>NC_092119.1:23201782-23519282 GCF_045679555.1 Salvelinus alpinus
GGGTTTCAGAGGTTTTCTAAATATGGGCAGGGTGTCTCTTTCTCTCTCTCTCTCTGCAGCCCCTGGTCTACCCTGGTCCCGTCCCTTCAATGTCATTGGGACAATGTCATTCAATGTCCCTTCAACATCCCCTAATAGAGGAGAAACCGTGAGCCACCGGCACTGCATCAACTCAGCATGACAACTATAGACTTAATTCTGGTTGACATTAATCATGGACCATTTAACAATGGAGTCACTACCTTTTCGAGAATATGTGGAACCCATACAGAGGTCTTTTTCCAGCTCCTTGATGTGAGTGCAACTGCATTGTCAGGACATGTTTTCAAATGTCTCTCATCAAACTGAACCCAATATTTGTGAGGAGTTGTCTGAATCATAATACATTTAGTGGGTGCTTATATTTGTCCTAATTGGCAATGTGTTTTTTTGCATATCCCACTCTCCCTGAGACAACCTCACAGCCATGGTCTGCTGTTCAACGGCAACCCCGGAGCAATTAGGGTTAAGTACCTTGCTCAAAGGCACATGAAAATATATTTTACCTTGTCAGTTTGGGGATTCGAACCAGCGAAGAGCAATTTCTCAAGCAAGAATTTTGCTAGGACTGTCTGGGAATGATCTGAGTGGGGAGGGGAAAACTGAAAAACATCTGTTATTGGCAGAGAGGTTTGGAACTCTCTTCTCTCTCCAAAACTCCATCCCACCAAAAAAACTCTGAAATGTCAAGTGGTCTTTTCAAACAGCTCTTACGCTAAAAGGGCATTATCATAATTTATCATAATGTGTGTATGTATGTATGTGTGTGTGTGTATATATACATATATATATTTACATATATACCTATGTATGTGTGTGTGTGTGTTATATAATATATATATCCACACCATGAGGTTGCAAAAATACTGTGAATACTACTTAAATATCAAAAGCAAAAGTACAAATCATTTCAAATTCCTTATTTTAAGCAAACCAGATGGCGCCATTTTCTTGTTTTTTTTATTTACAGAAAGCCAGGGGCACACTCCAACATTTTACAAACAAAGTTTGTAAACACATGTGTGTTTAGTGAGTCCGCCAGATCAAAGGCAGTAGGGATGACCAGGAATGTTCTCTTAATATGTTCATGAATTGGACCCTTTTCCTGTCCTGCTAAGCATTCAAAGTGTAACGAGTGCTTTTGGGTGTCATGGAAAATGTATGGAGTAAAAAGTATATTTTAACTAGCTCCTACACAATGTCAGGAGATGTTCTGTCGGTCATTAGTTAAGTAACATTATGCATTATGTTGCCATTTGTTTAGCATTAAGCTGTTTCTTGTAACTGGTATCTGTAGATAACTTATTATTTGTTTTTTAAAGGTTGAACTCAAAATGGTGCTTGTTGTACATACAGTGGGGAGAACAAGTATTTGATACACTGACAATTTTGCAGGTTTTCCTACTTACAAAGCATGTAGAGGTCTGTAATTTTTATCATAGGTACACTTCAACTGTGAGAGAAGGAATCTAAAACAAAAATCCAGAAAATCACATTGTATGATTTTTAAGTAATTAATTTGCATTTTATTGCATGACATAAGTATTTGATACATCAGAAAAGCAGAACTGAATATTTGGTACAGAAACCTTAGTTTGCAATTACAGAGATCATACGTTTCCTGTAGTTCTTGACCAGGTTTGCACACACTGCAGCAGGGATTTTGGCCCACTCCTCCATACAGACCTTCTCCAGATCCTTCAGGTTTCGGGGCTGTCGCTGGGCAATACGGACTTTCGGCTCCCTCCAAAGATTTTCTATTGGGTTCAGGTCTGGAGACTGGCTAGGCCACTCCAGGACCTTGAGATGCTTCTTACGGAGCCACTCCTTAGTTGCCCTGGCTGTGTGTTTCGGGTCGTTGTCATGCTGGAAGACCCAGCCACGACCCATCTTCAATGCTCTTACTGAGGGAAGGAGGTTGTTGGTCAAGATCTCGCGATACATGGCCCCATCCATCCTCCCCTCAATACGGTGCAGTCGTCCTGTCCCCTTTGCAGAAAAGCATCCCCAAAGAATGATGTTTCCACCTCCATGCTTCACGGTTGGGATGGTGTTCTTGGGGTTGTACTCATCCTTCTATTCCTCCAAACACGGCGAGTGGAGTTTAGAGCAAAAAGCTCTATTTTTGTCTCATCAGACCACATGACCTTCTCCCATTCCTCCTCTGGATCATCCAGATGGTCATTGGCAAACTTCAGACAGGCCTGGACATGCACTGGCTTGAGCAGGGGGACCTTGCGTGCGCTGCAGGATTTTAATCCATGACGGCGTAGTGTGTTACTAATGGTTTTCTTTGAGACTGTGGTCCCAGCTCTCTTCAGGTCATTGACCAGGTCCTGCCGTGTAGTTCTGGGCTGATCCCTCACATTCCTCATGATCATTGATGCCCCACGAGGTGAGATCTTGCATGGAGCCCCAGACCGAGGGTGATTGACCGTCATCTTGAACTTCTTCCATTTTCTAATAATTGTGCCAACAGTTGTTGCCTTCTCACCAAGCTGCTTGGCTATTGTCCTGTAGCCCATCCCAGCCTTGTACAGGTCTACAATTTATCCCTGATGTCCTTACACAGCTCTCTGGTCTTGGCCATTGTGGAGAGGTTGGAGTCTGTTTGATTGAGTGTGTGGACAGGTGTCTTTTATACAGGTAATGAGTTCAAACAGGTGCAGTTAATACAGGTAATGAGTGGAGAACAGGAGGGCTTCTTAAAGTAAAACTAACAGGTCTGTGAGAGCCGGAATTCTTACTGGTTGGTAGGTGATCAAATACTTATGTCATGCAATAAAATGCAAATTAATTACTTAAAAATCATACAATGTGATTTTCTGGATTTTTGTTTTAGATTCCGCCTCTCACAGTTGAAGTGTACCTATGATAAAAATTACAGACCTCTACATGCTTTGTAAGTAGGAAAACCTGCAAAATCGGCAGTGTATCAAATACTTGTTCTCCCCACTGTACGTACAAACAAAACACACACCATTTTTTTTAATTGTGAGCTAATAAGCTAATTAGTTTCAAACCATGTGTTTCTTCTCTACTTTTTGAGTGATGAATGACTGCTGAGAAACCAGCAGCCCAGGACGATTCCCTAAAAACAGTACTCAGTGAGTCTTTGCAAAGTCTTCACACACACTACAGTATACTTACATCTGGCATAGGCTATGATCAGTGGCAATTTTAGCATATAAATCTCGGTGGGGCAAACTCCCCAAAAATTGCATAGATGCATGCCAGCAAAGCCACTAAACAACACAACAATACATTAATTGAACTATAACGGTGACAAACGGTGCCCACAAACTGTTAGGGCCTACATAAAGCTCTCCCAACAGCAGAGTCCCAACAGCAGTCTCAACACCTTACCACTGCTATACATGGCTAGCAATAGAGCCTTGTCTGGCAGCCTAATTTACTGCCTTTAAAAAAAACATAGCTGATATGGCTGACTTGCTTAACTAACGAGTCACCCTCCCGGATCCGGGATCCTCCTCATCAAAAAGCTGACTAGCATAGCCTAGCCTAACGCGACAGGGATATCATATAATATAATTTCATGAAATCACAAGTCCAATACAGCAAATGGAAGATAAACATCTTGTGAATCCAGCCATCATTTCCGATTTTTAAAATGTTTTACAGCGAAAACACAATATATATTTATATTAGCTCACCACAATAACCAAACACACAACGCATTTATTCACCGCCAACATAGCTTTCACAAAACCCAGAAATAGAGATAATATTAATCACTAACCTTTGGACAACTTCATCAGATGACAGTCTTATAACATCATGTTATACAATACATTTATGTTTTGTTCGAAAATGTGCATATTTAGAGGTACAAATCCTGGTTTTACATTGTGAATAAGTCGCCATGATGCACCAAATTGTCCGGAGATATTTTGGACAGTCACGTAATCTAACCAAAGAACTCATCATGAACTTTACTGAAAAAAGACATGTTGTGCAGCAAATGAAAGAGACACTGGTTCTTAATTTGTCAATAGGGGGGCGCTATTTTCACTTTGTAAAAAATCGTTCCCAAATTAAACTGCCTCGTACTCAATTCTTGCTCGTACAATATGCATATTATTATTACTATTGGATAGAAAACACTCTCTAGTTTCTAAAACCGTTTGAATTATATCTGTGAGTAAAACAGAACTCATTTTGCAGCAAACTTCCTGTAAGGAAGTGAAAAATCTGAAATCGAGGCTCTGTTCCAGGGCCATCCTATTAATTTGCCTGAAATCTATGGATCTACATGCACTGCATACGCCTTCCACTAGATGTCACGAGGCAGTGAGAGGTGGAATGGGGTGTATAGCTTGATCTGAGGTCAAACGAGAGCTCTTGGAATGACATGACCCCAAATTTCCTTTGTTCAGCAAGGCGCGGGAAGGACCCTGGATTGCGTTATGAAAAGCTTTCGGTAAAGACGTTAGATATCTCCGGCTCTGATTTTATTTGATATATGTGTTAAAAACATAAAGTAGTTATTTTAAACCGAGTTATATCAGTTTATATCAGTTTATTGCGTTTTTCGGCATTTTCTTTTCTGTGCGTTATGTGAAGTTGGGCACCTTTGTGCCACATGGCTAGCTTTGGTTGCTAATTCGTCAGGAGAAGACGACATTCTACAACCAAACAACGATTATTCTGGACAAAGGACAACTTGTACAACATTCTGATGGAAGCTCATCAAAAGTAGGAACCATTTATGATGTTATTTCGTATTTCTGTTGAAAATGTTTAGTAATATTTTCGGCCCTGATTTTGGGCGCTGTCTCGCTATAACGTAAGCTGTATGTCGTACTAAAGTTATTTTTAAAAATCTAACACAGCGGTTGCATTAAGAACTAGTGTATCTTTCATTTGATTTCCAACATGTATTTTTTAGTAAAGTTTATGATAAGTTATTTGGTCAGATTAGGTGAGTGTCAGAAATATATCCGGACATTCTGGGAAAAAGTTGCTACGTTTTCACAATGTATAACCACGGATTTCAGCTCTAAATATGCACATTTTCGAACAAACCATATATGTATTGTATAATATGATGTTATAGGACTGTCATCTGATGAAGATTGTGATGGTTAGTGAATAAATTTATATCTTTTGCTGTTTTTTTCGCTATCGCTACCTTTGCGTTGAATGAATGCGGTTGTGTGGTTGGCTATTGTAGTAAGCTAATATAATGCTATATTGTGTTTTCGCTGTAAAACACTTAAAAAATCTGAAATATTGGCTGGATTCACAAGATGTTTATCTTTCATTTGCTGTACACCATGTATTTTTCATAAATTTTTTATGAGTATTTAGGTATTTCACGTTGGTCTCTGTAGTTATTCTAGCTGCTTTGGTGAGATTTGTGATGGTGGCTGCAATGTAAAACTATGATTTATACCTGAAATATGCACATTTTTCGAACAAAACATATGCTATACAATAAATCTGTTATAAGACTGTCATCTGATGAAGTTGTTTCTTGGTTAGTGACTAATTATATCTTTATTTGGTCGAATTTGTGATAGCTACCTATGCGGTAAAAAAATTGTGAAAATATGCGGTTGAGTCTTGCTATCGTGGTTAGCTAATAGAAATACATATTGTGTTTTCGCTGTAAAACATTTTAAAAATCGGAAATGATGGCTGGATTCACAAGATGTTTATCTTTCATTTGGTGTCTTGGACTTGTGATTTCATGAAAATTATATGATATCCCTGTCGCGTTAGGCTAGGCTATGCTAGTCAGCTTTTTTGATGGGGGGATCCCGGATCCGGGTTTGTGACTCGTGAGAAGTTAATGCAACCGCTGTGTTAGATTTAAAAAAATAACTTTAGTACAACATACAGAATGCAATATTGTGAGACAGCGCTCACCTATTCTCCGCCTTGTTGGAGCCAACATTTTACACAAAAATACGAAATAACATCATAAATATTCTCTTACTTTTGATGATCTTCAATCAGAATGTTGTGAAAGGAGTCCTAGTTCCAGAATAAATCGTTGTTTTGTTTTAGAATGTCCATTTCTTCTGTCGAATTAGCAACTTTAGCTAGCCATGTGGAGGGAACATGTCCAAGAAATCTTTGCGCACTGAACGAAAAATTCAAAAATTCCCAATAAACGTCGAATAAACTGGTCAAACTCGGTTGAAAATCCTAGACTGTTCAGAACTTATTTTCCAAGTCGGAGTTCTTTTTATTTAGAATTCCCGAGTTCGAGTTTAATGTTTATCCTTTTAATCTTGGAAAAGAGACCCTTAATTAAACCCAGACTTGGGCCACACATCCACTCCACTGAATAGCAGGCTGGTGATTGCTTTGCAATGCTTGCAATAAGCCACTGATTCCATCCAAACCACTCATTGTTGAATTTGCGATTTCCAACTTGTGTATGTACAATGGCCGATGAGCACCGATACGTTGTTTCTGTAATTTCTCTTATGACAAGGATTAAAAAGGATTTGCCAGTAGATTGTCTACGATTCATCATGATGACTGCTAGCTTGCTAGCTAATATTTTGAAAGTATGATGTTGACATGATCAGTCCAATCAAAGCTACTGTAGATATAACGTGATTTGAAGTAATTTTACCTGTGGACAATGACCTTGAGCCTTCTTAGATGGGCACTTCTAATGTAGCTCTATGGCAGCACCCAAAGGGCTTGAATTTTCGAGCTCTCCGTGTAAATTTTGCGGTGACGTAGTGTCCCAATGAGTGACAGAACATTTAGCCATTCATGGCGCAACAAGAGAACATTGCCAACCCCTACGCTCCGTATTTTCCGCTGACTGGCCCACCACCACAGAAAGCACTGAGCTAGGCTGAAACACCTGTATTTTGGAGATGCCTTACTCAAGAAAACAAAAAAAGAGACCATGTTTGTATATGGCTTTATTAAATCCAATTTTGTATTTAATTGTTTTGTTTGCAAACTGATATGTGACATGTATTAATGCTAAACCACCTGCCCTGAATGACAAGTCGCCACTGTCTATGATCGTATAGGCATCACAATTTCTCCTGGATTACTTACAGTTCACCCAAGGTCAACAATGTGACCGGAAAGCAAAGCTAGCGAAGTGAAACTGTTCTGGAAGTCAAATCTCATAATTTCCTGAATCAGAAATCCAATTATGTTAATCACAGGTTTGGAAATAATGGTGGTTGTGGACTTTAAGAGACACATGGGAATGGAGTCACAGACGATACACTTGATAAGAAACAATTTCACAAAAGTAGCTTAATTTTCTTCAGTGATATTTATTCCCAGAAAGGCACTCACTACATTTGCTGCAATGTTTGCACAAATAAATTGTTAACAACAAAAAAGACTGAGCAAAGACAATCCACTCTGGTTCTTAGAAAGGTCATTGTCATGGTAAGCCATTTTTTTAGAGGTTACAAACAGTAGTTATTCATTATCAGGACTACATGCTTTGCAATCAATGCAATATTTTTGGTTGTGGTTTTGATATGATGAGTGAGCCTAAGTCCCTACAGCAACAGCTCCTTCTTTGACTATGCAGAAGACCACAGGGACCAAAGACAGAATTCAATGTTCCAAATACTAAAAATCGAATAATAATTTGTTACATCATGAATTAGAAAAATCTGCTTTAATCCGAATCTCAGCGGGGAGGCTACCTCATTCATACCAAAAAACATTCTGTAATTGTATTTGACAGAGTAAAGTTTGTATAGCCACCATTCAAAAAGTGTTTCTGATTACTAGACCTCCATTCTGTAATAGGGCAAAATAAAAATGAACAAAAAATATAAATAGCAAATTGGAACAAATTGACAAACATTTCATTGAGTAAAACCTCAGGAAGTACATCAATGAGACAAAGACATAGCAGAGGACCAAAAACATTGATCTGTGAAGTGAATACAGCCCATAGGGTAAGTTCCTTTCTTTGTCTGGGTGAATGCAATGCATCGTTTGATTGTGTGAGGGGAAAACACCAACACATACAGTGCACAGCATATGGTGTGGACAAGAAAAATCATATTCCATTTACTGTGAAAGAAAACATTAAACTGCAGGAATGGATACTATAGTACATACATAAATATGCTGTGTAAAATAATTCAGAATCAAATAATCTTCAAGCAAAGAACAAAGTAACAATGTCATACTAATAAATGATTCTTATGATGTACAGAAATGAATTGAGTTCAATGGCCATCAAAACCTCATAAGTAAAAATAGTTTCAATTGAATTGTTTTTAAACCCCAGCCCTTAAAATCCCTTCATTTTCTAGATGTTCCACTTAAACAGTACTAAATGTTAATGCAGTACATTTCATTTGGTTGAAATTACAACAGGACAGCTGGCCCTGAACTTTAAAGTTTCTATACTTCACATTGACAGCTTTAGAACACCAATTTAGTGTCAAAACCATACACAATCAGAGGGTTTTGTTATAAAAGATTAGTAGATTATCCTAGGGCTACATTTCATAACCAATGTACGAATAATTGTACACATCATTTCAGTAAATGCACAAATTGTATATCGATCCAGTTCCCCCTCAAGTCATATTTGTTAGGCAGCCTGGGCTAAAAATAGCTGGTGTGGAATTAATAATAATAAGTGAAGATTTATATAGTTGGTGCAAATTTCATTGGGATGGTGAAACACTAGTTCACTGGGTTACTTGCTTACATAAGCCTCAGGTAACAAAGAGAAGATATATCCCACGTTGCGTCTTTTTTGTTGGATATTGATGCGGGTGGGGTGGGGCTGGGTAGCAAGTGGGTGTTACTTTAAAAAGGAAAGGAGATTCTGGTAGGTCCAGTACTATCCAAGAGAAAAGAGGTCTTCACCAAATTAGACCATAGCCTCGGTCTCTTTTCTCTCCACTTTTTGGCAACATTAGTCTTTACATTGCTAGGGCACAGTGACTTATTTTGAACAGAACGGTCCCATTTACTCAGAACAGTCTAAGCATAGAAAAAACAGCAAGGCGCATTTTGAGACATAAAAAAATGCTTCTTCTCTCTCACTCAGTCTCTGTATCTGCACACTCTAGCTGGGACTCAAGCTCTCTTCCTTCCAACATTCTATCGTTCTCCCTCTCTTTGGCCTGAGCCAGTACAAAACCGTTCAGTTTAATGCGCTCATCTGGGTATTCCAAATTTGTCCAGCTGGTGTTGCCCTTCCTCCTCTCGCCCCCTTCCTCCTCCTTCACCTCCTCCATGTCCTCCTCCCTCTTCTCCATTGCCTCGCAAGCTCTCCGCACATCATCGGGAATGTTACTCTTCAGGTCACGGTTCTTGTGTCTCTTGGTTAGCTTGGTGAGGGAGCGGAAGCGGAGGTTGAAGAGCTTATCGTCCTCTGATGAGGCCTGCTGGGTCTGCTCGCTGCCTCTCCGCTGCTCATAACAAAGCTCCCCTGCCCCTCGCAACCTCAAGTTATTCAGCTTGGTGTCAATGCTCTCCTGGGAGGAGGTCTTGAAGCGGCCCTGGTCCAGGCTGACAAACACGGCCCTCTTCTCTGGGGAGAGCATGTCCAGCGAGTGGGTCCTCTGCTCCAGGCCCAGCTGCCTGCGCTCCATGCTGCGGATGGTGGCGGCCCGCTGCAACCTGTCGTGGATCTCCACACTCAGCCGCCGACGCGTCTCCCGGAACTCGGCCTGCACATTGGCCGTCCACTCAGCGGCGTGGACCTTGAACTCCCCCACCTGAAATCACACAAAGATGGAGATTGAGGCATGAGGGTGGGGGGTGTGTGCTTTGTAAATCTAATTGATTGGATCTTGTACAAATTCCCCCTCAGACAAAAGCAATGCTCCTTCCATAGAAAGTCAATATCACAGTATCCATCTATACTGTACTTACAGATCAATAGCTCAGTAAGCTCACTATTCACTCATCAGCCTAAACACTACCCACCGGACAAACACTGGTTGAATCAACGTTGTTTTCACGTCATTTCAACAAAAACATTTAATGTGACTGATGTTGAATCGATGTGGAAAACTGATTGGATTTTAAAAAGTCATCAACATAAGGTCATTTCATATTTTTTTTCACAACATTTAACCTACAGTAAATACGGTGACATGGTGGTTGAATTCACGTTAGTTGACAACTCAACCAAATGTTAATCAAAACTAGACGTTGGGTGGCGCAGTGGTCTAGGGCACGGCATCGCAGCGCTAGCTGCGCCACCAGAGTCTCTGGGTTCGCTCCCAGGCTCTGTCGCAGCCGGCCGCGACCGGGAGGTCCGTGGGGCGACGCACAATTGGCCTAGCGTCGTCCGGGTTAGGGAGGGTTTGGCCGGTAGGGATATCCTTGTCTCATCGCGCTCCAGCGACTCCATGACATAATAACAAAACAGACACTGAAGGAAGGCAGGGGAGGGAAAGAGTGACCTTTTAGTTTCCACCGCTTTAGATAATGTAATGACAGGCACTGTAATTGAATGAGCAGCACCCACCTCCTCTTTGGTCTTTTTAGAAAGCACTCTGAGCCAGTCTCCGATCATGCTCAGGACCGCAGCGAAGTAGGCCAGACCCACCAGGATCCAGAACCAGACCAGGGGCTTGTACCACTTCATGTACTTGATCTTCCGATCCCCACCTGGGACAACAGTGGAAGAGTTGTTACATTGGATGCCAACTACTGGATGATCTACGTATATACATTGATGCCTGCTACTGGCAAATTATTGTCAACAATAAAAAATGTAGCACAAAAAAAAACATTTTAATTAAAGCCAGATTAGTAGGACCAGGGAGGCAGAAAGTTTCAGTTTGACAAACACAAAGTTTGTAATTGGGTTTTGAATTCTTTTGGATTAGTCTTTCTCTAATATTCCCCTAGATAAGATTGTCTGAGTTATAATTACAGACAGTCAATTATAGCATCATTATTCATGGGATTATCAAATGCAATGACGACACAACAAAACACAAGTACATAACCTCTTGGGTTGATGGAGACTCCATTAGCTAATTTCATAGAGATAATCTAATTTCATATTACGTGGATTGAATGCAAATGCGAGAAAAGAGAAAATGGTGAGTAGAAACAGAGAACTAAACAAATGTATGTCTAAGGCACAGTAAACCTGTTACAACACTATCATACCTGCCACATAGTCCCCGATGCCAACCGTTGTTAGCGTGATGACAACAAAGTAGAGAGCATCCAGAGTCGTCCATCCCTCGATATGTTTGAAAATCACCGCTGGGACACCGACGAAGACTATGCACCCGGCCAGGATGAAGAGTATGGTGGAGGTAACTCTGATTTTGGTCTGGCTTATTTGTTTCTGTTTTTGCTTCAGGACAAAAATGACATTGGTCAGAGGTGAACGGTAAGTCAACAAGAACTCAAAAGATATAACTGTTTACTAAATACATATTAACTACATTTCCCGCTGAAAGACACAGTATGTTTGAGGATAATTAGTTTAGTCAATGGCCCTATGCATCAATATCCATTAGCCAAATCACTCCAGAGACCAAAGTGAAAAGCATTCAAAACCACTCTCCATTAATCCAGTAGGAAAAGCCTGATTCACAAATTCCCCCTTTGTCACAGAAACTCAGAATAGGAGTGCTGATTTAGGATCAGTTTAAGCTTTTAGATCACAATAAATATGATTATATGGACAGGGATCAGCAGTCCTACTCTGAGACATTTGATACATACAGCCTGCTCACAGAATCTCAATCAGGTCCTGGCCCTCTACCTTCTCAGTCTCCATACTCCATCAAACACCTCTGCCCTCACTACAAAGAGCACATCATAATCTCAGCCCCAGCTAGCCTGACTCATGTGTTAACTCCTTGGGGGGGAACAAGAGTTCAAATCCATTCACTGAGCCTGGCCTAATACCTGGATAACAGACGTATAGCCTTTACAGGGATAACTGTATCAAAGCCATTGTGCCGTTTACAGTGAATAGGGTCATTATGGGGTGGAGGTAACATGCTTGGTTTTCACTGTGGGAAGCATATTTCCTCTTTAGAGTCAATGGAACATTTTATGTTATTATAGTTACTGCTCGGTTACATAGCAGGCGCCAAATACTCATTTTCAAATACCCTTTTCTTCACCAAATAATTCATCAAACATGGTGTGTCTAAATTAATTTAACAGTCTGATCGAAAGTTGCTTATAGTTAACTTGAATCACCTCTTAAAGCATCATGTGCTCATCTGCAGTTTCAGTAAATCCCCATGTACATAACCTTAAATTCTCAAGTAATCCAACCTACCCTGTATATCTTCTCCACCCTCAAAACGCTCTTGACAAATATGGTCCCCAGCTGGTCTCCGATGCCAGCCAGGAGGAACCCAAACAGTGGGATGCCAAATAAGGAGTACAGGATGCAGAAGATCTTCCCTCCTCCGTACTGGGAGCTATGTTCCCGTAACCTGTCACAGTGGTGTTTTGTTATGCAAGGCCTGTGTTATGTTCCAGGAGTTGGAGGTTAGAGGTAAATAAACACCAAGAGAGGAAATAATCAGGTTGGACTCGGAGAACATGACATTAATTACAACCTGCAGTGAATGGAGAGATTGAACATGGGCGGGGATGACTAGAGCACAGCTTAATCTGAACCAGCACGGTGGGATGTGTGTCCCTATCCACAGTGAGAGAAGCAGAGTAATTGTATAAACAGATTAAATGGTATTCATATGTTCTGCTAAAAACACACCCTAGTGACACTGTTCCTTCCCACCTCCTGATAGAAAGCTATTATCATCAGTAAATGATGTACTGTGAAGACACTGTGAGACTTGAACAGTAAACATGCACACACACACACACACACATTAGCATGAAGTACATCCTGTGAACGATGCATTCTTTTTCCAGTCTTTCTTTTATCCATTTCCCTGCTAGCACACATTGCATTACAGTTGTGTAACGTTGACAGAGCTGCACTTGAAGTACATTGAGTCACAGCACCTGTAGGTTACCTCATAGCCTACACGTCAAAGTAGACTAGTACTATTGCTTTATTGTACTCAGTTAATCAGAGGAGCAAGTTACGAGTTAATAGGTTTGGTGGTGGAGGATACCTATCGTTGTGATCACGGTCCCAGCGAAGAAGAAGGCACTTCCCAGGTCCCAGTGACTGGAGTTGTAAAATGTGTCGATCGGACTGACTCCTGCACTGACAGCGTCTATGGCATGCTGGGAAAGAGGAAGAGAGAAACAGACAGAGCATAGAGTTAGTTATCTTAACTGGTACATAGCATACAGTTCGACGTGTAGTTTATCTACTTAAACATACAAATGAAGAACAAAATTAACCCAGAACCAAACACATTTGGTTGATATCTTGGCAGCAATGGATAACCTTTTGTCTTTCAACACATGCTAGACAGTAAAGAGGACAGTACCAAACAACCCCTCAGACGATGTAAAGACAAAACCATAGGCCTAACACCTGTCTGACTGCATTTAATAGCCGATATAAACTCATCATACACACCATTGGTTATTTAATGCATGTGAGAGCAGATGACTGATGATGGTCCCAACTGTGACTATCTCTTCAGATGAACCTGGAAGGTCACCAGTGGTGGGAGGACAGAGGGAGTGATAAGAGAGAGGGAGGGGAGGGAAGGAAGGATGGAAGGGAGAGGCTGTGAAGCAGGACAGGGTGTGATGGTGATCAGTGTTCTCCACAGTCCACATGGTTAGCTGTGTGCTTGTGGCGTGCAAGGCATGCAGTAGCAGGGGTCTGGCCAGGTGTGTGAGACTCAGTCAGCCAATCTAAAGGGTTGGGTAAACACTGTTAGGGTACATCCCTAAGGATCTGGTGGGGAGGGATCACTTCCTTTGTAATGATTACTATCAGGACATCATGGGCTTTGTTTTTACTGAGTGTTAAATGATAGATGGCTGCATGCCAAACAGCTGATTAGTCCATAATATCTTGTGTAGTGTGTACATAAACAAAGGAACATTTCACAGTCAATACTCACAACATACAACTCCATTCTTAGCACATCCTTACATGAATGCCAACTTCTTCTACTACAAAGACTGTTAAAATGTCTGGTGGTTTGTTGTGCGTGTGTGACCTTGCTTAAAATACTAGTGTTTGTTCCACTTCCTTTGGTATTTCATCCTACATGCACAGAACGTCTGTGAAAACTGTCACCTACCGGAAGACTTTTATCTCTTCGATCTTATATGGTCTTTTCTGCTTTAAAAAAAATCACAGGCTCGTCCACCGAGGCAGGACATTAACATTAAAGAACTGCAGTCTCCTATTGCCTCGCACACTCAACGAAGACTCTCCTTAATCTGTACTCTAGTTTCCAAAAATGCAGTACAATATCACATTTTTCTCCATCATATAATGACAATGTTTATGTGCGGTATACAATAAGGACTTATTGTATAAATTGAAAATGAATTAATATTTCCCTGAGGACCTTTAATTAGGGATAGGGGGCAGCATTTGTAAGTTTGGATGAATGAGGTGCCCAAAGTAAACAGCCTGTTACTCAGGCCCAGAAGCTAGGATATGCATAATATTGGTAGTATTGGATAGAAAACACTCTATAGTATACAAAACTGTTAACATAATGCCTTTGAGTACAACAGAACTGATATAGCAGGTGAAACATTTAACTTCTCTAGGGTATGTGGGACGGTAGCGTCCCACCTCGTCAACAGCCAGTGAAACTGCAGGGCGCCAAATTGAAAACAACAGAAATCCCATAATTTAAATTCCTCAAACATACAAGTATTTTACACCATTTTAAAGCTACACTTGTTGTAAATCCAGCCAAAGTGTCCAATTTCAAAAAGGTTTTACGACGAAAGCACACCAAACGATTATGTTAGGTATGAGCCAAGTCACAGAAAAAGACAGCAATTTTTCCAGCTAAAGAGAGCAGTAACAAAAAGCAGAAATAGAGATATAATTAATCACTAACCTTTGATGATCTTCATCAGATGACACTCATAGGGCTTCATGTTACACAATACATGTATTTTTTGTTCGGTAAAGTTCATATTTATATCCAAAAATCTGAGTTTAGGCAAGACGCTACTGTCTCACTTGGCAAAAAGCCTGAGAAAATGCAGAGCGCCATATTACTATGAAAATTACTATAAAATCAAACTTTCATTAAATCACACATGAAAGATACCAAATTAAAGCTACACTGGTTGTGAATCCAGCCAATATGTCAGAATTCAAATAGGCTTTTCGGCGAAAGCATACGATGCTATTATCTGAGTATAGCACAATAGTAAACAAAGAGAGAAGCATATTTCAACCCTGCAGGCGCGACACAGAACGCAGAAATAAAAATATAATTCATGCCTTACCTTTGACGAGCTTCTGTTGTTGGCACTCCAATATCCCATAAACATCACAAATGGTCCTTTTGTTCGATTAATTCCGTCGATATATATCCAAAATGTCCATTTATTTGGCGTGTTTGATCCAGAAAAACACAGGTTCCAACTTGCTCAAACGTGACGACAAAATATCTCAAAGGTTACCTGTAAACTTTGCCAAAAAATTTCAAACTACTTTTGTAATACAACTTTAGGTATTTTTTAACGTTAATAATCGATAAAATTGAAGACGGGATGATCTGTGTTCAATACAGGATTAAAACCAAATGTAGCATGCCTTCTGGACATGCGCTTCAATCAAACAGCACACCTAGAGTGACTCGACTTCAAGATGGCCGTATTTCTTCATTACACAAAGGAATAGACTCAACCAAATTCTCAGGACTGTTGACATCCAGTGGAAGCCGTAGGAACTGCAAGCAATTCGCTTAGAAATCTGGTTTCCCAATGAAAACTCATTGAAAAGAGAGTGACCTAAAAAAAAAGAATCTGAATGGTTTGTCCTCGGGGTTTCGCCTGCTAAATAAGTTCTGTTATACTCACAGACATGATTCAAACAGTTTTAGAAACTTCAGAGTGTTTTCTATCAAAATCTACTAATAATATGCATATCTTATCTCCTGGGGATGAGTAGCTGGCAGTTGAATTTGGGTATGCTTTCATCCAAACGTGAAAATGCTGCCCCCTACCCTAGAGAAGTTAAAATGCCTGTCTATGGGGAAATCAATGGAATACCTCCCAGATTGCAGTTCCTAGGGCTTCCAGCAGATGTCAACAGTCTTTAGAAAGAGTTTCATGATTGTTTTTTGAAAAATGAGCTAGAATTTGTAGTTTTTCAAGGTGGCTCCCATTTTGGCTGTAGTGTTGTGGCGCGCGTCGGTGAGGGTGCGCACTTCATTATTTATCTCCGGTAATGAACATACTATTCTCCGTCTTAAATGTTATCGTTTATTTACATATTTGGGTACCTGAGTATTGATTAGAAACGTTGTTTGACTTGTTTGGACGAAGTTTATTGCTAACTTCCGGGAAACCGGTGGATTACTGAGTCAAGCGCGCCAACTAAACTGACTTTTTTGGTATATAAAGAAGGACTTTATCGAACAAAAGGACCATTTGTTATGTAGCTTGTGATTGCAAACAGAGGAACATCTTCAAAGGTAAGTGATTTATTTTATCGCTATTTCTGACTTCCGTGACGCCTCTGCTTGGTTGGAAAATGTTGGTAATGCTTTTGTATGCGGAGCGCTGTCCTCAGATAATTGCATGGTGTGCTTTCACCGTAAAGCCTTTTTGAAATCTGACAAAGAGGCTGGATTAACAAGAAGTTAAGCTTTTAAACGATGTAAGACACTTGTATTTTCATGAATGTTTAATATTACGAATTTTGTATTTTGAATTTCGCTCTCAGCAATTTCACCGGATGTTGGCCAGCCCAAAGAGTTTTAACTGCCTTAGAATAAACGGCAGTTCTGCTGAAGTAGTGCCATTTCAGGGGAGGGAATCGTGGATTAGAATGAGCATTCAAATTAAATTGCCTCAGCACTTGTAGCCTTCTTGACGGGAATATACAAATACAAGATCAAGACACGCCTGCTTAGTGAACACCTCCTCACTTGTCCTTCATGCTGTCAAGTGGTGGTGATGTGTACTCCCTCATGAAGTATGGATATATCTACCCTCCTGTCACATATACGGAGCGAGATGGACTGAACCGCATATCTTCAGCAAAGGAGCATTACTTTCTACACATCACTGAACATGCCCTCTCATATACACTGAGTATACAAAACGTTAAGGACTCTGCTCTTTCAATGACAGACTTACCAGGTGAAAGCTATGATCCCTTATTGATGTCACTTGTTAAATCCACTTCAATCAGTGCAGATGAAGGGGAGGAGACAGGCTAAAGAAGGATTTTTAAGCCTTGAGACAATTGAAATATGGATTGTATACGTGCCATTCAAGTGCCTTTGAACGGGGTATGGTAGTAGGTGCCAAGTGCACCAAATTGTGTCAAGAACTGCAACACTGCTGGGTTTTTCACACTCAATAGTTTCCCATGTGTATCAAGAATGGTCCACCACCCAAAGGACAGCCAGCCAATTTGACACAACTGTTGGCATTGGAGTCAACATGTCCAGCATCCCTGTGTAACTCTTTCGATATCTTCCAACTTGAGGCTGTTCTAAGGGCAAAAGAGGGGGGTGGGGGGTGCAACTCAATATTAGGAAGGTGCTTCTAATGTTGGTATTAAAAAGTAGGACATCAAGTACGGTGTGTGTATCTAATTGGGCTGATTTCAGTATTAGAAACAGCCATAATCTGTTATTTTATAAACCTGATTACCTGGATTGGTTGAATACGGCCGTCGGTTTTGATAGCATGATAGAACATGCTGTTTTCAGGCATACGTGTACTGTTTTCCAATGAATCTGGAAATCACCTATACAGTTAACTGCTAAAATAAAGGAAACAACATAAAGTGTCTTAATAGGAGGCTTATGGTATTGTTTTCATGCTCATCAACCCATTCAGTGACCACTCGTTCCCTGTGGATGGGGGCATTGTCATCCAATGGGGGCATAGCCATGGAAGCCAAAATAATGGCCTGCCCAGCATTTTATACATCACCCTAAGCATGATGGGTTGTTAATTGCTTAATTAAATCAGGAAACACACCTGTGGATGGTGGCAAATGTTTTACCTTTAAACTTGGACAAAACAGAGATGCTAGTTCTAGGTCCCAAGAAACAAAGAAATCTGCTGTTTGATCTGAGAAATAATCGTAATGGTTGTACAGTCGTCTCAAATAAAACTGTGAAGGACCTCATGTTACTCTGGAACCTGATCGGTCTTTTGACAAACTTATCAAGAATATTTCAAGGGCAGCTTTTTTCCATCTTCTTAACACTGCAAAAATCTGAACCGTTTTGTCCAAAAATGATGCTGAAAAGCTAATCGATGCTTTTATCACTTCTAGATTAGACTACTGCAATTCTCTACTCTCCGGCTTCCCAGATAAAGCACTAAATAAGCTTCCGTTAGTGCTAAATATGGCTACTAGATTCTTAACTAGAGCCAAAAATGTAATCATATTACTCCAATGCTAGCCTCTCTACATTGGCTTCCTGTTAAGGCCTGATTTCAAGGTTTTACTACTAACCTACAAAGCATTACATTGACTTGTTCCTACCTATCTCTCTGATTTGGTCCTGCTGTACATACCTACATGTACGCTAAGGTCACAAGACGCAGGCCTCCTTATTGTCCTACAATTTCTAAGCAAACAGCTGGAGGCAGGGCTTTCTCCTATAGAGCTCAATTTTTATGGAATGGTCTGCCTATTCATGTGAGAGACGTAGACTCAGTCTTTACTGAAGACTCCTTTCTTCAGTAGGCCCTATGATCGGGTGTAGTCTGGCCCAGGAGTGCAAGGTGAACGGCAATGCACTGGAGTGACGAACCGTCCTTAATGTCTCTGCCTGGCCAGCTCCCCTCTCTCCACTGGTATTCTCTGCCTCTATTACGGGGGCTGACTTACTGGCGCTATCCCATGACTTCCCTAGGAAGGGTGCGTCACGTCGTTCCAGGCTTGAGTCACTGACGTGATCTTCCTGTCCAGTTTTGCACCCCCTCGGACTCGTTCGAGCGGGGTCTCCACTCTCTATCTATCTCGCTCTCTCTCAAAGCCAACTAAGATTTCCTCCTGAGGTGCTGACATGTTGTACCCTCTACAACCACTGTGGTTGTTATTCAACCCTTTTTAGAGTTAATTGCAGCCCAACTAAATGCTTCACAGAGTTCAAGTAACAGACCCATCTCAACATCAACTGTTCAGAGGAGACGACGTGAATCAGGCCTTCATGGTCGAATTGCTGCAAAGAAACCACTACTGATTTATTTAGAATTCAAGGCACACATACCCAGCATGGCTACCACAGCATTCTGCAGTGATACGCCAATCTTTTTTTGCGCTTAGTGGGACTATGAATTCTAAATAAATCACTGACAGTGTCACCAGCAAAGTACCCCCACACCATCACACCTCTTCCTCCTTGCTTCACGGTGGGAACCACATATTCAGAGAACATCCGTTCACCTACTCTGCGTCTCACAAAGACATGGCGGTTGGCACCAAAAATCTCAAATTTGCACTCATCAGACCAAAGGACAGATTTCCACCGGTGTAATGTCCATTGCTTGTGCAGCAATTTGACCATGAAGGCCTGATTCACGCAGTCTCCTCTGAACAGTTGATGTTGAGATGTGTCTGTTACTTGAACTCTGTGAAGCATTTATTTGGGATGCAATCTGAGGTGTAGTTAACTCTAAAAAGGGGACGCAGATTGGGGTTCCTTCTGAGAAGCCGGAGGCGAGCGAGGAAACTCCCAATGCCTTCCATTCTCCTTGCTAATTGTTAGAAAATAAAATTGATGACCTACTATTACGATTATCCTACCAACTGGACATTAAAAACTGTAACATCTTATGTTTCACCGAGACGTGGCTGAATTTAGAAATGGACAATATAGAGCTGGTGGTATTTTCCATGCACCGGCAGAACAGAGACGCTACCTCTGGTAAGACGAGGGGTGGGGGTGTGTGTCTTTGTCAATAACAGCTGGTGCGCGACGTGTAACATTAAAGAGGTCTCAAGGTATTGCTCACCTGAGGTAGAGTACCTTATGACAATCTACCAAGAGAGTTCTCATCTGTATTATTCGTAGCCGTCTATTTACCACCACAAAGCGAAGCTGGCACTAAGACTGCTCTCAACCAACTCAATAAGGCCTTAATGCAAAGAAGAAAATGCTCACCCAGAAGCGGCGCTCCTAGTGGCTGGATACTTTAATGCAGGCAAACTTAAATCAGTTTTACCAAATTTTTACTAGCATGTCACTTTATTTTTTTACATTTTACCTTTATTTAACTAGGCAAGTCAGTTAAGAACAAATTCTTATTTTCAGTGACGGCCTAGGAACAGCAGGTTAACTACCTTGTTCAGGGGAAGAACAACAGATTTTTACCTTGTCAGCTCGGGGATTTGATCTTGCAACCTTTTGGTTACTAGTCCAATGCTCTAACCACTAGGCTACCCTGCCTCCCCATATGCAACCAGGGGGAAAAAATCCTAGACCACCTTCACTCCACACACAGAGATGCATACAAAGCTCTCCCCCACCCTCCATTTGGCAAATCTGACCACAATTCTATCCTCCTGATTCCTGTTAACAAGCAAAAACTAAAGCAGGAAGAACCAGTGACTTGCTCAATACGGAAGTGGTCAAATGACGTGGATGCTAGACTACAGGACTGTTTTGCTAGCACAGACTGGAATATGTTCCGGGATTCATCCAATGGCATTGAGGAATACACCACCACAGTCATCGGCTTCATCAATAAGTGCATCGATGACGTTGTCCCCACAGTGACATATTGTACATGTACATGTACATGTTGTACATATCCCAACAAGAAGCCATGGATTACAGGCAACATCCGCATCGAGCTAAAGGCTAGAGCTGCCGCTTTCAAGGGGCAGGAGACTAATCTGGACGCTTATAGGAAATCCCACTATGCCCTCAGACGAACCATCAAACAAGCAAAGCATCAATACAGGATTAAGATTGAATCCTACTACACCAGCTCTGATGCTCGTCGGATGTGGCAGGGCTAGAAAACTATTACGGACTACAAAGTGGAAGCCAGACGCGAGCCTACCAGACGAGCTAAATGCCTTTTTATGCTCGCTTCGAGGCAAGCAACACTGAAGCATGCACGAGAGCACCAGCTGTTCTGGATAACTGTGTGATAACGCTCTCGATGTGGAGGCCAAACCTTTAAACAGGTCAACATTCACAAAGCCACTGTGCCAGACGGATTACCAGGACGTGTACTCAAATAATGCGCGGACCAACTGTCAAGTGTCTTCACTGACATTTTCAACCTCTCCCTGACCGAGTCTGTAATACCTACATGTTTCAAGCAGACCACCATAGTCCCTGTGACCAAGGAAGCGAAGGTTACCTGCCGAAATGATTACCGCCCTGTGGCACTCACGTCGGTAGCCATGAAGTGCTTTGAAAGGCTGGTCATGGCTCACATCGACAGCATCCTCCCGGACACCCTAGACACACTCCAATTCGCATACCGCCCCAACAGATCCACAGATGACGCAATCTCAATCGCACTCTATACCGTCCTTTGTCAACTGGACAAAAGGAACACCTATGTGAGAATGATGTTCATCAACTACAGCTCAGCGTTCAACACCATAGTGCCCACGAAGCTCATCACTAAGCTAAGGACTCTGGGACTAAACACCTCCCTCTGCAACTGGATCCTGGACTTCCTGACGGGCCCTCCCCAGGTGGTGAGGGTAGGTAGCAACACATCTGCCACGCTGATCCTCAACACGGGAGCTCCCCAGGGGTGCGTGGTCAGTCCCCTCCTGTACTCCCTGTTCACCCACGACTGCATGGCCAGGCACGACTCCAACACCATCATTAAGTTTGCAAACGACACAACAGTGGTAGGCCTGATCACCGACGACAACGACAGCCTATAGGGAGGAAGTCAGAGACCTGGCCGGGTGGTGTCAGAATAACAACCTATCCCTCAACGTAACCAAGACTAAGGAGATGATTGTGGACTACAGGAAATGGAGGACCGAGCACACCCCCATGCTTCAAGTTCCTTGGTGTCCACATCAACAACAAACTAGAATGGTCCAAACCCACCAAGACATTCATGAAGAGGCCACGACAAAGCCTATTCTCCCTCAGGAAACTAAAAGAATTTGGCATGGGTCCTGAGATCCTCAAAAGGTTAATCGATATTTTGGGTCCATGGTCAGGTTACTCCCCAAACCATAATCCCACTGAGAACTTGCGGTCAATCCTCAAGAGGCAGGTGGACAAACAAAAACCAACAAATTCTGACAAACTCCAAGCATTGATTATGCAAGAATGGGCTGCCATCAGTCAGGATGTGGCCCAGAAGTTCATTGACAGCATGCCAGGGTGGTTTGCAGAGGTCTTGAAAAAGAAGGGTCAACACTGCAAAGATTGACTCTTTGCATCAACTTCATGTAATTGTCAATAAAAGCCTTTGACACTTATGAAATGCTTGTAATTATACTTCAGTATTCCATAGTAACATCTGACGAAAATATCTAAAGACACTGAAGCTGCAAACTTTGTGGAAATTAATATTTGTGTCATTCTCAAAACTTTTGGCCACGACTGTATATATACTGAGATCATGTGACAGATCATGTGACACTTAGATTGCACACAGGTGGACTTTATTTAACTAATAATGTGACTTCTGAAGGCAATTGGTTGCACCATATCTTATTTAGGGGCTTCATAGGGGGGGGGGCGTCTGGGTTGGCGCCCCCCCTTGGTTTGTGCTGTGGTGGAGATCTTTGTGGGCTATACTCGGCGTTGTCTCAGGATTGTAAGTTGGTGGTTGAAGATATCCCTCTAGTGGTGCGGGGGCTGTGCTTTGGCAAAGTGGGTGGGGTTATATCCTTCCTGTTTGGCCCTGTCCGGGGGTATCATCGGATGGGGCCACAGTGTCTCCTGACCCCTCCTGTCTCAGCCTCCAGTATTTATGCTGCAGTAGTTTATGTGTCGGGGGGCTAGGGTCAGTTGGTTATATCTGGAGTACTTATCCTGTCTTATCCGGTGTCCTGTGTGAATTTAAGTATGCTCTCTCTAATTCTCTCCTCTCTTTCTTTCTCTCTCTCGGAGGACCTGAGCCCTAGGACCATGCGTCAGGACTACCGGGCATGATGACTCCTTGCTGTCCCCAGTCCACCTGGCCTTGCTGCTGTTCCAGTTTCAACTGTTCTGCCTGCGGCTATGGAACCCTGACCTGTCCACCGGACGTGCTACCTGTCCTAGACCTGCTGTTTTCAACTCTCTAGAGACCGCAGGAGCGGTAGAGATACTCTTAATGATCGGCTATGAAAAGCCAACTGACATTTACTCCTGATTATTATTTGACCATGCTGGTCATTTATGAACATTTGAACATCTTGGCCATGTTCTGTTATAATCTCCACCCCGGCACAGCCAGAAGAGGACTGGCCACCCCTCATAGCCTGGTTCCTCTCTAGGTTTCTTCCTAGGTTTTGGCCTTTCTAGGGAGTTTTTCCTAGCCACCGTGCTTCTACACCTGCATTGCTTGCTGTTTGGGGTTTTAGGCTGGGTTTCTGTACAACACTTCGAGATATTAGCTGATGTACGAAGGGCTATATAAAATAAACTTGATTTGATTTGATTCATAGCAAAGGGGGTGAATATACAGTGGGGCAAAAAAGTATTTAGTCAGCCACCAATTGTGCAAGTTCTCCCACTTAAAAAGATGAGAGAGGCCTGTAATTTTCATCATAGGTACACTTCAACTATGACAGACAAAATGAGAAAAAGAAATCCTGAAAATCACATTGTAGGATTTTTAATTTATTTATTTGCAAATTATGGTGGAAAATAAGTATTTGGTTAATAACAAAAGTTTCTCAATACTTTGTTATATACCCTTTGTTGGCAATGACAGAGGTCAAACGTTTTCTGTAAGTCTTCACAAGGTTTTCACACACTGTTGCTGGTATTTTGGCCCATTCCTCCATGCAGATCTCCTCTAGAGCAGTGATGTTTTGGGGCTGTTGCTGGGCAACACGGACTTTCAACTCCCTCCAAAGATTTTCTATGGGGTTGAGATCTGGAGACTGGCTAGGCCACTCCAGGACCTTGAAATGCTTCTTACGAAGCCACTCCTTCGTTGCCCGGGCGGTGTGTTTGGGATCATTGTCATGCTGAAAGACCCAGCCACGTTTCATCTTCAATGCCCTTGCTGATGGTAGGCTTTGTTACTTTGGTCCCAGCTCTCTGCAGGTCATTCACTAGGTCCCCCCGTGTGGTTCTGGGATTTTTGCTCACCGTTCTTGTGATCATTTTGACCCCACGGGCTGAGATCTTGCGTGGAGCCCCAGATCGAGGGAGATTATCAGTGGTCTTGTATGTCTTCCATTTCCTAATAATTGCTCCCACAGTTGATTTCTTCAAACCAAGCTGCTTACCTATTGCAGATTCAGTCTTCCCAGCCTGGTGCAGGTCTACAATTTTGTTTCTGGTGTCCTTTGACAGCTCTTTGGTCTTGGCCATAGTGGAGTTTGGAGTGTGACTGTTTGAGGTTGTGGACAGGTGTCTTTTATACTGATAACAAGTTCAAACAGGTGCCATTAATACAGGTAACGAGTGGAGGACAGAGGAGCCTCTTAAAGAAGAAGTTACAGGTCTGTGAGAGCTAGAAATCTTGCTTGTTTGTAGGTGACCAAATACTTATTTTCCACCATAATTTGCAAATAAATTGATTAAAAATCCTACAATGTGATTTTCTGGATTTTTTTTTCTCATTTTGTCTGTCATAGTTGAAGTGTACCTATGATGAAAATTACAGGCCTCTCTCATCTTTTTAAGTGGGAGAACTTGCACAATTGGTGGCTGACTAAATACTTTTTTGCCCCACTGTATATGCACGGACAACTTTTCCCTTCTTTAAAAAAAATTTTTTTTAAACATGTTTTTTTTCCATTTCACTTCACCAATTTTGACTATTTTGTGTATGGTCATTACATGAAATCCAAATAAAAATCAATTTTAATTCCAGGTTGTAAGGCAACAAAATAGGAAACATGTCAAGGGGGTGAATACTTTTGCAAGCCACTGTAACTAGGCTACTGAATCACCAAGACTTCTAGTTAAATTAATTATAAATACCTCCTCTCAGACAGCAAGAGTCTTCTAATGGCTTCATGATATATAGGCTACCCTTCAAATGACTACACACTGAAATACTGAAATAAAACAAACAATTAGCTAATTTCCAATGTCAGGCTGGGTCTGTAGCTCTATTTGGCATATCCCATATCCCATAAGCTAGCTGGCTAGCTTGTAAAGTGGCAAATTAAAGTAGCCTAGCTTTTATTGTTAGTTAGCTTACAAACGTGCTCAAATTCGAATAACGTTTCAATTTATTTATCTATCCTATAGTTTATCATATGACTTTGGCTTCATATATTTGTTCAACCATGTCCTCAAGTTATCATGCTGGAATTGATTATTTTTTTAATTAGAATGGCAGTTAAATTTATAATTTACCAAAAGGTTTTATAGATGGGGTGAAAGGCCGTACCCATTCACTAACATGATCCTAAGCGGGACAGCACGAAATGAGACGCAGAGACGTGACTGTATTGGGTGTTTTTCTTTCAACTCTCCCCTAAACAAACAAACATCAAAAAAACGACCAGTTGGTACTAAACGCCAAACCAACAGCTTGAGCCGAACCTATAACAGAGAATCATAGTGCTGTGGAATTCGTAATCATTCTGCCTCTTTTTGCTCTTCAGTCAGGTCCTTAAGAGAGCACCAACAACAATTAGTCAATTGCCCTCAGGTGAGCTCATCAGTAGTGGCTGTACTGCGGCCCACCTCCAGGAGAGGGCGCAGTCGGACCACTTCATCTGGCTGATCCCTCACAATGGGTTAGCTGACAAAGTCAGGAAAACGATGTGCACGCTTCAATGGGGCAGAAGTCCTTGGGTTGTTGTGATACTGGATGGACATATACATGTAGCTACCAACAATGACAAGACAACTGCCATGTGGGGAATCGTAAGTCACTCATTTCAGCTAGTTCCGTCTTGTTATTGATACCATGTCTTGTTTTGAGGTGTTTTGACTGATTTCATGTCATTGTTAATATGGCTCAAATTCGCTAGCCAGCTAACCAAAAACTGTAACAATATATTTGAGAGACAAGTGCTCATTCATGTTTTTAATAAAACATTGGAGACTAATTATAGTTTACATGTAGTCAACAATCTAAGCCAGTGATCACCGACTGGTCGATCTCCAAGGCATTTCTAGTCGATCATCAAACACTTATGTAAAAAACAACTATGATAAAGCCTTACTTCCTATTTTTTTTATTTGTTTCAGCACAGTCATAACATGAATAGGTGCATGAGGCAGAAATAATGCAGTGCGACTTGTTTACCATCAGCTGGAAGACTGTGTTCCCTTTTCTCAGCGGAGGGAGAGCAGAGGGAGGGAGAGCAGAGGGAGGGAGAGTCAGGAGAGAGGCAGCCTCACAACTGCTACCTCCCCCCCTTCAGACTGACCACCAGATGCAGGCCATCAGTTCAGTAAAATAAATATATAGTATATTATATTATATTACGCTCACTTAGCTGTGGATCACAAGTAATACAACAAATTATCTATTACCAGTGTGGTCATATACCTAAAAATTGTAAATATAATTTCAAAATTGTCTGAGAAGAACAACATTGACAGGGCAATTCAAGTGATAATATATTTGGCCTATAGCCTACTGCACAAACCTCATTGCTACAGAATTGTTTTTAATTGGTTAATGTTGCATAGGCTTAAGTTTGTCATGTTTAAAAAAAAATCTGAGCGTTGGATCTCGGCTTGCATTTTGACTCAAAGTGATCTTGACTCAGAAAAGGTTGGTGACCAGTGATCGAAGCCAACCCTGTCTGTTTCCCCCCTAGTTGCACACACTGTAACGAGTGCGCTGAGAGTCGGTAAGCAAGTTCAAGGAGTGAGTGTTTTATTAAATAAAAGAAACACAAACAACGCACCAACATGAAAACAGAGTCAATAACACCTGAGGAAAGAACCAAGGGGAGTGACAGATATAGGGAAGATAATCAGATAATCAAGATAATCGCCAGATGGAGTCCAGGTGAGTGTCATGAGGCGCAGGTGCGCTTGACGATGGTGACAGGTGTGTGGGATAATCAGCAGCCTGATGACCTAGAGGCCGGAGAGGGAGTATACATGACACGCTTCGGTTTTGTTGCTAAACAACCAACCTGTCTAGAACCCCTTTTTTATCTAAGAGTGTATGCTGTTTTTAAACACATTATTTCCTCGTGCTTCTAGCTATCATTTAGTTTGCAGCAGCACAGGTTTGTATGAGCCTTGCTGTTTGCCACTCAGACCTCGGCAACAATGTTTCAAAACATGAATTTGAACTTCTTGCCATAGAGAGCTAACGCCATCTGACGTCAGCTAGCCATTATTCTGACCAGGTGAAATCATGCAGCAGCATCCTTAATGGATATAAATGTCAATGGAAAACAGTTCAAACAAATTAAAAGGGAAAATTAGCTGTCATTTCAGAGCTTGATGTGACTTGGTCCGCTTTTGATTTCTAAAATCCCAATTACACTCTGGTTGGTTGGTAGGTAGGTAGATGGGTAGATCACTGAAATTGATCGAAACGATAGCTCTCGTTATCATTTTCCACTCTTTTTGTAGTTATCGTTGTAGTGTGATCGCTCCTGTTGACTAGAATTAGAAAAAACATTTTTTATATTTATCCTTATAGTTATCGTCCTTGGTGTGGATGGCCCTTTAGAG
Organism: Salvelinus alpinus; assembly: GCF_045679555.1. NCBI lineage: Eukaryota > Metazoa > Chordata > Actinopteri > Salmoniformes > Salmonidae > Salvelinus > Salvelinus alpinus. The sequence continues at coordinate 23,229,658 of NC_092119.1, forward strand.
CCAGTCTGTGATTGGTATTTTCTGCTTGTTATTTTCACCGCTTTGAAAGGTTCATGAGCCTAGGTCCTTGCAGAAAGAGGCCCAACCGACACATTTAATCAGTTTCTGTGTAGGTCACTGTTTACTGGAGGCAGTAAACATCATTCTAGCTTTAAATCAACTGCAGGTCCTCAGATCCAGGTTAATCTTAGAGACTGATTTGCATCATTGGTCAGTCTAAGGTATATTCTTGGAGGGTTCTGCTAGAGATGTGTGCTTACTGGTATGTACAATATAAACAACAACTTCCAATAATACTCTGTCATTGTTTACAATTTTTCCCTTTTTCCCACACAAACAAAGCTTTGTTTCTACATCTTGTTGTTACATAAAAGAAACATGAACTCTGCCATGACCAGTGACCACCAGCTTATTTTCCTATATGTGGGCGTCGATAAAGAGCAACAAATCAATACATAGCCTTAATTATTCACAATATCAGGCCCAAGGACATTTCTAGAGGTTGCAGCAGTTACAACTTTTTAAGTAAGGCTGCATTTCTTACCCAGACAATCAGCTATTCAGTTATTCCCCCAAGTCCTGTTTCTCAGCTGACAGTTATGTAACATAAGACGGCTGGTCAATTATGCCACTTAACTAACATGATGCCTGAAGTGGATGTTTATATACATGATGTGTCATTGTTCATTATACTGTAGCTACCATGATTAATACCATGGCTACTGACAAACCCTGGGGCTCTTATTGTGTTTACTTTAAGAAGGGCACATGACATATTAATTAGAACACACAGCCGGCCAGTGTGTAGTCAGTGGGGTGTGTGTGTGTGTCCATGGTAGGCTCATAGGAAGGAAGTTCCTAGCTCATAACTCATCCTGACTCATGGGCACCACTGGAGGAACTCTAACAAGCTATTAAAGCAGGATTAATAATGTAACATCTATACAAACAACCCTATTTTACATTTCACTAGCTGGGCATCTATATAACTCCTCAGATACTCCTCAGATCTATGTACATCTGCACTACTGCTGCACATCTAGAACTTTTGAGATGTGCTAATACCTAAGTCCATTTACATTGACATGGGTACTCAAAATTGCTCCAGAACATAGAATCGAATTTGAAGAGGTTAGTGTTCATATAAACATAAACTAAATATGCTTCTCTGCATCTATGCTCAAAACTGGGTCAAAGATTGTGAGTCTTATTTAGTTATTGTTTGCTTTTTAAAGTCTACCAACCATGCCAGTAGGCATGCCAGCTAAGATAATTAGACAAGCTAGCTACTCTAACTTGATTGATAACCTGAAATGGCTTCTTGGTATCTAGTTTTGATGTTGGGAGATTGGAAACCTATCTGGTCTAGCTAAAGCCAACTTCATAAAATTGCTAGGTGGCTAGGTATATTACAGAGAAAAACAAACAGGATAAATCTGAGGGGGCACGTATCCCTGTGCCCCTATGGGCATGATAACCATCACCATTCATCGTGCCACTCGCCATTGACCCACACGTACACACAAATGCACACATTCACACACATCCCCAGCAACACTCACCTTGATCAGTGCTTCCAGCTCAGCAGGCGTGACACATGGGTGCTTCCGCAGGAACAAAGCTTTTTCTAGGGTGATGCTGTCCTTCTGGTTGCTCTCAGAGGGCTGCTCCAGGGCCCGGAAGGCCAGGCCGCCCCCCACCAAGAAGGCTACAACCACCACGAAAACCGCCACCACTGTCTTCCACTTCATCACAGAGTGGAGGGCCGAGAGGTCACCGGTTGTGTCCATGCTGGCCACCACGCTGGCGGAGCGGGAGGAGACGGAGAGCCGGGGTAAGGGGCAGTGGCCGTTGGCCCCCTTGGAATTACAGCCCATGGGGTTCTGCATGGCCGCCACACTGGCCTGGACAAGGCTAGACTGGATCATCCCTGATTGGACCTTCTTGGGAGGGGCCAAGTTGGTCTGGACCGCCACTAAACGAAGTAGAGAGCGTATAAAGTACAAGTTAGCAAAGTACAAGCAAACTATTTTCATAATTAACGTCTGAGAATGTAGCTTTTAGGAGCTTAAATGTTGTCATTAACCTTTCCATCCCTGAATAACACTCAAAAACAGCTACAGTATGGGGCATGGTCCTCTGCAACTTCAGTATCAAAGTTCTAGAAACTAACAGAGACGCAGATGGGATAACTGTATCCATCTATCCCAGCAGACTAATGATACAAGCCATTTGTGTGCTACTCCAGCCTGCAGCCCTGGACAGATGCCCCATTCCATACAGCCTGGAGTAGCATTGCCAAGCACTTAAACACCTCCACAGAGTTGTTTTTTTAAATGAACCTCAGACTCCTTTTATTTCATTTTGCATGATACTTAAAAAATGTAAATTCTGAAACACTGTACCTAGGTTTGTTCTCTGTTGTTGCATACCTTTCTTTGTTTGCTGAAATCCATACTTTTTAATTAAACGTTAATCAAATACAACCCCTCACGGTTTACTTGTTGAGATTCATTTGGCACATGTGGATTAGCACATAGTTGCCATTTTAGAGCAACAGCAATGAGGAAACAGTCGGTGGTTGTATTTGATTAACGTTTACCAATGAATAGCGTAAGTTTAGAGCTGTCCACCCAACAAAATAAATCTTGACCGAGTCTTCCATATATAGAGACACTATGTGTGTTATAATATCAAATCAAATGTATTTATAAAGAGATCAAGATCAACCAGAAGAAAAAAACTGTTTCCAACCCCCCTCCTCGTGGATGGACTGTCTGCAATGAACTTGAAACACTAGCAAACTTCCAACATTGTATAAAATATTCTTGGCCCTCAGTGTTCTGCACATGTATGCAATTTGTGCACAGGATAATAAGTAATCAGGTATTTCCACTGGATCAGAACCTTACATGTTTCCTTTTCATGCTGAGTTGTTATCAGAGAGAGAGCTGGAGCTATGTTTCTAATACTTGAGGAACTATTGTCATTCTCAATGGATTCTAAAAACAAACTGTTTACATTGAGAAGCTCCACAGGTCATTAGTGCTGGTGAGATAACCCAATCAGAAATACTATCAGACATCCCCAAATGAGCACATTTATAGGCCTACATTTGCGCGCAGGCCAGGTAGCCTAGACCTACTTTATATGCGTAATCAGGTGCGCGTCCTTTCTCAACATTGACAGGAGTGCTCCAAACAAAAGACAATGAATAAATTATAAACACTCGTTAATGCAATGAAATAAAAAAGAAACGTGTTTCTCACAAGTGTAGCATAGGTTGTGAGCTCTGCAAATAGCGTGTCCACTCCGACAATGACAACAGTAAACGACTGTAATAATAATAATATATTGAATGCATTAATTACCGTAACCTAACAAACATTGCCGATTAGAAATCATGGGTATTAACATTAAATGTAGGCTACTACTGGTGATATATATAATGGCGAATTGATAGACACTAACAATCAAAGGGCAAGCAATTCACACAAGGAAGTTATGAAACAATTAAATGGCATTCTGGAGAGAGATGTGCCTTGTGCATTTTAGCCACACTCCCCTTCTTCTTAGACCAATGCCACGGTCTCCTGAACCGATTCGTCTACTGAGACGGGCGCAAATCGGACAGGTGTCTCATGTGAAGTGATTTTTTAAATATATTTGCCACTGCTCGACTACAAAAACAAATCTTGGTCAACCAACAGCCTATTGACAAAACAATCAACCAGTCAACTAAATGGGGTCAGCTCTAAGCCAAATCCTTGATGAGAACCTACTTCAGAGTGCAAACGACCTTAGAATGGGGAAAAGATTTACGTTCCAACAGGACAATGACCCCAAGCATACAGCCAAAGCAACGCTGCAGTGGCTTTAGAACAAGAATGTGAAAGTCCTTGAAGACTTGAATCCCATTGAAAAGACTCCACATCTAATTTAACAGAGCTTAAGAAAATCTGCCAGGAAGAATGGGATGAAATCTACAAATTCAGATGTGCAAAGCTGATACAGACATACCCAAGACAACTCAAAGCTGTATTTGCCGGCAAAGGTGGTTCTACAAAGTATTGACTCAGGGGAATGAATACTTATGTAAATTGAATATTTCTGTATTTCATATTTCAAAAACCATGTTTTCACCGATTATTTTTTAATATATTTTTTATCCATTTTGGAACACAACAAAATATGGAATGAGTCAAGGGGTATGAATACTTTCTGAAGGCACCATGTGACAATTATTATTCTACCTTTATTTCCACAAGGAACACAGACTGAGACCAAGGTCTCTTACAGCTGTGGCCTGCGTATACCTGTTTACACATACAATTTAGGTACAATGATTAAGAAACTACACAAGACAAACAAAACGATCACAGATAACACAAAAAAATACAGTAGCAGGTTATTACATTTACACACAGGTTATTCCCCTAACAGCACAAGAACTTGCATTACCCGAAGCAATTACAAGCAATATAAAAATTAAAATCCTCCAATAAATATTTTAAATGGGCAAGGGGGACAAGAGTCTCAAGTTTAAGTTTAGTCTGCAGGCTATTCCATAGGCAAGGAGCGTAACAGGAAAAGGCAGCCATACCCAACTCTGTGGAAATCGCATGGGCCTCAAGTGTAATCTATGCTTGAGACCTGATTTTAGGAATTCTAATTCTAATATTGATAAGTGATGATAAATAAGAAGGTAGATTATTCAGAAGTGCTTTATAGACAAACACGAGAGCATGTTGTTCTCGTCTCGTGGACAGCGAATTCCAACCCACATTTTGATATAAAACACAGTGGTGAGTTCTGTAGCTATCACCCGTAATAAACATAAGTGCGCAATGATAAGTAGCATCCAGCGATTAAAGTGTGGATGCTGTAGCATGCATGTAGATAATATCCCCATAATCTATAACAGACATAAGTAGCTACCACAGTGCTACCACAGTGAGAATTTTTTTGTATTCAAGCCTCAATTCTAATTTCCACAGCCGTATCTAAACAACTTTATGCGGTGGGTGCTTTGATATCAAGGGGAGGACAAGGTGTTGTTGATACACAGAGACTCGGAGAGCATTGGCGAGAGGTGCTAAACCACCCTCTTCAATAGAAAAAAGAAGGATTCAATCTGTCTAACAGACGAGCGTGGCCAGTAAGAGAGGGGGATAAATGCCACTCTGGGTCCTTGCTTTCCAAATGTCATAAATGCACGCCAGCGGGGAGATGGGGGAGGTCACCCAAGGTGGGGAACTGTGCGACTTGGTTGCAGTATATATCTCATACATTGCATACTATATGTAATTTGTACATTTAATACAGTAGTGTCAGCATACCTGAGAGAAAATGCATGATTTGTAAAGAATTGTATTTTTCAATATACACTGTAGGCTTTCTGTGTATTTCACTATATTATATATCTCATATATATCTCAAACCTACCGTGGTTTTGAAATTACTATTGTGCTCCAAGTTCAGATTTCACAAAATACTGTATATAACATTAATCATGAATTGTGTTACAAGATCCGAACCTGCCTCCTATTGATTTCCATAGTTCCACATGATTTGATTATGTGGGAGAGTAGGCTAATGCTTTTATCCAATACATTCCTACTGCCCTTGGTCTTCCACCTCTGTCTCTCATCCAGACTTTACAAGAGGAATACTGAACGCTGACAGGACAAAGACAAGTGTGAGGTGATGCACTGGGGGATCTAAGTCCAAGAAGAGTTACTGGATGATGAAGTTGTTTTTTTAACTTGTATCCACAGGCCATGATGATGATAATTGGTGACTATGGTATGATCCTTTCATACCTTCTTGTGCATTTAAAACAGGCAGAAACATCTGATGCTAAGCCACACAAATTCCAAATGTATAATCGGACACCAAAACAGTCTGAAACCTACACTATTATGGCACAGTGGGAGGTCAGAATATGAATTTATTCAGCCTAGCAGCTGTATGGTGAAACACCTCCTTTAAGCTTGAGGATAATGATTAACTAGTGGTGTGCATGGATCATAAAAGGAGTCTGTCTGTGTGGGTTCAGTAGAGGACCACAAGCAAATACTGAATCAGATCATAGCATAAAGAATGTCAGGAAAAAAGTTTCTGTCTCTGCCCGGTAATTCCCAATGGTCTGAATGGGCATCTCCCCAGCAGCTGTCCTATCCCCCCTCTATCTATCCCCAACGAAGAACACGCTGTAGCCTACTGTACATCTGAACCCAACAGGCAAGATAAACTCAGTAAAAAAAGAAACATTCCTTTTTCAGGACCCTGTCTTTCGAAGATAATTCGTAAAAATCCAAATAACTTCACAGATCTTCTTGTAAAGGGTTTAAACACTGTTTCCCATGCTTGTTCAATGAACAATAAACAATTCATGAACATGCACCCGTGGATCGGTCGTTAAGACACTAACAGCTTACAGACGGTAGGCAATTAAGGTCACAGTTATGAAAGCTTAGGACACTAAAGAGGCCTTTCTACTGACTCTGAAAAACACCAAAAGACAGATGCCCAGGGTCCCTGCTCATCTGCGTGAACATGCCTTAGGCATGCTGCAAGGAGGCATGAGGACTGCAGATGTGGCCAGGGCAATAAATTGCAATGTCCGTACTGTGAGACGCCTAAGACAGCGCTACAGGGAGACAGGACGGACAGATGATCGTCCTCGCAGTGGCAGACCACGTGTAACAACACCTGCATAGGATCGGTACATCCGAACATCACACCTGCGGGACAGGTACAGGATGGCAACAACAACTGCCTGAGTTACACCAGGAACACACAATCCCTTCATCAGTGCTCAGACTGTCCGCAATAGGCTGAGAGAGGCTGGACTGAGGGCTTGTAGGCCTGTTGTAAGGCAGGTCCTCACCAGACATCACAGGCAACAATGTCGCCTATGGGCACAAACCCACCGTCGCTGGACCAGACAGGAGTGGCAAAAAGTGCTCTTCACTGACGAGTCGCGGATTCGTGTTTATCGTCGAAGGAATGAGCGTTACACTGAGGCCTGTACTCTGGAGCGGGATCAATTTGGAGGTTGAGGGTCCGTCATGGTCTGGGCTGGTGTGTCACAGCATCATCGGACTGAGCTGTTGTCATTACAGGCAATCTCAACGCTGTGCGTTACAGGGAAGACATCCTCCTCCCTTATGTGGTACCCTTCCTGCAGGCTCATCCTGACATGACCCTCCAGCGTGACAATGCCACCAGCCATACTGCTCATTCTGTGCGTGATTTCCTGCAAGACAGGAATGTCAGTGTTCTGCCATGGCCAGTGAAGAGCCCGGATCTCAATCCCATTGAGCACGTCTGGGACCTGTTGGATCAGAAATGTCCGGGAACTTGCAGGTGCCTTGGTGGAAGAGTGGGGTAACATCTCACAGCAAGAACTGGCAAATCTGGTGCAATTCATGAGGCTGAGATGCCCTGCAGTATTTAATATAGCTGGTGGCCACACCAGACACTGACTGTTACTTTTGATTTTGACCCCCCCTTTGTTCAGGGACACATTTTTCCATTTAGTCACATGTCTGTGGAACTTGTTCAGTTTATGTCTCAGTTGTTGAATTTTATTATGTTCATACAAATATATACACATGTTAAGTTTGCTGAAAAAAAACGCAGTTGACAGTGAGAGGACGTTTCTTTTTTTGCTGAGTCTAGATATCTACTCCCAACTACCTGGCAACATAAAAATCACATTGCATTATAATAAAAAGCTATTTTAGCTGTTCTGTCTTAAATAACATCAATGAAAGATGCGTTATATATATTAACAATTAATAATTTAAAAAATGTTTTCACATTTTATCTTACATAGTGGATGGTAAAGACAACTGTACCCAGCTTAAGCATTTCTTCAGTCAGCATAGACAAACTATTCAGGGTCAAACTCCACTTTCTGAGGAAAAGGTATATTTAGGCTACTAACCTTGTTGATCGGGGTCCAATTTGACTTGTTTTCCAGTGGAAATTCCATAGCTATTGTTCTTCTCAATACACACTAAGACCATAAATCTGCTCAATAGCGCGTGAGAAAATAAAGGAATATAAACCAAATCTACCACCGCCCTTGTAACAGTTCTGTGTTATAGTTGCTTAGAATGTCATAATAAAATATCAATTAAAAGTAACGCGAAAATTGCATTGTCTGGAGCCATGGGCGCGTGGTGCACGCCTGGACAAATTGTTCATAATAAGGTTTCTGTAGGCCTACTGTCTGTCGCAGCTTTCAGGAACATCCAGTGGGCTACAACTCATTTCACACGCCAGTCCACTCCGAACAGAAGTGGACAGTGAGTTGCGCGCTTTTAGAACCACGAACTTCACAGTCACGAATGAGGATGTCACCCCCAATAAAGGAGGAAAAACGTTTATTGTCTAGTAGTCTACCTCTCCATCAATGCACGTTTTTCTAAAAGTTCTAATTATATTACCACTAATAGCATACCGTACGCTAATTATAGACATATAAATGATCATCAACAAATGTTTGTAAATGCGTTACTTACTCTTTTGTGCCAGGGAGGGATACCGCCTATCCTCCTCCTTTCGTTTGGGTTAAATCAAGTGCTCCACTCCACTCCTGATTGAGTATCGGCGTTTACTGCAGGGACATGGCACATGAGTAAAAGTCATAATTCAATAATGGACTACTAAAACCATTACGTCTTCCAGTGTTTCACCTATATACATAGACTTGAAATCGCTGGCCACTTTAATAATGGAACACTAGTCACTTTAGTAATGTTTGCATATTTTTTATTTACTAATCTCATATATACTGTATTCTATTCTACTATATTTTAGTCTATGCCACTCCGACATTGCTCATCCTAACATGTTTATATTCCTTAATTCAATTGTTTTACTTTTAGGTTGTGTGTATTGTGTGTATTGTTGTGAATTGTTAGATATTACTGTATTGTTTGAGCTAGAAACACAAGCATTTTGCTACACCCGCAATAACATCTGCTAAAGGTGTATGTGACAAATACATTTAGATTTGATTTGATTTATGCACTTAGCAGCGGTGCACTACTGCTGCTGAATCTAGGCCACCACTGTAAAAAATACATAATACAAAATTACAAAATAATGTAGCTGTATATAGCTGTGTATATTGTCCAAATCAGGATGACCCACACCTCTTTGAAAATATGTATACCAAATCTTTATGGTGGGAGACAATAACACAATGTTAAGTACCTCAATGGACCATAAAGGAAATCACACTACAAACTATCACCCTTGTGCCCTTAAGGAGATCACAAAATTGATCATGGATACATTAGATCTAGTGGATATATGGAGACCCAGATCTAGTGAGATATACATGGAGGAGACTTAATCAAGCTAGTTGTCTAAACTACTTTCTGGCACCAAAGGTTTAAAAAGTATTGATATGAGACAGAATGCGATCGAACCATAATCTAATGGGCCTTTCCACTTGGACGGGATATTGGACATTTAATCAAAGTCTACTGGAGGACAATTTGTTCTTAACTAAGACCAAATAATCTATAACTGATTTTTTTTATCACAATACATGTTCAGAAAATCCTGTTATTGTTTGGGATACATTTAAATGCAACTTCACAGGTCATTCAACTCAATATTAATCAGTAAAGAAAAAGCAGTTTTGGTCTAAAGAGACTTCACTAACAAGGGAAATACAGGAACCAGTGGATGCTGCTGAGTGTAGGACAGCTCATAGTAATGGCTGGAACGGCGCAAATGGAATGGCATCAAACACATAGAAACCATGTGTTTGATACCATTCCACTGATTCCGCTCCAGCCATTACCACGAGCCCATCCTCCCCAATTATGGTGCCACCAACCTCCTGTGACAGGAACTAACAGTACATGTAGATAAAATAATTGGGGGGCCTGGACCAATTTTAAGTACATGTTTTCTTTTCAGTCTCCTCCTTACCCACTGAATGACGATTTCTGTAAGGATTTCTTTCCTAATAACGAAAAAAAGGAAAATTAACAAATGCACAAAAAGATCCGTGTGAAGGCCAAATTACAGAGGAATAACTTTGAGGCTATTAAATCCTTTCTGTCTGGAAAAATCGGTAGAGGTATATCAAGCCTTGTTTTTATGTATTCAAGCTCCATTATTAGCTTGTTTTAACTACTCCTATAACAATTGTAGTCTGTCAGGGAGCAGGAAGGTCTGATGTCACTATTACTAAAACAAGATCCAGATGCTAAATACAAAGATCCTGTCCGTCTAAAAAACTGGAGGCCTCTTAGACTTCAATGTTGTGATGCAAAAATACTGGCAAAATGCATAGCACTTAGGTTTTTACATGGACGATACATTGGAGACAATAAACAACAACTACCAGCAATAATAGAACATGAAACAACTAAGAAACCAGGCTTGCTATTCACAGCGGATTTTGAAAAGGCTTTTGGTAAAGCACTACTGGAAGTTAAATACAGTGCATTCTGAAAGTATTGAGCACCCTTTACTTTTTCCCCATTTTGTTATGTTACAGCCTTATTCAAAAATGGATGAAATCATTTCCCCCCCTCATCAAATAATTTCCTCCACAGATTCCTGAAGGAAGACAGCCTGACTAGATCAATAATTAGAGCAGGTCATGGTAGAAATTGTTAAAGTTACTCAGCTCCGTGGTCCTGGAATTTTCTCCTGAACATTTAAAAATTTGATGATCTAGTCACGTTGGTGGACTTTAAACACTTGGTCGATGTAAATATCATAGAAGAGTGTAATTGTCTTTTTTTTAGTTATGAATTTTGTGTTTCTTTACATAATATGTAATTGTTGTACTATATGTGTGTCTATAATTTTGTTCAATGTTGTTTAAGTGTATGTAAGTTGGTTTGTCTGAAACTTTGTTCCTGCTGCTGTTGGACCAGGTCTCTCTTGAAAAATAGATTTTATCTCAATGAGAAAAACCTGTATAAATAAAGGTAAAAAAACAACAAACGTACCTCTGGAAAATACACAAATAATGTGAGATCACTAAAAGTAGTGCCAATCATGTTGGAGGTCAATTAAATAATCAAAACATTTTATGTTTTACATACCAAGTGTTGTCGTCGATTCCTTGTAAAGACGCCACACCGCTGCTTTTGTCACATGAGATGGCAGCAGCTTTCCACCAAAGTGTTTGTGTCAAATCAAATTGTATTTATATAGCCCTTCTTACAACAGCTGATATCTCAAAGTGCTGTACAGAAACCCAGCCTAAAACCCCAAACAACAAGCAATACAGGTGTAGAAGCACAGTGGCTAGGAAAAACTCCCTAGAAAGGCCAGAACCAAGGAAGAAACCTAGAGAGGAACCAGGCTATGAGGGGTGGCCAGTTCTCTTCTGGCTGTGCCGGGTGGAGATTATAACAGAACATGGCCAAGATTTTCAAATGTTCATAAATGACCAGCATGGTCAAATAATAATAATCACAGTAGTTGTCGAGGGTGCAACAGGTCAGCACCTCAGGAGTTAATGTCAGTTGGCATTTTCATAGCCGATCATTGAGAGTATCTCTACTGCTCCTGCTGGTCTCTAGAGAGTTGAAAACAGCAGGTCTGGGACAGGTAGCACGTCCGGTGAAAAGGTCAGGGTTCCATAGCCTCAGGCAGAACAGTTGAAACTGGAGCAGCAGCACGGCCAGGTGGACTGGGGACAGCAAGGAGTCATCATGTCAGGTAGTCCTGAGTTCTGGGTGGCATCCTGGTAATACTATTGCATTATCCTCTCCGTAGATGTTGATGAAGTTCACAACTCGCTGCAAGTCCTCATGCTTCAGGTGTAACCTGTGCTTGCTTTGGCCAGCTCTCTTTTTGATGGGAGGCAATATTAGACCGTTCTTCTTGTATGACTGGTGGAGGAGAGTGAGGTGTGTTCTACTGATGCTGAAAGACAAATTCCAGATACAAATATCACCATCAGACAAACCTGGTTAACCTCTACGGGACTGGTCTCCCCCCCTTCAGGATGTTTGAGGTAACGTAGGCTAATGTGATTAGCATGAGGTTGTAAGTAACAAAACATTTCCCAGGACATAGACATATCTGATAGGGGCAGAAAGCTTAAATTCTTGTTAATCTAACTGCACTGTCCAATTTACAGTAGCTATTACAGTGAAAGAATACCATGCTATTGTTTGAGGAGAGTGCACAATTATGAACTTGAAAATGTATTAATAAACCAATTATGCACATTAGGCACATCTTGATACAACATTTTGAACAGATATGCAATGGTTCATTGGATTAGTCTAAAACTTTGCACGTACACTGCTGCCATCTAGTGGCCAAAATCTAAATTGTGCCTGGTCTGGAATAATACATTATGGCCTTTCTCTTGCATTTCAAAGATGATGGTCCAATAAACATGTATGTTTTTTTCTTTGTATTATTTTTTACCAGATCTAATGTGTTATATTATACTACATTAATTCCACATTTCCACAAATGTCAAAGTGTTTCCTTTCAAATGGTATCAAGAATATGCATATCCTTGCTTCAGGACAAAATTAGAAACGTGTAATATCTGAAACTGTACCTAGAATCTTACCCGTATACATAGATGAATACTTCATGGCTATTTAATAAGAAAGTATACCAGTTCAATTTGAGGACCAGGATGTTGACAGTTGTGACATACAAATGGAAAAATAGCTGGGAAGAGATTTTTGATGTACCCATTCCATGGCACTTTAGCTTTTCAGCTAAAGTTATTGTATAGAATTCTAGCCACCATCAAAATGTTGAATATTTGGGGCACACAACCATCGCAGCTCTGCAGATTTTGTTGCGAGGATAAAGAATCAATATCCCATTTTTTATGGTATTACCCTCAGGTAGCCTGCTTCTGGTCTCAGGTTCAGGAATGGCTGAAAAAGCATGAAATTAATCTAAAATTGACCCTAGAAATAGCATTGTTGGAAGATTTGGAGAGACCTGGTTAGTCAATTGCTAATATAGTAATAGTAGTAGCAAAAGTATTTATCTTCAACTCGCAATCGATGGATTCTATTCGATTAGATTCAAGTTGTATGTCAAACATCACAGCATATTTGAAAGATATTTGGTAATAAGGGGGTGGCCAGCAGAGATAGGTGGGATGGGAAGAGGGAAACCGAGGGTTGGAATGTGGAACTGGAGATGAATGGGAGTGAAGTTGCTGAGTGAGTGGTAAAAGTATGTTTAAAAAATAAACAAAACAAAAAAATGCCTCGCGCATTGAAACACACACACACACGTAAATAGTGCCACACATGCACACAAACACACAGTCTGCCTTGCTATTTTTACTTTTATTTTCCTAGATGTCTTTTGTTTTATATTGTTGTTTTCCTTTGTTCTTGTATTTTTTTTCTCTTTTTATTGGTCGTTGGTACATCGGGTGGGTAGTTGTATGTTTGGGTTGGATGGGGATGGTGGCCCGGAGGCATTGGAGATGGGGGCGGTTTGTTGATGGGAAATTGAGGGGAAGGTTTTCGGGGGCGGACTGTGGGGGGGGGGGTCTTGGATGGTTGGGGGCGGTGGGTGGCCTGGTGGTTGGGAGTGTTAGGCCGGCGGTCGAGAGGTCGCTGGTTCGGGTCCCCGAGTCGACTGGGCGAGGGATCTGTTGAGGTGCCCTTGGGTGGGGCACTTGACCCTGATTGCTCCTGTGGGTCACTCTAGATCGGAGCGTCTGCTAAATGAGGAAAATGTCATGTAAATATTGAGCGGCTTCACTGCAGGTGGATTGTGGTAAAAAAGAAAGAAAGAAGAAAAACAAATATATATAGATGTATCATGCCCCAGGAAGACCCCATCCGCCGCCCCCCCAATGGGGATAGATTGTTGTACACAAAGTTGTCATGATTACAAAAGTTTGGCTCACATGACACTTGACCCTATGGTTCATGTACTTAAAAATTTAAAGAGACTCTCTAGTACTTTGCATACTTTTTAGCCAGTAACCCTGAAAGCAGTGCTCACGAGACAAAAGTGGTCCCCGAGAATTGCGTACTACGTCGCATATGTGCAGATATATGCCCCACGTAATTGCTCTCTCTCTAGCTCTGATGTGTGTGCATGATTTACCTTTTGCAAGCTGTCACTCAAATGGCGAGGGGCTGAAGCTCATTGGTTGAACTCAAATTGCTAGTGGGCTGGCCCATGTGGGGGAATATGTAGGGAAGATGGCACAGCACAACTTCGAGAAAAACAGTTGATTTCAAACTAGGGATTTTGGGGCTAATTGAGGTAAGACAGTAATTCTGTTCATAGATTATGCATGCATGAACTAAGCATTGACACATCCAGCACAAAGCGTAGTCGTTAAAGTTCCGGACATGTCTTTATGTATGTTTTACACAAGTATCTATACTAGGCCTCTTCCAATAACTTTAAACTTCCCAAGACTTAAAGGTAGACTACACAGTATACTCACAGCTGTTCAATGGTCATTGACATTAATGCAAATTAAGGGTTGTACATTTAAACACTAGCCTGACTACCCATCCACATTGCTCCGGCCAAATGACATGCCCACTAGCAATTCTTCTCAATTTATTTATTTTATTAGGAAAGTCAGTTAAGAACAAATTCTTATTTACAATGACAGCCTAGGAACAGCCTTGTTCAGGGGCAGAACGACAGATTTTTACCTTGTTAGCTCGGAGATTCGATCTAGCAATCTTTCAGTTACTGGCCCAATGCTCTAACCACTAGCCTACCTGCCGCTCCCTCAATGATGAGTCTGGATTGGCTTTCCCCCCCAAGAGAATTAAAGGTAACTGACATAATAAAGGAAACACTTTGAGTAAATGAGGGAATCAAAGTATACAGCGTCATGTATACAAATTCTGAGCAGGCCATTATTTTGGCTACCATAGCAATGCTCTCATAGGATAACAATGCCTCCACCCGCAGGGCACGAGTGGTCACTGAAGGATTTGACGAACATGAAAACGATGTTAACCATATGCCATGTCCGTCTCAGTCACCAGATCTCAACCCAATTGAACACTTATGGGAGATTCTGGAGCGGCACCTGAGACAGCATTTTACACCACCATGACTTCACAAAAGGGAAGAAAAGAGCATAAGATTAGCAGGGTCACTTAATTATAATGCTATATGAACGCACTAATCACTAAGTATTGTTAGTTCTGTTATAGAGAAGCTCTGTCCAACACAAAGTCTCAGATTGGTATTGTACTATAAGTAGTTTTATCCGTTTAATTATGAAGGAAATTGGCCTCCTCAAGACTGAGCATGAATTAGTCATGATATAACTTTCAGGATGAAAAATAGGTTTACATTAAATATTGAAATGTGCCTTATGTGTGTGCACATTTCCAACAAGATGTTTGTTGTGGCCGGATGTGGTTGCCTAGTGTAGTGTTTATGATAAAGAGATGCAGGGAGAGAGAGAGAGAGAGCGCGCGCACACACACGTGTGTGTGTTTCAGAACCATGGACAGGTCCCATCCCTCCATAGGCTGCTACTGATCAAACAAGCCACAATTAAAAACAGGTCAATGTTGTACATTCCAAACATCAATCATGCCTGCTTTCGAGAGACAATTACACATCAAGACAGCTAAACATAAAAAAATGTGTTCCAGAAAAATGTATAGTGCCAAACCCACTGGCTCCAGGTCATCTACAAGACCCTGCTAGGTAAAGTCCCCCCTTATCACCATAGCAGCACCCACCTGTAGCACGCGCTCCAGCAGGTATATCTCTCTGGTCACCCACAAAACCAATTCCTCCTTTGGCCACCTCTCCTTCCAGTTGTCTGCTGCCAATGACTGGAACAAACTACAAAAATCTCTGAAACTGGAAACACTTATCTCCCTCACTAGCTTTAAGCACCAGCTGTCAGAGCAGCTCACAGATTACTGCACCTGTACATAGACCATCTATAATTTAGCCCAAACAACTACCTCTTCCCCTACTGTATTTATTTATTTTGCTCCTTTGCACCCCATTATTTATATTTCTACTTTGCACATTCTTCCACTGCAAATCTACCATTCCAGTGTTTTACTTGCTATATTGTATTTACTTCACCACCATGGCCTTTTTTTGCCTTTACCTCCCTTATCTCAACTCATTTGCTCACATTGTATATAGACTTATTTTTCTACTGTATTATTGACTGTATGTTTGTTTTAAATCAAATCAAATTTATTCATATAGCCCTTCTTACATCAGCTGATATCTCAAAGTGCTGTACAGAAACCCAGCCTAAAACCCCAAACAGCAAGCAATGCAGGTGTAGAAGCACCTTTTACTCCATGTGTAACTCTGTGTTGTTGTATGTGTCGAACTGCATTGCTTTATCTTGGCCAGGTTGCAATTGTAAATGAGAACTTATTTTCAACTTGCCTACCTGGTTAAATAAAGGTTAAATAAAATAAAATAAAAATGTGAAAAACTTTACGCATATTCTATGTATAGCGTAATGACGCAGTCATAGCAACCGGTATGGAGACAAAGAAGCTTCCTAACCTAATCTTGCGGAGTCAGCGGCAGTTCAGAGATTTGTTAGCTCGACTCCAGAAATGTAAAGGGTTTAAAATATGTAAATCCATAACCTAGCACTTGGTAAATCAACCTATACACCATTGATCTATCTGAAGAACTTGGTATGAGCATGGGATACACCGAGTATATGGATCCAAAAAGAGGTTGGTAGATACGGTTTGCTAGCTAACGTTAGTTTACTAACCGTTAGCTCACCACACGTTAGCACAGGTTCTCTGAAATGTGTTAGCTCATCATGTTTACTTCAACAAGTCACAAGTTTAAGGTTAGACAAGGCAAGTAACGTTAGTCATGTCACAGGTGTATGGCAAAACTGTAACTATCAAATTGTGTTGGCTACTTTTAGCTGCACGGGGATTTATTATGTAAAGCTGGCTAGTTAGCTCGATAGCTAACTTAACAAGGCAAATGAAATTGGATGCGCTAGCTAGCTAACCAGGTTAGATAGGGCATGATCAGTAACGTTAACTGTTAGCTAAATATTTTAACTACAGTGCCATAGTATGCCTTGGGTTATACTATGACACGATTATTATTATTTTTTATCTAGGTCAATATAGACCTGAACTGGTAGGCTACATACACGCCAAACAGAGATACCCCAAAAATATAGCTTAGATTTATTACAAATAAACTAGCTAGTTAAAATGTACAAGCATGGCTGTATGCTGGCAGGCTTGGACTGCCACAAAAAGTGTTTTACATGTTTAGTCTCAAAACTCTCAGTACAACAGGTCTGCTACAATAATTTAGTGGTTACATGCTATATTAATTTATCAACCAGCAGCTCTGCCTTGTTTCCCTTTCTGCACCACCATAGGAAACCGGAGATGGAGGAGGTGTACCTGCTTCAACCAATCAGAGCATACAAACTATTATTTCAAACGGACCAATAACCTCACCGTTCCAAATCACTGAATACCATAATTCACTTAATTGAGGCTTCTCCACCCTCTTACCCTAAACTATCTAGATCTTATTTATTTTATAAAAGTCACCTTGTCCGAGAGAGATTTAAATGGTTATGAAAGCGTCACGCCAGGGGGGTTTCTAAAATCCTGTATGGGAAAAATGTAACCATTTCCCTGTTTGACCGCTAGGTTTTATGGGTACAGTGATCCCTCGCCACTTCGCGGTTCACTTATCGCGGATTCGCTATTTCGCGGATTTTCATAATGCATTTTTTATTTTTTTTTGGTGCATTGTGCTCTGCATTCTGATTCGCTAAAAACTCACTCCCGCTTCTTGTATCAAAACATGCTACGAATTGTGCTATCATTTTGTCGTCTCGTGCAGTTATGTGTACGTACATAAAACAGCTTGGCAAATTTACATTAAGTTGGCCAGGAAGGAAGGAAGGACTAACGCTTGGTCGCTTAGCAACCATGGTGCGAATGGCCACTGAACTTAAGCGAGTAGCTGAGGAATGGGACCCTTTGATGAGCCGTTCATTACAGTTCTCCAACGTAATCGATGGTGGCATGTCGGTGTACAAGGATCTTTTTGCAAAGAAGAAAAAAGAGCGACAACAGCTGCCTATCACTATGCTCTTCTCCCGAACAAACACACCTGCACCGCGGGCTTCAGAAGAAGAGAACACTGCAGAGCGCAGTCAGGATGCAGCGGCCCAGTCTGAAGAGCAGTGAAACGGCCTACACGTGAGTCACTGTATTTGTATACATGTAATAGTTGCTAATTGTAAAAAAAAAAAAAAGTTTTCTATTTCGCGGATTTCACTTATCGCGGGTCATTTTCGGAACGTAACCCCCGCGATAAACGAGGGATTACTGTATTATCACACCTCCACTGTGGGGCTCTATAGCAGGTGCAGTGAAAATTATTAATTAAAATATTTTTATTTAACCTTTATTTAACTAGGCAAGTCAGTTAAGAACAAATTCTTATTTACAATGATGGCCTACCAAAAGGCCTCCTGCAGGGACTGGGGCTGGGATTAAAAATATAAGACAAAACACACATGACAAGAGAGACACCACAACACTACAAAAAGAGAGACCTAAGACAACATCACAGCATGGTAGCAACACCACATGACAACAACAGGGTAGCTACACAACATGGCAGAAGGACAAAACATGGTACAAACATTATTGGGCACAGACAACAGCACAAAGGGCAAGAAGGTAGAGACCGCTAGGTTTTATGCATCACACGAAGCAGCCACAACTGTTAGTAAGAGTGTCCATGATTGAGTCTTTGAATGAAGAGATGGAGATAAAACTGTCCAGTTTGAGTGTTTTTTGCAGCTGCTGCAAACTGAAAAGACGAGTGACCCGGGGATGTGTGTGCTTTGGGGACCTTTAACAGAATGTGACTGACAGAACGGGTGTTGTATGTGGAGGATGAGGGCTGCAGTAGGTATCTCAGATAGGGGTGAGTGAGGCCTAAGAGGGTTTTATCAACCAGTGGGTCTTGCGATGTGTGTACAGAGATTACCAGGTTACAGAAGATTATACAGTGCGGGGATGTGTCCTATAAGGAGCATTGGTGGCAAATCTGATGGCGGAATGGTAAAGAATATCTAGCCGCTTGAGAGCACTCTTACCTGCTGATCTTTAAATTACGTCTCCGTAATCTAGCATGGGTAGGATGGTCATCTGAATCAGGGTTCATTTGGCAGTTGAGGCAAAAGAGAAGTGATTACGATAGAGGAAACCAAGTCTAGATTTATCCTAAACCTGCAGCTTTGATATGTGCTGAGAGAAGGACAGTGTACCGTCTAGCCATACTCCCAAGTACTTGTATGAGGTGACTACCTCAACCTCTAAACCCTCAGAGGTAGTAATCACACCGGTGGGGAGAAGGGCATTCTTCTTACCAAACCACATGACCTTTGTTTTGGAGGTGTTCAGAACAAGGATAAGGGTAGAGAAAGCTTGTTGGACACTAAGAAAGCTTTGTTGTAGAGCGTTTAACACAAAACCCGGGGAGGGACCAGCTGAGTATAAGACTGTATCATCTGCATACAGATGGATGAGAGAGCTTCCTACTGCCTGATATGCTTACCTTACTAGCTCCTACAGTGCAGTCTAGCGAATACACAAATATTAAAAGAAATCAAGAAATTTCAGAACGAGTCCAATTAACAACCCAAGTAGATACATTCTAAAGCAGTGTTAGAATCCAGAATATAAATATGTGTGTGATGTGTATAGATGACAGTATATAATTTGGAAAAGAAAAAGGTATACACAATGCGACTGTAACTGTAAGCGTTTTTGAACACCTGTAACTGCCATTTCCTTTTACATAGTGGCGCAACCAGTACACAAGGTGGCGCAGAGCCCCTCTTACATTCTTTGGGGAGAAACCTGCACATTGAGTGAACAACACTATGTGAAGTGAGAAGTGTTCAATGTCTCTCTATACATGGGGCATCAGTCTCAAGGTGCAGGGCAGGTAGCTGGCTAGTGATGGCTGTTCAACAGTCTGATTGAGAAGACTCATGAGACCATAGGCTTACTGGTAAACATGCACATGAGGGGGTACTTCAGAGGTACTCCAGGCAGGGCAAAATTCAGTTGTTGGTACAGTAATCGAAAAGGGTAGGGAGCCACAAATGGGAGAAAAGTGAACAAACAGTGGCTTGGGTGGCTGAGGTCCCTAATGATTTTCTTGGCTTTCCTTTGACACTGAGTGCTGTAAATGTCCTGGAGGGCAGGCAACGTGCCCCCGGTGATACGTTGGGCTGACGCACCACCCGCTGGAGAGCCATTCATATCGACATAATGCTCTCAATGGGGAATCTGTAGAAGTTTGTGAGGGTCTCAGGGGCTATGCTGAATTTCTTCAGCCGCTTGCGGCGCTGTTGTGCCTTCTTTAACATGGTGTCAGTGTGGTGGGACCATTTCAGGGCCTCAGTGATGTGCACGCCAAGGAATTTGAAGCTTTTGACCCTCTCCACTGCGACCCAGTCGATGTGGATGGGGGGCGGGCTCCCTCTTCTTTCTCCTGTAGTCCACGATCAGCTCCTTGGCTTTGTGGACGGCTACAGGGAGGAGGTTAGAGCCCTGGCATCACACAACAGGGTTCTAACCTCCTCCCTGTAGCCTGTCTCGTCGTTGTTTGTAATCAGGCCTACCACTGTCGCGTCGTCAGCAAACTTGATGAAGACACGCAGTCGTGTGTACAGGAGGGGGCTGAGCACACACCCTTGGGGGGCCCCCGTGTTGAGGATCAGCGTGGCGGAGGTGTTGTTGCCTACCCTCACCACCTGGGGTCGGCCTGTCAGGAAGTCTAGGACCCAGTTGCACAGGGAGGAGTTCAGACCCAAGGCCCTGAGATTAGTGACGAGCTTGGAGGGCACTATGGTGTTGAAAGCTGAACTGTGGTCTTATCAAATTGTATTGGTCACATACACGTGTTCAGATGTTATTGCGGGTGTAGAAAAATGCTTGTGTTTCTAGCTCCAACAGTGCAGTAATATCTAACAATTTCACAACAATACACACAATACACACAAATCCAAAGTAAAGGAATGGAATTTAAAATATATAAATATTTGGACGAGCAATGTCGGAGCGGCATAGACTAAGATACAGTAGATTAGAATACAGTATATTCTTATGAGATGAGTAATGCAAATATGTAAACATTAAAGTGACCAGTGTTCCATTATTAAAGTGGACAGTTATTTCAAGTCTATGTATATAGGGCAGCAGCCTCTAAGGTGCTACAGCATTGTCACATAGGTATTCCGCTTGTCCAGGTGGGATAGGGAGGTGTGCAGTGCCACAGCGATTGCGTTGTCGGTGGATCTGTTGGGGCAGTATGCAAATTGTAGTGGGTCTAGGGTTTCGTGTAAGGTGAAGGTGATATGGTCCTTAACTAGCCTCTCAAAGGACTTCATGATGACAGAGGTGAGTGCTACTGGGCGATAGTCATTTAGTTAATTTACCTTAGCTTGCTTTGGTACGGGAACGATGGTGGACCTCTTGAAGCAGGTGGGGACAACAGACTGGGATAGGAAGAGGTTGAATATTACATTTCTCCTCTCACTGACTGCTAAGCACTCCTTTAACCAATGTTAAGTAACATTGACTAGCTAACAAACGAATTCACTTTTAGGTAATGCATCGCCTGGCCCAGGCCACAGTCTGACTGGACAACCCAGAGGACAGATGAGTTTAAAAAGCAGCCGTAAGTATTAGGCTATAACAATGTGTACAGTGTAATATATACCTCAACATACAGCTCCACACCACACAGGTGTGATGTGTGTTTACTTGCTTCAATCTCCACATTCCGCTCAATAAAAAATATTTGTCTTGGGTTTACAGCGTTCTGCCCTCGGTCGTCGAGCAGACTAACTCAGTGCATTATTCAAGACCATATGGTGTCCCATTATAAAAAGGTGTATTCAGCTAAAGGTAAGGGATACAACCGGTGAAGTAAAATAACTTGTGTGTCCTCTAGAATTTCAATCATATGCTGACTTTGGTTATTGACATAAATATTATCTTCCAATGTCTTTCAGCTGCCATTGATTCATCAGTACCCAAAAGTATGCTAAGCAGTGTAAAATGTACGTTTTTTACATCTAAAATCTATCACAAAATCTAAATACATTTCACATAGGCTATATGATCTGATTTAGTTGATCGTTGTTGTGTGTACATTCACAGACAATGACCAGTTACGGCGGGAGCAGTTGAGGAAAGATGCGTCCAGGTCTGATAGACGGCCTCAGTCAGCTGGTTCACACTCACAGAGGAGCAGCAGAGCCAACACCAAAGCCTCCTGCCCATCACAAAATACCCAAGTAAGAAGAAGGCACTGCAGTGATTTCTGCATGTAGTTTAGCTATCTTATTCACCTCATTTAAAATAATTATTGAAGTGTACACTGGCACTCACACCGTCATTATAAGTGTGTAATATTATATGGAAATAGATGGTAAAGATTATTGTATTGATTTTAATGATGGGTCTCTCTTGCCTTTCAGAGTGGAGCAGGTCAAGAAAGTGCCTATTTCTACCTGGGAAGCTCAATGATTTCCACCCCAAGAATCAACACCTCCTTTCACGCCAAGCAAATAGTTTACCCGCCCCAAATGGTCGGCGGGTCTGGGAGCCCCCCGCACTTCTTCCACTGTGCATCAGAGTACAGCTATAGGAGCCCAAACTCCCAGAGGCAGCAGCCAGCCCGCTCCTGCGCCACCACAGGTACCCAGAGTGGCTACAAGGCCTTTCAGGACCCTGTCCAGAAGACCTACAGTGGGGACCTGATTCAGAAACACGCCCACCGCTTCACCCAGGACAAGCCCTTCACTCCCAGGACTCTGAAGTCAGACAGCAGGTCCTATCTGTCTCAGTATCGCTACTACACACCTCCTCGCGGTAAACCAGCCCAGGACCAGGAGAGGACCATCCCCAGACTGACACGGCAGGAGACCTATCATGGAAGGTAATGTGTTTCCCTGTTTTTGACAGCACGGGTATCTTATTTTTCTGTTTGTGTGAATGAGGTGAGAGAAAGAGAGAGTTGTAGACAGGATGAGAGGGTGATACCATGGAAATATTGGCTAATTAACATCCTTTCATATAATTGTTTCACCTTTGAACAGGATCTAATAAGATGAGCATGCTCATCATTCGCACACAGCAGGTAGTCCAGACAGTATCCTGAATCCTGTTTCTTTTCCTGCAGCACACGAACCAAGGAATGCTCATCGGCTGAATGGGATGATCAACCCCTGGCAAGTTCGATTAAACCCTTCATTCCTGGAAGAACATATTGCAGTAGTATAGGATATAGTCAGGGAAAAGTGTGGTAGAATTAGTTGATTATTTTTGCTGTTATATTGAGAGACAGTAGTGTGAATAGAGGAAGTAGAAAGAGAAGTCTTTCAAGAGCACCTACCACAAATGAAAGACAATGCAAGATCAGCATCCATTACGATTAGGTTTAAGTGGTGTTCGGAAATGCTAAGGAGATGATAGACAAGAAGTAGGATTGGCTGAGAATTGAGACAAATATGATTGATATGGATGCAGTGCCAAGGTCTTGCCATAATACAGGTGGAGATGACTAAGCCAGCATCCATCATATTGACAGCCTGGTTTGGCTTGGAGTAGCAAGGAACGGCATCCAATAAAATACTCTTTCAAATTGAGAGAGGTGCATTACACTAGCTGTGCTGCAAGGTCAATGTTATTGAAGTGACTATAATATTTCAGATGCAGAGTCACCAACTCTGGTCTAAATAAGGAAACAAACTCATAAACAATGATCAAATCTAGAGCAAATTATACTTGTAAATATTATACAGCTTAATTAAACACATGGAGCCTGATTAAAACTGAATTAATTGATCACTCTCTGTTATTATAGGGACATGGTACAGAGCATGAGTGGTCGGATGCAGACGATGAGCCCCATACACTGAATCTGTCAGTATTTGGACAACGAAGCAAGGGAAACAAGAGCGTAAGCAGCGATCACTTCCATCCCTCATTCAGGTAATGTTTATACTGGTTTCAGACTGTATGTGCTGTGGTATTGTACCTGTGCTTCTTGTACACATTCTTTTATGTATTTTGTCTTGATTGGCTTCTTCCAGGGTTTCACCAGAAGGAATGACATCTCCTATCATGAAGAGGGTGTCTGCAGAGTAAGAACCATGTTTTAACCTTGTCACCTTTAATCACTACTTTTCTATAAATATAGGAAAAGATGATAAAGTGTGAAATAGGCTGATATAATAAATTCATGATTACTGCTGAACCCTAGCAGTTCCAAGCAGTCTCACTTACGTAGTTTCCCTGTAAAGTTACCATTCTGACTTACCATTCCTTTTTCTACAGGGAGGAAGAATTTATGTACCTTGAATTTATTGCTGATGTAACAAATGAAATCTTGTCCAGGGGCCTGTACTCTGACAGGTATGTCACTTTTATATGAACTGTTTTTCTCAGGACATGAGAGACCTTGTAGCTACAGTGTAGCACTGTGTCTGGTATTTATGCTAGGCTATAAATCACAAGTGATGGCCTCAATGATATTCGTAATAATCCCACCTGATGAAACCTGTAATAGGGGGCATGTTAACGTTGCTGCACTGCTCTCTGGCTGCTTTTACACATGCAGCCAATTCTGATATTTTTTTCACTAATTGGTCTGTTGACCAATCAGGTCAGTTCTGAAAAAGCGCTGACGTTAAAAGATCTCATGCGATTGGTCAAAAGACCATTTTGAAATATCAGAATTGAGCTGCCTGTGTAAACGCAGCTTGTGTGTCACTGAATATGAATGTGTTACCACAAGTAGGTATTCATACCAATTCATTCTCCTTCTAAAGGGTCTTAGAGTGGGTGTTTGAACGTCACGTTGACAAGAATAAACATCTATTGGATGAGGTGGGTGTCTAAACTTCACATGGGCATCT
Organism: Salvelinus alpinus; assembly: GCF_045679555.1. Taxonomy (NCBI): domain Eukaryota; kingdom Metazoa; phylum Chordata; class Actinopteri; order Salmoniformes; family Salmonidae; genus Salvelinus; species Salvelinus alpinus. The sequence goes on from NC_092119.1 coordinate 23,254,619, forward strand.
GCACTGGCAGCATGTTTTTTACACTAATGCTACATTCAAAATGGCAAAGCGAGAACCAAACAAGCTGATATGTTCTGTACTTAAAATTAGAGATCTGTCAGGGTCATAGTGAACTGTTTTTGTTCTTTTTTAAGGACAAAATGTGCCACCTTCTGGAGACTCTGCGCAATGACTTGCAAAGTCCAGCCAACACACCTACATTTAGTGCAGAGCCTAAGAATGGTGAGGAGACAGAGCTTGACCTTCTTCATAGTCATCTACAGGGTCTGGAGTCTCTGGACAGAGGAGCACTATCAGAAACCAAAGAGGACAATGACCTTTTTCCCTGTGCATTGTTTATCCAGGACAGTGGTGGGCTAGAGAATGTTGTTCCATTGTCAGTGTCTACCCCGTTATATGGTAGCCCTCCTCCTAAGATGACTGACTCTGACAGTCTGCCTGTTGGTTCACCTGATGCTGATGGAGGTGCAGAGGGCCTGGATGAGCACAATCATGACAGGGAAAATTACTTTCCTCCTCCACTTGGTGAAAATACCCCTCTGACCCTTGAGGAGGACCACAATCAAAACCTAGAAGACAATTATGGTGGACTATCCAAAGACCTGGAAGATCTCGAGAGAAATCTGTCCGAGTCATTGCATGTTTCCAATGCACCTAATTCCTTAAGGCCAGTAGTCACTGAGAATATAAACACAGTAGCCTCTTTCAGTGATGATGAGTTCTGATTGTATTAGTATTTTAGGGATGAGTTTAGTGAGCTTTGTAGTCAAAGGAGACTATTTTCAATAACAACAATTTGATATTGAGGTTTTTGCATCTTAAATGTGTTTTATAAATGGGAGCTGATAGGTATATTTCATACTTTTTGCCTATTCCTGTTCTGGGCACCATTGCCATGTGTATTTCCAGTACAAAGTATTGACTAAATATATATTTGGATTATTGTTACACAATGATGAGAAGGAACTAGACCGTAAATTAATTTTCTACTTTATATTTATCAGTGTTTTGCTCACTAGCTTATTCATTTCAAATAAGAGGGAGCATCTGTGAGTAATCTAGAAAAGCAGTTATTTGATTAAATTATTTTCCCCATATATCATTTCAATCAAGGCACTGGGCTCCCCCTCCACTCCTTGACTGGCAGTGTTTCTCATGTTTACAATCAAATGTTTTGTTATGAACTCTGCACAAAAGTGAACTTGTCCCAGCTCTGTGCTAGTAGGAGAGTATTACACAGAATTATTTTACAGCAACCTGGCATGAAGTAATTAAACTCACAAATGAGTGCAATATGAGCAGAACTATAGATTTGCAGTGATGGTGCTGAATACGGTAAATCAAGCAGGGAAGCAGCTGTCCGATTTCTGTACTTGGCATTCCGGCTGTATGAGGTCATGGCCTTAAAATCTGCCGTGTATTACGCTATTGTTGAGGAACTACTAAAACTTCTATAAGGAATACAGCCGATTAAACCATAGCTAGTGGACCTGAATTATTTTATTGTTCGTAGTTTTGTTTGTGCATTTAAATCAACGTAGATCAGCAGATGTAGCTAGAGATTCATACACTTGATGCTCTTTCGGCAGGAAGTGAAGCACGTTAGCTGGCTTAGTCTGAATTTGGCATGATGCAGGTTAAACTTGAAACACACTACACTTTCTTTTATATTGGACATATATATCATCTATTATCACTGATGGCCGCTTTGGATATGCACAATTTACAAATGGACTCATTTGGTTTTGGCGGACATCAATAAGGTAACGGTGCTAATATCAGCTAGCTAGTTATTTACAGGGATTTTGTTAGGTGACGAGAAGAGCCCGTTTTGACGCCGACGACGTTCACTATACTAGTCTGCTTGCTAATTAGCTAGTGTACTTCTTAGTTTGTAGCTAGCCAGCTAACGTTACGTAGCCACACGTTTCGGTTGTTTTGGAAGCTTCTCTGATTTATAACAGTATTGGTAACCCGAGTAACGTGTTGCTTCAACTGAAGTTAGCTTGTTGGCTAACGTTGATGGGGTCAATGAGCTAGCCAAGTTAGCTAACTAAATTAGCAAGCCTAGTTAGCCAGCAAGCTAACGTGCTAATTTAGCTATAGTTAACGTAATCTAGGTAGCTAACGTCAAATAAGATGCTGATATCTGATAGACTGTCCGTCTCTACCATCTAACCTGTATTAAACATCGTAATAGAATGTTGGGTATTAGCAAAAGTCGCTGATCTCTTTGTAACAAGCAAAATCTGGAGCTCACTGCATCGTCAAAAATCATTGTTGATCTGTTATTCCAGTGAAGTGTCCTACTGATAACTTTCGAATGGAGAACCATTGCCATCGGAAAGGTACAGTTATCGCAGCACATTCTGAAATCACTGACGGACTTGTCTGTCTTGCACCAAGAAGTCAGATGCTCCCTGTCTAGCTAGCTAGCTAAGTGGATTAACGCTAACAATAAACGAATATCTCGAGGACAGATTCAATTTGCGAGAATTTTACTTCTGGGTAACCGAGATTACAAATAAACTGTGTTCTTTAAAGGACATATGTTTAATGTGAAGTGTACTACATACATACCCCAACCAGAAACCATGGGTTACAGCAGGGGTGTCAAACTCAAATACCCAGTGGGCCAAAATGTAAAACCTGAACAAAGTCGCGGGCCAACATTGAACAAATTAACCTTTTAATATGGACCCAAACCAGTTTTGCTTTAACATTGAATATGGAACAAGCATCGCTTATTACCATACAATATATAATTTAATAGTGGAGACATGCAAAATCGAATTTCAAATGAAAAAACACATCAATGGCATTCATTTATTAAATAAATAAAATTTAAATAAAAATCGTATGCCTCTTTTCTATTTGCAGCCTTCTGATTTAAATACCAAAATAAACTTTTTCCAGATGCGTCGCAGCTCTCATCCACAGCGAGGGAGAACGCAACGAAATATTTTCCCTTTTCCATCAGCTGGTCATACAGATTGGTGGCAAGATCACATGTGCGATCAGCTACTGTGTTCCTGCTCAGGCTCACGTTTGAAAATGCTTGCTTTTTCTCTGGGCATACGAGGTCACAAACTTTCATCATGCACTTTTTCACGAACTCTCCCTCATTAAAGGGCCGGGCTGATTTTGCGATCTCTGCTGCCACTATATAACTAGCCTTTACAGCAGCCTCACTTTGTGATGTGGCTTTTTTGAACATATTCTGTTGTGAAACCAAACTTCTTTTCATCTCCTCTACTTTCTGGCTCCTTTGAGTCATGTCCATGTCCTTGTATTTGTCATGGTGTTTCGTTTCATAGTGTCGTCTAATGTTGTACTCCTTACTTACAGCCACGTTGACTCCACAAACAAGACAAACAGGTTTGTCTTTTACATATGTAAACAGATATTCTGCCTCCCACTTGTCCAGAAAGCTCCTGTTTTCTGCCTTTCCTTTCGCCATTTTTGGGAAGGGATAGCGCGCTGACAGTTGTAGCGTCTATGTTGCTATGACTACTGTCACAGAGGAGAGGGCGTTTCTGGGTCCTGTCCTGATTAGCGCGCGAAAACAACAGCAGAGCATTATGGGATTCGTAGTATTAGCGGTGAATGCGCTGTATAATACCGGCGGGCCAGCTCTAGTAGTAATTTGGTATTGTCTCGCGGGCCAAATATAATTACCCCACGGGCCAAATTTGGCCCGCGGGCCAGAGTTTGACACCCATGGGTTACAGGCAGCAGCCGCTCTGAGCTAAAGGTTAGAGCTGCCGCGTTCAAGGAGCGGGACTCTAACCTGGAAGCTTATAAGAAATCCCGCTATGCCCTCCGACGAACCATCACAGGCACGACTCCTGTTGACTCATGACTGCATGGCCAGGCACGACTCCAACACCATCATTCAATTTGTCGATGACAATGGTAGGCCTGATCACTGACAACGATGAGACAGCCTATAGGGAGAAGGTAAGAGACCTGGCCGTGTGGTGCCAGGACAACAACCTCTCCCTCAACGTGATCAAGACAAAGGAGATTATTGTGGACTACAGGAAAAAGAGGTCAGAGTTGGCCCCATTCTCATCGAAGGGGCTGCAGTGGAGAAGGTTGAGCTTCAAGTTCTTTGGCATCCACATCACCAACAAACTAACATGGTCCAAGCACACTTGAAGAGGGCATGACAAAACCTATTCCCCCTCTGGAGACTGAAAAGATTTGGCATGGGTCCTCAGATCCTCAAAAGGTTCTACAGCTGCACCATCGAGAGCATTCTGACTGGTTGCATCACTGCCTGGTATGGCAACTGCTCGGCCTCCGACCGCAAGGAACTACAGAGGGTAGTGCGAACGGCCCAGTACATCACAGGGGCCAAGCTTTCTGCCATCCAGGACCTCTACACTAGGCGGTGTCTGAGGAAGGCCCTAAAAATTGTCAAAGACTCCAGCCACCCTAGTCATTGACTGTTCTCTCTGCTACCGCAAGGCAAATGGTACTGGAGCACCAAGTCTTGGTCCAAGAGGCATCTAAACAACTTCTACCCCCAAGCCATAAGACTCCTGAACATCTAGTCAAATGGCTACCCAGACTATTTGCAGTGCCCCCCCACCCCCCCCCGTCTTTACTCCACTGCTACTCTTTGTTGTCATCTATGCATAGTCACTTTAATAACTCTACCTACATGTACATACTACCTCAAATAACCGGTGCCCCCGCACATTGACTCTGTTAATAGTCTCGCTATTGTTTTTTCACTGCTGCTCTTTAATTACTTGTTACTTTTATCTCTTATTCTTATCTGTATTTTTTTAAACTACGTTGCTGGTTAGAGGCTCATAAGTAAGCTTTTCACTGTAAGGTATACCTGTTGTATTCGGCGCATGTGACTAATAACATTTGATTTGATTTGGTTACGTCTTCCAATTGGCACTGGTGGTCAGGGATTGCAGGCTTTTGTTCCAGCCAAGCACACTACACAACTGAATCAATTTATCAATGTTGATCACTAAAAGCCTGCACACCCTGTAGCTTTCCAGAACCAAAGTTGGTGATTCAGCATAACATGTAATACTATTTTGCTTATATTGGGATTTCACATTTATCATAAGTTAGGTGATGTTTGTCTGGAAAATGTTATCTTGAATTAGCTGGAAAATGTGTGTTAGTTATGAATAATTTATTCTTTAATAACAATTTGTCTCTTTCTCTTTTCGCATGGATACATGTATCCAACGTATAGATGGCCTCATATCCACTCAATTTCTGACGGGCAAAGTTTAGAGAGACAGCAGGGCACATATTTCTGCATCAAAGAAGGACTCTTTGCCAACGGACTTTGAAACATGCCCTTGCCATTTGGCTTAAAACTCAAAAGAACTCGAAGGTATACAGTCTAAAGCAAGAGCTGTCTGGTCACTCGCATTCAGCTACTCAATAGTGAACTTGTTGAGTTTACGCTTTCTGTGGAGAGCACTGGCCAGGAATGTTTGGAGGCAGTTGCACAGAGACTGGAGTTAAGAGAGGTATGTATGCTCAAGCAAAACAACTGAAACTCTGATTGTTGTCCTTTGTGTTCGTGATTACTCATCTCAAGTGGGTGGCCTTTCAGGCTAAAGTTAGGCTATCATGGCCTATGAGCTGTTCTGCAACATACCTGATTGTTTTTTAATGACAGGACTATCAGAAACCTAGAACGTATACTATTGTCTTGAGGGTATGGAAAGAATAATTAGTTTCAGCCAAAAGCATTCCACATGGACCGAGTCATTATTCAGTCACGTAGGTCTAGTAGTGGTGATACACTGTGCCAAACATGCACAGGTCAAGTGGACACACCTCTGCTAGGGACACACAGTGGACACACCCATGCTGTGATTCAGTATGCATCAGAATCTGACTCGGATGGCTTCTCCATTCATTTGGATTTTGTCCAGACTGTGAAGCCTAGACTAGAGGATAATCTTGCCTGTCCATAAATCCCTTTTTTAAATAAAAATATACACGTACCTTTGAAAAGTTTGGGGTCACTTAGAAATGTCCCCGTTTTTGAAAGAAGAGCATTTTTTTTGTCCATTTAAAATCAAAAGGCCAGCATCCCGGAGTCGCCTCTTCACTGTTGACGTTGAGACTGGTGTTTTGTGGGTACTATTTAATGAAGCTGCCAGTTGAGGACTTGTGAGGTGTCTGTTTCTCAAACTAGACACTCTAATGTACTTGTCCTCTTGCTCAGTTGTGCACCGGGGCCTCCCACTCTCTCTATTCTGGTTAGAGCCAGTTTGCTCTGTTCTGTGAAGGGAGTAGTACACAGCGTTGTACGAGATCTTTAGTTTCTTGGCAATTTCTCACATGGAATAGCCTTTATTTCTCAGAACAAGAATAGACTGATGAGTTTCAGAAGAAAGTTCTTTGTTTCTGGCCATTTTGAGCCTGTAATCGAACCCACAAATGCTGATGCTCCAGATACCCAACTAGTCTAAAGAAGGCCAGTTTTATTGCTTCTTTAATCAGAACAACAGTTTTCAGCTGTGCTAACATAATTGCAAAAGGGTTTTCTAATGATCAATTAGCCTTGTAAAATGAACAACTTGGATTAACTAACACAACATGCCATTGGAACACGTGTGATGGTTGGTGATAATGGGCCTATGTAGATATTCCATTAAATATCTGCCATTTCCAGCTACAATAGTCATTTCCAACATTTAACAATGTCTACACTGTATTTCTGATCAATTTGATGTTATTTTAATGGACAAAAATTTGCTTTACTTTAAAAAACAAGGAAATGTCTAAGTGAGCCAAAACTTTTGAACGGTTGTGTGTGTGTGTATGGCAGCATGAATTGCGTATTACAAAAGCACATAACAAGCTACAACACATACAACGTAAGTTAGTGGATCGAGGACTTGAAGTGGTCATGCCGATGGCATTGAGAGTGGAGGAACTTCGGGCATGGATGGTCACGCAGGACCATTAGTCAGTGAGCAGTCAGATGAACAGAAAGACTATAGGACAGGGCACTGAAATAAACCTATGGCCACACAGTTGCAGTGTGCAATCACACTGTGAGCCTTGTAGGTCAACTCCAGATCCACTGCTCATTGTGTGATGCACACTGCTCCACTCCGGCAGACATTCACAAGACTGGACAGGGAGTGGCAGCAACACAGCAGCCTGCACCTTTCCTTTGGGCTTGTGGGTCAAGTTGAATGTTTCAGATGAGTAAAAGCTATGTGTACTAGTATCGGCATGTTTATGAGGAAGGAAACACAAACATGTTAAGTCTTCTATAATTTAGCATAGGAAATGCAAGGTAAGCTATTGTCATTGTAAACCAGAATATACCATATAAAGATTTCACATTCCCCTCATCTTTCAAAAATAGTCTGTGCTTCCTGTTTCCCCCATTAACACCCCACATTTCCTTTCCTCCCCACACCAGATAACGTACTTCAGCCTGTGGTACTTCAACAAGCAGAATCAGCAGCGATGGATTTACCTGAAGAAGCCCCTGAAGAAGCAGCTGGACAAGTACGGCCTGGTACCCACTGTCTACTTCGGGGTGGTCTTCTACGTGCCCGCCGTGGGCCAGCTGCAGCAGGAGATCACCAGGTCAGATATACGCTTAACACAGAGGGACACTAGATACTCGCTCAGGCTGCTTCTCCGGCTAAAACTAGACACTCTCTCAGGCCAAAACGTTGTCTCCATCTATTCCCTGGTTAACTCTAAGCCACATAGTTCCCACCATATTGATTTTATTTATCCCTTCCTATTGGATCAGTCAAAGGTAGTGAGTGAGGGGAGAAGGGAATGGAATGCATGTGTCCTACATGCCAGAGGATTTGTCATACTTCGTACCTTAGCAGATAATTCCTATATTGCCTTAGTTACTCCTCAGTATCATCTTAGTAATGCGTACTGAGCAACTCAGTCCAGTACTATAGGTTTTTCTGTGTGTGGTCACCCACCACAGTATCACATCTCTAACTGGCCATTTGAATGGAGGGGTCAAACCAAGTCATGTTTGTCATCTGTTCACACCTTGAGATTAACCAACTTCCTCTACCTCCCTACAGATATCAGTATTACCTCCAGTTAAAGAAGGATGTTCTGGAAGGCAGAATCCCTTGCTCCATAGAACAAGCCATCCGTTTGGCTGGCTTGGCAGTGCAAGGTATACATGTGAATATGTAACATCGGCTCTGAATGTGAAACTCAGTACACTATAATCTACGAGAGAAGACTGAGGATCACCACCCGTTCAAACTGTGGTGACAGGTCAGGTCCTGCCATAAGCAGCCACAGCAGGTGTTCTGGCACCACACTCACACACACTGCTGTCATGGCCTGTTGTAAATTCCACACCTCATGTTTTATTGATCCTGGCGCTGTTGACGGCCCACCAGTGCAGCAGGAGTGATGTCATTAAGAGTTTGGTCTCAAGGATCATTACTGAATCTCGACTCGGGACTCATCGGGTGTCTCATCGTTGGATTTCAAAGTGTACCTAGGGAAAATGGGAATTTTAAACCTGAATATTTTCAGTTGGTATTCAAGAGAACATAATTGTTGTTTCAATGTACTTATGAAATAAAATTTTCTATTATCCTAACCTTGTTTCTATAAAAGCCTGGTCAAGCACTTTATTTGGGCTTTATTGAGCTTTTCACAAGTGTGTTAATGTAGGACACACTGTATATTGATGTTTTCTCTTGTGTTATTGACTGTACGTTTGTTTATTCCATGTGTAACTCTGTGTTGTTGTTTGTGTCGCACGGCTTTGCTTTATCTTGGCCAGGTCGCAGTTGTAAATGAGAACTTGTTCTCAACTGGCCTACCTGGTTAAATAAAGGTGAAATACATTTTTTTTCAAAGGAACCTTACCAAGCCCATACCATCCAATAAACTGGTCTCCAATAAACTGGTCTCCAATAAACTGGACTCCAATAAACTGGTCTCGAGCTTGACATTTCCGGGCTCACACATTTTCCCAGCCAGAAGAATCTCAAACACTACTGTTAAATTAGGCAGTGCAAGTTACTGGCCTGGGTGTTAACATAGCACAGCAACTGAGATCACTTACTAGTGCAACCCAGGTCCAAACTTCTGCTGCCCAACTGGCATAGAAAGCTAGAACAAAATATCATCCCAGTAATACAGACCGTTTTGAGAAACCTCCAAAGAATTCTCTGACTTAAAAATGCTCTGCTCTGCTCAGTTTGCTTTTGGTTTTTGCTTGGAAGATGAATTATTTTTACCTAGCTGCTGAGATTAGGGCTGGTGGGGGCCTGGCCGGCAGGGCCGTAGCTGTTTTAGCTAGCATGGCTAATGCCTGGCATACTCAACATAGTTGTGAACATAGCTGGTGGCCAGACTGAGATTGCTGGTAACGTTGGACCACTGGTTTCAGATGCTAAAGCAATCCCAAACGGGTTTCCTGCACTTCTCAAATTAGCCCGCTTTGTCATTGTATACTGCAACCGCTGAAAAAGCATCACGCCATTCTGAAAATCCATGCACGCTTTCAGTCTGTCTTGCACTAATTGCAGAAATAGACACATTATGGACTTTGAACTATTTAAAAAAAAAAAGCTTTCTGGTTTTTAAGTCAGGTTTTCACTTCTGTTCACTTCTAGGAAAACCATTACTGTACTGTTATTTACATGTATTCATCCAGTCTACAAAAAATATGATTGTATTTGATTATTTTGTGTGTTTCAGCTGACTTTGGAGACTTCAATCGTTATGATTCGCAGGAGTTTCTTCAGAAGTTTGTGCTGTTTCCTATTGTAAGCAGTTTTATTTATTTTTGACTTTGCAGCTCAAAATTAATGTTTTACGTCATGTAGTCATATGTTCATGAATGCACAATGTAATCTGTGTTTTCCTCATCTCTTTACAGGGATGGATCCAGGATGAGAGAGTACTGGAAGAGGCCACTCAGAAGGTGGCTCTGCTTTACCAGAACTACAGGTGAGAAACCTTCAGATGTTCATCCGCCTGATTTTTCCATCCGTGGAAAAGAAGACATGCCTTTCATTCTCCACAGAACCCCCCCTTCATATCTCCTGAGGCTGACATACACAGTGCCTTTAATTGATTCCAGGTTCCATACATGCATTGGGCAGTCCATGGTGCATCTCTCTTATCTGTCCCCAGTTAGTAGGCCCGCCAGGGTTCCTCAGCTGTTATTTACAGTCAGGTAGATAGATGAAAAGGCCCGAGCTGGGGCTGGCCTGGCACTAAGCCTGCTCACTCCTCCAGTCCAAGGCCAGCTGGTTTTCATCCCCCCCTATCCCTTCATCCCTCCATCCCAACCTGCAGGTTTCCACCCTTCTGCTCATCCCCCATATGGGCCGTCTAGATAGATGGATAGCTGGAAAGAGCTGTTTAGATTTATACCTTGGCCCTGGCTACAGGGGAGGTAGGTGTCAGTGGGTTCTGAAGGTGAGAGGTGAGGAGTTGACACTTGCCTTGATGTTTGGTCTGTATGAAATGGTTTCACTGCTTTGTGTGTCAAACGAGGTGAAGTGAGACAGATTAATTGAAGATGGAGGTGATGGGGGATAGAACATAGCAGCAGCTGATCATGCTGGTTGTTGAACTAGACTGACACCGGTTCGGTTTGCTGAGATGAAAGGTGTGAATATGCCATCAATTCTGTTTCAGAATGTGACCAAGGTGTGTCTTTGTACTCTCTGTTTGTGCTGGTTAATGGATGCTGGTGTCTCCGTGTCTGCTTGCGTTGGAGATGTATATGATTTATGTTAACTTCTATTGGCATGTGTGTGTGTTTCACTCAGGGGGTTGCCTGCCCCAGAGGCTGAGGTGTTGTACATGCAGGAGGTGGAGAAGATGGAGGGCTATGGCCAGGAGAGTACCCCAGCTAAGGTGAACAACTACACCAAACTACAGTACCTACTCCCCCAAAGCCTCACTGCACTACTCCATTGCTATATCAAATACAATTTGTCATATGCGCCGAATACAGCAGGTGTATACTTTACCATGAAAAGCTTACTTACGAGCCCTTTCCCAACAATGCAGAGTTAAAAATAATGAAAAATTGGCTAAATAAAAAAGGAAATTGTAACACAATAAAATACGATAACGAGGCAAGGAGTACCATTACCAAGTCAATGTGCAGGGGTACGAGGTAATTGAGGTAATATGTACAGTACCAGTCAAAGTTTGAACACCTACTCATTCCAGGGTTTTTCTATATTTTTACTATTTTCTACATTGCAGAAGAATAGTGGACATCAAAACTATGAAATAACACATGGAATCATGTAACCAAAAAAGTGTTAAATCAAAATGTATTTTATATTTCAGGTTCTTCAAAGTAGCCACCCTTTGCCCTGATGACAGCGTTGCACACTCTTGGCATTCTCTCAACCAGCTTCATGAGGTAGTCACCAGGAATGCATTGCAATTAACAGGTGTGCCATGTTTTAAAAGTAAATTTGTGGAATTTCTTTCCTTAATGCGTTTGAGACAAAAAGTTGTGTTGTGACAGGGTAGGGGTGGTATACAGAAGATAGCCCTATTTGCTAAAAGACCAAGTCCATATTATGGCAAGAACAGCTCATAAGCAAAGAGAAACAATAGTCCATCATTACTTTAAGTCAGTCAATCCAGAATTTCTATAACTTTGAAAGTTTCTTCAAGTGCAGTCGCAAAAACCATCAAGCGCTACGATGAAACTGGCTCTCATGAGGACCACCACAGGAAAGGAAGACCCAGAGTTACCTCTGCTGCAAGGACAAGTTCATTAGAGTTAACAGCACCTCAGATTTCAGCCCAAATAAATGCGAGTAACAGACACATCTCAACATCAACTGTTCAGATGAGACTGCGTGAATCAGGCCTTCATGGTCAAATTGCTGCAAATAAACCACTACTGAAGGACACCAATAAGAAGTGACTTGCTTGGGCCAAGAAACACGAGCAATGGTCATTAGACAGGTGGAAATCTGTCTTTTGGTCTGATGAATCCAAATCTGAGATTTTTGGTTCCAACCGCCATGTCTTTGTGAGACGCAGAGTAGGTGAACGGAAACATGGAGGTGTGGGGGTGCTTTGCTGTTGACACTGTCAGTGATTTATTTAGAATTCAAGACACTTAATCAGCATGGCTACCACGGCATTCTGCAGCGATACACCATTCCATCTGGTTTGCGCTTAGTGGGACTATCATTTGTTTTTCAAAGGTACAATTACCCAAAACACACCTCCAGGCTGTGTAAGGGCTATTTGACCAGAAGGAGAGTGATTGAGTGTTGCATCAGATGACCTGGCTTCCACAATCACCCGACCTCAACCCTATTGAGATGGTTTGGAATGAGTTGGACCGCAGTGAAGGAAAGCAGACAACAAGTGCTCAGCATATGTGGGAACTCCTTCAACACTGTTGAAAAGCATTCCTCATGAAGCTGGTTGAGAGAATGCCAAGAGTGCACAAAGCGGCCATTAAGGCAAAGGGTGGGTACTTTGAAGAATCACAAATATAAAATATATTTTCATTTGTTTAACACTTCTTTGGTTACTACATGATTCCATATGTGTTATTTCATAGTGTTGATGTCTTCACTATTATTCTACAATGTAGAAAATAGTAAAAATAAAGAAAAACACTTGAATGAGTAGGTGTGTTCAAACTTTTGACTGGTACTGTATATGTAGGTAGGGGTAAAAGTGACTGGGCAATCAGGATAGATAATATTATAATGTAATTTAAAAAAATGTAACCTTTATTTAACTAGGCAAGTCAGTTAAGAACAAATTCTTATTTACAATGATGGCCTACACCGGTCAAACCTGGATGACGCTGGGCCAATTGTGCGCCGTGCTATGGGACTCCCAATCACGGCCGGTTGTGATCCAGCCTGGATTCGAACCAGGGTGTCTGTAGTGACGCCTCAAGCACTGAGATGCAATGCCTTAGACCGCTGCGCCACTCGGGAGCCCAGCCTATAGACGGAGACAATCAACAGAGTAGCAGCAGTGTATGTGAAAGTGTGTGTGTGTGTGGCATCAATATTTATGTGTGTGAGCTTTTGTAGTGTGTGTGTGTTGGAGTGTCAGTGTAGTATGTGTGGGTAGTGTGCATAGAGTCAGTGCAAAAATATAAAGTGAGGTCAATGCAAATGGTCCGGGTAACTACTTGATTAACTGTTCAGCGGTTATGGCGTAGGGATAGAAGTTTTTCAGTAGCCTTTGTGTCCCAGACTTGGTCCCAGGCGCGCCGGTACTGCTTGCCATGCAGTAGCAGAGAGAACAGTCTGGCTGTAGTCTGATAATTTTTTGGGCCTTCCTCTGACAGCGCCTCGTATAGAAGTCCTGGATGCCAGGAAGCTCGGCCCCAGTGATGTACTGGGCCATATGCACTACCCTCTGTAGCGCCTTACGGTCGGATGCCGAGAAGTTGCCATATCAGGCGGTGATGCAACCGATCAGGATAATCTCAGTGGTGCAGCTGTAGAACCTTTTGAGGATCTGGGGATCAATGCCAAATCTTTTCAGTCTCCTGATGGAGAAAAGGTGTTGTCATGACCTCTTCACAACTGTGTTGGTGTGTGTGGACCATGATAGGTCCTTAGTGATGTGGACACCAAGGAACTTGAAGATCTCGACCTGCTCGACGTGAATGGGGGCATGCTCGGCCCTCCGTTTCCTGTAGTCCACGATCAGCTCCTTTTGTCTTGCTGACGTTGAGGGAGAGGTCTCACTGCCATAGGTCTCTGACCTCCTCCCTATAGGCTGTCTCATCATCGTCATTGATCTCCAGTTCTAATGATTTTCTGTCAATACCTCTATTTGAACTGGATCAAGGAACAAATTATTTTTCAGTTAAAAAAGCAGCAGATTCTGGTGCTGATATTCTGGAATATATTCATAAAAGGATAAATGTAGACCACCCAGCACACACAGAACAAACAGGGCTCTGTGAGGTCCCCATTTTTCATTAGCTATAGGTCTTCAATTTAATCTTCTTTTATATTTCCATTCCCACAGGACAGCCAAGGCACTGATTTCCTCCTTGGGGCCTGCCTGGACGGCATCTTTGTAAAGCACAAAAACGGAAGGTTTGTAAGGCTGGAAAGAATTGTTTATTTTTAAGCATAATAAAAATGTTGACGCTAATACCCCAGTCCTGCAGTATGATCTGCCTGTAAATATGAGCTGTCTGAATGAATCATGTCTGGTATTTATGTGTCTGAAGCCTGTAGCAATGACTGCATATTGAGTCTGGTTCAGTCCACAGCTACTATTCTTAGATGGCGTGGAGGTCTCTTGCTATTTTCAGATGTGATGTTCAATAAATAGGGCCAGGGGGGTTCCTGACCATGTGACCTGGCAAGGAGAAACTAGGCCTCAGGTCACATGATCAGGAAATCCTCCTGACCTATCAGTGTTTCCCAACTCCTGTACCCCCAACAACACATGTTTTTGTTGTAGGCCCTGAAAAACTCACCTGATTCAACTCATTGGGGGTTGATTATTAGTTCACAATTTGAATCATGTTTGCTGTTGGGGGTAATTGAGTTGGGAAAGACTAATCTATATAATAACTGAAATCTTCAATTTTACCAAGAGGAAGTCTCATTTTCTGTAGAATATCCTAGTCTAAATGCTACTAGCAGTGTTGAATGTAGACACTTCTCTTACTATTGAATCAGATATGGTTTCTATTTACGTCACTACCCTCCCACAGTCCAGTTCTAAATGTGACCACTGCCATGCCACTGCCACATGCTCTCTCACCCCTCTCTGTTTTAATTGGCTGTGTAGGTGGAATGAAATTAACAACATGACTCACAATAAGTCCTTATTTGCCCTGGAGCTGGCCAACAAAGAGGAGAGCATGCAGTTCCAGACCGTGAGTCTCAAACCACTGCCACCACCATACACTGCAATGATCCTCTTCCCATCAAACACATGGTCCTTTAATCACACAGTGCATGCTGTGGGAATGTGTGTTGACTTTTCAAGGTAAACACGCATGTATGTGTGCTTGTATGGTGGTAACTAAGTCCCATGCCTATAGGGTCAACAACCGCTGGCTAAAGCTCCATGCAGTTTGTTAGCAGTTGATGTTATTCTTTATTAACACAGACCCCAAAGCAAATCAGGGGGAGGAAAATCTATTTCTTTGAGAAGGACAGATCATAGATGTTATGCTGGGAGGTAGATGGTCATTCTCCCCTGTTCTCAGTGATGCTCTCTAGTGATTCTCTCCTGTGATTATCTCTCCAGAACAAAGGGATAGGATCTAGTTTTATAACCCAGACCAATTTAGAAGTCCTTGCAGTACAACTGGGCCAATGGCCAAATAACAGTATCCTATTTCAGACTCACTGTATAGATCCTCCCATGTCTCTGACCCATTGATAAATAATTACCTGTTACAGAAAAAACACTATTTCCATTGATCGTTAATTCTATTGACTTCTCGTCCTCATGACCTCTTGTACTCTGTCTCTGCGTTGTGTATTTATCTTCAAAATATTCATAGAAGTTGTATTTGGGTTGGTGAATAAGTAGTGGACCACCACCAGTCCAGTGTAGGGAATGTCTTAAATCGTAAATGCTTTCTTTCCCCTCTACAGAAAGACATGGAAACCTCCAAATACGTGTGCCGGATGTGTCTGGCCAGGCACAAGTTTTACAAGATTAACAAGAGCAGCCTGTAAGTGTGTCTCTCTCTTAACGAGTCTAGCCCAGTTCCTGTGTATGTGGAACTCTCTTTGCTTGTGTGTGCTCTCCTCATTCCTGTCCCCTCTTCTCTCCAGAGAGGAGTCTGACCGCCATTCGCCTTCTGAGGGCTCCCAGGAGTCCATTCTCACTCTCTCCATTCCTCTCTTTCCTTTTCTGCCTTGTAACAACGCATTCCGCAGCCACCCGCCTACAGTACAGGTCTCCTCAGAGAGCCAACACCCTCCCCTAAAAAATATCCAGAGCCTCCAAAACACCCTAGCTACATTTAAATGACGTGCACCAATAATCACCAATCCTCTCCTCACCACTTTTGAAACATTTTGTGTTTGGGCGAGGAAAGATGATGTAAGAAAAGGAGTTCTCTCCTGGATACTGCTCCTGTCTTTCATTGCGATGAAGGGAGATTTCATTTAACAGAGAAGAGTTGATCTGAGCTATTCAGCCAAGTCCCTTTCAACTTCAAAGAAAGCCTTTTTTGTTTTTTCTACCTGTTTGTTTCATTGTTGTTTTTATGTTCCTGTTCTCAGCCAAACCCAGCCTGCTGTGAAACCAGCGCAACGGCGATCCTCCACCAGGATGTCTCTGGTATCCTGGCAGTGAAACACAAACACACATATGCTTTCTCTCTAAAACACACGCTCGCCCTCTGATCTATAGCCTGTGAAACGCAGCACATGACGAACGTCACAGTCCCTGGCCAGTGCTTCAGCACACTATTAGATTTGTGTGTAATTCCAATCTGTTGGGCTGCATTAAGATCATGTCTGTAGTAACTGAATGCTGTTGTTTGATCACTCTCTGTGCAGCCTAAACCCCCGGCCTACATGATGCCCCCGCCACAGATGCCCTACAATGGCCACTTCACTGAGCCTTACACATCCTCACAAGGTACTTACAGAGTCTGACCTCACCAAGATCACCGGTGTTTCACCCAAATTGACCTTTTGTCTTATCTCTCTCCTATCTCTCAGACAACCTGTACATGAACAGTCAGCACGGCTACTACTACCACTCCCAGACCAGCCTGGACCGCTCACCACTCGAGTACGGCAACAGTGGCGGTGGGAACGGGCAGCTGCGTAACGGCAGCGTGTACAGCGCCCACAGCACCAGCTCCCTCACCAACCCCCAGCACTACATGCAGCCCTCGCCCATGTCCCTCAACCCCTCCATCACAGGAAGTGACATCACCCGGCCCGACTACGTGCCCTCGCACCGCCACAGCGCTCTCACCCCCCCCTCCTACCGCGCCACCCCGGACTACAATAAAGTCATGAGGCAGAAGAACTAGGGAGGAGGGATGGTGCACGCCCACGAGAACCGCCAGAGCCTCTCCATGAGGAACCTGAACATTGGGAACTCGTACGCCTACAGCAGGCCCGACCCCCTTGTCTACAGCCAGCCTGAGATCAGAGGAGAGCATGGTGGAGGAGGAGCGCACCACCACTACTCTTTCCACCTCAACTCCAGCTTCCACAGCCCCTCGCCGTACCCCTACCCCACGGTGAGGAGGCCGGTGGTGGGAGCGGTCAGTGTGCCCGAGCTGACCAACGTCCAGCTGCAGCAGACGCAGGAGTACCCTGCGGCCAACATCATGAGGACCCAGGTGTACCACCCTCCTACTCATATGGTGCCCACCCACGGCCCGCTAACAGCACGCCAGACCTGTCTCACCACCTGTACGTAAGCAGCAGCAACCCGGACTTGATCACCACGCGGCGCGTGCACCACTCTGTCCAGGAGGACAGCCTGCCTGTAGCCTACTCCCTGCAGGAGGTATCTGAACCCCTGTTCATGGCTGGACCCCCACAACACCACCCCCACCAGCAAAACGCACACAAACGCAACTCCATCGAGATCGCCAGCCTGGCTTACAGCCTGGAAGGCATGAGGGTCAATGACACCCCCCTTCTGGCCCCGCATGGACCCTCCTCAAGCTCCCAGCTCAACGTATTCCTGGAGCGGACCAAGTCAGAGGACGGGGGAGAGGGGAAGGAGCATGTGCGCTACGGCCACAAGAAGTCCCTGTCGGATGCCACCATGTTGGTGCACAGCAGTGAGGAGGAGTTTGAGGATGAGAGCGGACGCCACACCCCCCAATCCCACGATGCACTATTGTCTGGGTTTGACCCGCAGCAGCTTCTAACCAATCTGGGCCAGATTCCCCTGGAGCCCCCACCCGCATATCCCATTGGCTCCCCCCTTGACCCTGTCTTGTCTGGCCTCCCGGCCTATCAGATGCACACACTGATCCAGGAGGCGGAGCCCGTGTACCTATTGGCGCATGGCCAGCCTGTCAGGATGGTTCCCTCTGTGTCTGACGGTGACATCAATGGGCAGAACAAACAGAACGCCAAGAAGGACTTCATCAAGAAGAGGCCCGTGTCAGACGTTCCTGCTGGGAAGAAACCCATCAATGGCCTGCCTCCTGCCGTGAGACTTGCACCCTCCGCCATAGTAGCCTTTGTTCCACCATAGTAGCTCCAGTTTCCGCTGCCTCACTCGCTGTAAAACATGTCTGTGTTTTTAATGTGTTTTTTCAAAAGTACATTTAATTACAATATTTGACTAGAGGTGTCAGTGTGGATTTCTTAGTTCAAGGAACAGCTGTTACCCAATCTTCATGTCATGGAGACTCTTCTTAATTTCTTTGTCAGTTAAGATAATTTTTTCCTCATAGCTAAGATGTCTGACATTTGAATGAGCTTATCATTTACACCACAATGTCACACAACACGTAGTGGAATGTCCCAAAGATCATTTCAACCAATATCAAACACTCTCTGTTGGTCAGGTGACTTAACATGTGACAGGAATGTGGCTGGCGACCGCAATAGCTGGTCCGGTAGCATTCCACGGAAAGGCACAACCAGGCTATGTTGTTTCTGTCCTTCCCCCCCATCTTCCTCTCTGACACTGTCAACTTCACTCACTCTCTCTCTCCCTGTCCTCTGTAACACCAGGGCATGAAGAAGCGGGCTGAGCTGAAGAAGATGGGTCCTCTGAAGGTGGCAGCCCTCAACGGCCTGACCCTGTCCAGGCTGCCACTGCACGAAGGGGGCAAGGACGAGACGTCCTCCAACGACGAGAGGGTAGGCACTGGCATTGCTCTAGACTGGTGTTGTCCCTTTAACACTTTGCTGAATGGGGTTTCTTTTATGCTTCGTTTTAGGAGGAACCTCTTCAACACTTGTTTTGGTTTGCAGCTAGAGACTGGTTTTGTAACCATCTATGCACAGAGGCACTGTGGTATTTTACATGAACAGTATTATAGAGAAGGTTTGCTCTAGGGGTGGATACTGTAATGTTTTCTGTAGAATCTAGACATTGATACTGCTTTACATTTGCAGAGTTTAGGCATGTTGTTTAAATGGATTTGATTGCCAAACAGAATATCATGCAGACAGAGTAATGTTTTATCCAAATGTTATTGTCTTGCATCTATTGCAGAACATAACTTAGTTAATGGAGCTCAAAACAGTACGTTATTTAAAACAGAACGAAAAGGTGTTGAATGGTAGTGATGTAATAGAACAGTTCTACCAGGATAATATTGTCCTACTTTTTTATATCGGTTTTAGTTGATACTCCTGAATGTGTTAGTTGGTGCACCATTTGTTTGTTCAATCAGAATTCAGATACTGCTACGCTGTTTCCAGCTATTGTTAACTAAAAATGACACAACGACTAGGTTCCAGTTTAATAACGTTTACTTCACCGTATTACCACTGAACATAGTCACCATCACACTCCAGGCCAGGTCCATCTCCAGTGACACTTCTTCGCAGGCATACTAATCAGAGTGATAGCACCGTAATAACAGCAATCAGGAAAATGTACTTTATTTCTTGCAGAGTTACTCACAACACTGTAGCATTTCAATCATTTTATACCTACCGGAACAATTCCAGGTCTCTGTCATCAACCCTTGTCTGTGTGTCTCTCTCTCAGTGTACAGTGCTGGAGCAGCGTATGGAGCAGGGCATGGTGTTCCAGGAGTACGAGCAGGTGGCCAAGCGGCGTCCGGCAGGCGAATGCAGCATCGCCCAGCTTCCCGAGAGTGGCGAGAGGAACCGCTTCCAGGACGTGCTGCCCTACGACGACACGCGTGTGGAGCTGGTGCCCACAAAGGAGAACAACACTGGCTACATCAACGCCTCGCATATCAGGGTAATGGACACACTAATACCCTTTTTCACAGTACCATGCCGACCCGAACCCTACCATGCTGGCTTGGATATTTTCTCTCCGCATTGTCCTTTCCTACATGGTTCCAGCATTTGATGGTGGATGCGTAACTAGTCCAGAGTAGTATGGCTTTGCTCAGCTCCATAGTGCGAACCAACCCAGTGAACCGACAGTGATAGCTAGAAACACAGACCTTCAGGTAACTGCCAAAATAAAGGAAACACCAACATAAAGTGTCTTAATAGGGCGTTGGGCCACCAAGAGCCAGAACAGCTTCAATGCTCCTTGGATGGGGGCATTGTCATCCTATCGGGGCATAGCCATGGTAGCCAAAATAATGGCCTAATAAAGTACTAATGGCTTAGGACTTTATGCAGTCATTGTCTCTTTGATAAGCATTTTTAAATAGTGAGCCAGGATGTTTTCAGCACTTTTATTTATATGACTGATCAACAAAAATGTCAGGTTCTCTCTTCAGCAGACATATATAGTGAGCAATATGTTTGGAACATCAAATCCCAATAAAATCAGTGTTGAATTGCAATACATATAGAATTGTGAGCAGTGTAATACGTATCCGTGCTAATATTGTATTGTGAGTGGCATGCAATGAATGAGATGTTTCTGTATTTCATTTTCAATACATTTGCTAAAATGTATACAAACATGGTATTACTTTGTTATTTTGGGGAATTGTGTGTAGTTGGGTGAGATTATTTTATTTTTTAACCATTTTGAATTCAGGCTGTAACACAACAACATGTGGAATCGGTCAAGGGGTTTGAATACATTCTGAAGGCACTGTAAATGCTGTTACAGTGGTTGAGGTCACTTATAACCATATCTCTCCTCTGGCGTTTCCTAGATCACGGTGGGCGGAGACGAGTGGAGGTACATCGCCTCCCAAGGCCCTCTCTCCAACACCTGTCAGGACTTCTGGCAAATGGTGTGGGAGCAGGGCGTGGCCATCATTGCCATGGTTACAGCTGAAGAGGTGTGTGTGTTACACTGGACTTTATTATGTCTGTATGTCCATGGTGTGTTACTGTTATTGCATGACCTCAGATCTAGGATACTGCTCTGTAAGCAATAACATTACCCTTTGACCCTGGCAAACCTTTGGCCTCTAACCCCTTTGCAGGAGGGTGGCAGGGAGAAGAGTTTCCGCTACTGGCCACGGCTCGGCTCTCTCCACAACACAGTGACGTACGGACGCTTTAAGATCACCACACGCTTCAGGACGGACTCAGGCTGCTACGCCACCACAGGCCTGAAGATAAAACACGTGCTGACAGGCCAGGAGCACACTGTGTGGCACCTACAGTACACAGACTGGCCCGACCACGGCTGCCCTGAGGACTTCAAGGGCTTCCTCTGTGAGTGGATCAGTTGGAGTAACGTGTATTCAAACCAGGAAGTCCCTTTAAGAAATCTCTATTCCAAGGGAGAGCAGGTCAAGAAGGCAGTTCCAGTCAAAGTTAAATGAGTGTTCAGTGATAAATTGAGATTTTGTGTTGTAAAAGCCTATTTTTATTTAGTTTGGTTAATAGAATCAATCATTCTCTTATTTCAATGTTTTCCCCAGCGTACCTGGAAGAGATCCAGTCAGTGAGGAGACACACCAACAGCACCAGCGACCCAAAGAACACCAACCTGCCTGTGCTGGTCCACTGTACTGCTGGAGTGGGCCGCTCCGGGGTGGTCATCCTCTCTGAGGTCATGATCGCCTGTCTGGAACACAACGAGGTAAACACCTAATTAACGTCTACATGTATATTACCATTACATTACTGGGCTATGTAGAAGGCCTAAAAATGAATAATGTCGCCAGGATTGAACCCTAGTCTATTCCATCAGGAATGTAGGTAGGCATTGATCACATCTCACCACAGTTTAGATTAATAGGCCCATTAACCAATCCAATAACATACTCCTTTTGTAAAACCCTGTCTGTGGCCTGTTTCCACCTCTTTCCTCCAGATGCTGGACATCCCGACCGTTCTCAACATGCTCCGACAGCAGCGTATGATGATGGTGCAGACCATCTCACAATACAGCTTCATTTACAAAGTTCTAATCCAGTTCCTCCGCAACTCCAGGCTTATCTAAGTGCAAACCTCAGCCCCACTCAAACATTTGTTTCGGGGCACCAATATTCTCCAAGTTTCCTCAATGCTCATGCCAAACTTCAGTGCGTTGGCGCAACTGTGGCCTCTGGCTCCAAAAAGGGCGGTGCTAGCAGATGGCCCTTTTTCAAGGCGAGACTGCAACCTGAGGAAAGGATCACAGGACTTGGTGTGTGTCCCTCTTAAACAGTATTATTGATATTTCACTGTGGAGTTTTTACACTAAACTAGAGGTCGACCGATTAATCGGAATGGCCGATTTAATTAGGGACGATTTCAAGTTTTCATAACGTTTAAAAAAATATATATAACTAGGCAAGTCAGTTAAGAACACATTCTTATTTTCAATGACGGCCTAGGAACGTTCTGCCTCGTTCGGTGGCAGAACGACAGATTTTTAACCTTGTCAGCTCAGGGGATCCAATCTTGCAACCTTACAGTTAACTAGTCCAATGCTTTAACACCTGATTACATTGCACTCCACGAGGAGCCTGCCTGTTACGCGAATGCAGTAAGCTAAGGTAAGTTGCTAGCTAGCATTAAACTTATCTTATAAAAAACAATCAATCAATGACTGTCATTGCTCCAATGTGTACTTAACCATAAACATCAATGCCTTTCTTAAAATCAATACACAAGTATATATTTTTAAACCTGCATATTTAGCTAAAAGAAATCCAGGTTAGCAGGCAATATTAACCAGGTGAAATTGTGTCATTTCTCTTGCGTTCATTGCACGCAGAGTCGGGGTATATGCAACAGTTTGGGCCGCCTGGCTCTTTGCGAACTAATTTGACAGAATTTTACGTAATTATGACATAACATTGAAGGTTGTGCAATGTAACAGGAATATTTAGACTCATGGATGCCACCCGTTAGATAAAATACGGAACGGAATAAACGTTTTGTTTTCAAGGTGATAGTTTCCGGATTAGTCAAAGGTATATGGTTTAAAGAGAAATAGTCGACGCGTTATAATTCCTGTAATAACTTGCGGCTGAACTTGAAAAGGGGTCCTTCGTTATTTTACCGTTCATGTCTTCCATAGAGAATGTCTTGATCTACTTCAAATAAGGTCTGTGTTTCGCGGAGGAGCAGACTGACTGACAGGGGACCATGCAGACAAGCTCTGCTTTCTGCACTACAACCTAAAACTTCTTAACTGGGAATATTGAAGACCCATGAAAGCTGGTGGTTCGTTTTAACATATGTTATTTGAGACTAAATAGATTTTATTTATGTATTATATTAAGTTAAAATAAAAGTGTTCATTGTTCATTCAGTATTGTTGCAATTGTCATTATTACAAAAATGTGTATGATATATACACTGCTCAAAAAAATAAAGGGAACACTTAAACAACACAATGTAACTCCAAGTCAATCACACTTCTGTGAAATCAAACTGTCCACTTAGGAAGCAACACTGATTGAGAATAAATTTCACATGTTGTTGTGCAAATGGAATAGACAACAGGTGGAAATTATAGGCAATTAGCAAGACACCCCCAATAAAGGAGTGGTTCTGCAGGTGGTGACCACAGACCACTTCTCAGTTCCTATGCTTCCTGGCTGATGTTTTGGTCACTTTTGAATGCTGGCGGTGCTTTCACTCTAGTGGTAGCATGAGACGGAGTCTACAACCCACACAAGTGGCTCAGGTAGTGCAGCTCATCCAGGATGGCACATCAATGCGAGCTGTGGCAAGAAGGTTTGCTGTGTCTGTCAGCGTAGTGTCCAGAGCATGGAGGCGCTACCAGGAGACAGGCCAGTACATCAGGAGACGTGGAGGAGGCCGTAGGAGGGCAACAACCCAGCAGCAGGACCGCTACCTCCGCCTTTGAGCAGGAGGAGCACTGCCATAGCCCTGCAAAATGACCTCCAGCAGGCCACAAATGTGCATGTGTCTGCTCAAACGGTCAGAAACAGACTCCATGAGGGTGGTATGAGGGCCCGACGTCCACAGGTGGGGGGTGTGCTTACAGCCCAACACCATGCAGGACGTTTGGCATTTGCCAGAGAACACCAAGATTGGCAAATTCGCCACTGGCGCCCTGTGCTCTTCACAGATGAAAGCAGGTTCACACTGAGCACGTGACAGACGTGACAGAGTCTGGAGACGCCGTGGAGAACGTTCTGCTGCCTGCAACATCCTCCAGCATGACATTTACATTTACATTTAAGTCATTTAGCAGACGCTCTTATCCAGAGCGACTTACAAATTGGTGCATTCACCTTATGATATCCAGTGGAACAACCACTTTACAATAGTAAAGGTTTGGCGGTGGGTCAGTCATGGTGTGGGGTGGCATTTCTTTGGGGGGCCGCACAGCCCTCCATGTGCTCGCCAGAGGTAGCCTGACTGCCATTAGGTACCGAGATGAGATCCTCAGACCCCTTGTGAGACCATATGCTGGTGCGGTTGGCCCTGGGTTCCTCCTAATGCAAGACAATGCTAGACCTCATGTGGCTGGAGTGTGTCAGCAGTTCCTGCAAGAGGAAGGCATTGATGCTATGGACTGGCCCGCCCGTTGCCCAGACCTGAATCCAATTGAGCACATCTGGGACATCATGTCTCGCTCCATCCACCAACGCCACGTTGCACCACAGACTGTCCAGGAGTTGGCGGATGCTTTAGTCCAGGTCTGGGAGGAGATCCCTCAGGAGACCATCCGCCACCTCATCAGGAGCATGCCCAGGCGTTGTAGGGAGGTCATACAGGCACGTGGAGGCCACACACACTACTGAGCCTCATTTTGACTTGTTTTAAGGACATTACATCAAAGTTGGATCAGCCTATAGTGTGGTTTTCCACTTTAATTTTGAGTGTGACTCCAAATCCAGACCTCCATGGGTTGATAAATTTGATTTCCATTGATAATTTTTGTGTGATTTTGTTGTCAGCACATTCAACTATGTAAAGAAAAAAGTATTTAATAAGAATATTTCATTCATTCAGATCTAGGATGTGTTATTTTAGTGTTCCTTTATTTTTTTGAGCAGTGTATATATATATATATAAATACATATTTTTATTTATTTTTTAAATCTGACAATTAATCGGTATCGGCTTTTTTTGTCCTCAAGTATCGGTATCGGCGTTGAAAAATCATAATCGGTCGACCTCTACACTAAACGATTACTCACATGAAACGCAGCACTTTTTCAGTGCAATACCTAGCTGTATATAGTGAAACCATGTTGAAGTTGCAATTAGAATCTAAATCTGATTTTTGCATATCAGTATAATTACAGATTTAATTTTTTTTGATTTTTCCAATGTGCACACTGGATGATGTTTTTTTTACAATGAAGGACTCGACTAATGTTTTGATTTTGAATTTAGAAGTATCTTAAAATCACTCTTGATTACATTGGACTGCTGTTGTCTGCTTGACCGTGGAAGATGACAATGGTTAGTTTTAAAATTAAATCTATCTTTGGTGCAGTGCACTTGCATCTGAGGAGTGTAGAAGTGTTGCCATGTTCCCCCTATGGTGGTTTAGGATTTCTCCTTTGCTCTTCTATTTGACCTAGTAATAGGCCTTGAGTTTTTCAGGTGTCCACCAAATAATATTTACTGTTAAATACATAGAACTTATCAGGTAAGCTTGATTATCTAAATATGATAAGTCATTAGAATAACTTTGTTTACATATCGGGGGGGGGAAAATACTTTTACATTTTTTTTTTATTATTCTTTTAACATACACCAAATTATGAAACACAAGCATTGTATTTTTGAATTCCGTAAAGTAACTGTGGAAGAGGTGAAAAGCCACCAGGGTCTGCCAACTTGGATGGAAAATTACTGAGGATAATATAGTGGACGATATTGCCACTCCTATTTGCCATATCTTCAATCTAAGCCTACTAGAAAGTGTGTGCCCTCAGGCCTGTAGGGAAGCAAAAGTAATTCCGCTACCTAAGAATAGTAAAGCCCTTATACAAATGATTGATTGGCTGAGAGAAATTGTGGGGGCTGTTTTGATAGATTTCAGTGTGGCTTTTGACATAGATCATAGTCTGTTGCTGGAAAAACATGTTTTGGCTTTACACCCCTTGCTATATTGTGGATATAGTTACCTGTCCCAACAAAACACACAGGGAGGTATTTAATGGAAGCCTATCCAACAAAATCCAGGTAAAATCAGGAATTTCCCAGGGCAGCTGTCTAGGCCCTTTTACTTTTTTCAATCTTTACTAATGACATGCCACTGGCTTTGAGGACAGCCAGTGTGTCCATGTATGCGGATGACTATAAACATCAGCTACCACAGCGACTGAAATGACAGCAACACTTAACAAAGACCTGCAGTTAATTTCAGAATGGGTGGCAAGGAATAAGTCCTAAATATTAAAAAAACTAAAGGCATTGTATTTGGGACAAATCATTCGCTAAACTATAAACCTCAACTAACTCTTGTAATGAATAATGTGGAAATTGAGCAAGTTGAGGTGACTAAACTGCTTGGAGTAACCCTGGATTGTAAACTGTCATGGTCAAAACATTGATACAACAGGAACTAAGATGGGGAGAAGTCTGTCTATAATAAAGCACTGCTCTGCATTCTTAACAGCAAAAACGACATGTGCGCGCAACCATGGGGCAAAACAAATGAGGTTGGCTTACATTGTTGACATGCAAACTATATTTTGTCTCCAATGTTTATTGAAAACATAAATACATTTGCACAATGACCACTTGTCTCTCAAATACATCATTACAGTTGTTGGTTAGCTAGTGAATTTGAGCCGTATTAGCATTGACATGAATTCAGTCAAAACACCTCAAAACAAGACATGGTATCAATAACAACCTGAAACGAGCCACTTACGATTTCCCACATGGTAGGTTCCTGTCATTCTTGCTAGCAATCTGGCCATCCAGAATCACAAAAACAGGCTGACTTCTGCCACATGGATGTGTGCGCATTGTTTTCATGACATTGTTAGCCAACCCATCTATGGACACATAACATGCAGTTTGAGCTACTCCGGGAAGTGACTTTGCAGACTAGCTCAGTGCTGTCTCCCTCATTGAGTAACTCAAGTTGAAGGCCGACCGGGGTACTGCAAGCTGCCATTAGCAACAAAATTATCCTTAATTTATTGTGTGCAATTTAAAAAATAATCGGTTCAAGATCATACATCGAGCGTATTAGAAGCAATTGTTGGTATCATGATAGACTTAAAAAAAAAGTGCTTTATTTACACGAAGATCACACATTTTTCCATTCACTATTATGGGGTACACTTGTTTTCGGCGAACAAAGCCTGCAGTACCGCAGTCGGCCTTGAACTGCCATGGCTTCGAAGAGAAGGGGCTTGTTCTCCCCTAGTTCACCTACAAATGCTTATCCAAGATGTTAGACTTGGCCTTTTGATTGATATTCCTGAACAGGAACAGTCCCTTTAACATATTGAAATGGATTTTGTTACTGAAAATAATATTTATCCCATATAGTACTACAATTGAGGTGGCTCACACATACTGTGCCCTAAGTACATGCCATTCTAGCCATAGTACCTGAATAGTACTAAGGGGATTGTTTTGAAGGTGAAATTAATTGCTTTCAGAGTTTCAGAAAGTGTATTAACTGTCATTGATTTCCTTATGAGGACCATCTGGTAGAGCAGGAATGACCGCCAGTTGCCAATCTCTGATATAGGCCCATCTGGAGAAAATCATCTGCAATCATCCTCATAAATCATACATCAGATTCACTCCAGACATGGTGCCATGAAATTTGGTATGTAAACCATATGTATATGTCCTTAGAAGCTGTGTGAATATAAAGTCACTGCAGCCTTAGACGGCTGCACCAGACCAGTTGGCGGCACTACAGATGTCATTGGCATCAGTGGATACTAGAGCAATAACTTGATCAAGTAGAGTTTGTCTCATGCAAATGAATGCAAAAAATATATATATACAGTGTATTCGGAAAGTATTCAGAACCCTTGACTTTTTCCACATTTTGTTACTGTACAGCATTATTCTTAAATTGTGTGTCCCTCCCCCCTAATCATTCTACACACAATACCCCATAATGACAAAGCAAAAACAGGTTGTTAGAAATTTGTGCAAATTTACACCGGATATTTTATCTGGGAAATGAGAACGGAATTCCTGCTGCTTGCGCATTCAGCTGATCTATATAGATAGATAAACTCAATACATTAAGTAATGGTTTTAAGAATGATTACCTAGACTAAACTTCACTTGCGTCATCCTTGTGGTATTGAGAGATTAACATGGTAATGCTTTCACTGATTGTCATGTAGGAAAGGAGTGCTTGCTTTGTTATCCAACTGATGTGTCCTTACTGTTATCCTGTGTTTTGTTCATTGCTACTCGCAGCTATAGTTTATTTTTGTGATCTCTGGAACTCAGACCATATATATCCTGTCACCCACTGGACATATAGGAAAGTGCATTTACTCATCATCAGGGTCACCTCAGGACCTAGTTCGGAAACAGAGATAGATGGCTGTACCGTCACTTACACTAACACCATATCACTTTTATGCCATATACAATATATGATAATGTAGCTTCTCTGTTATCTCAAGTGCTATGAATAGCCTAAGTAAATCAGGAGTTTTCTTTGGTTAAAAAACTAAACTTTACTGAACATACGGAAGAGGGGATGGAGATATTCAGAAGGGAAGAGGTATAGAGTAAGCAATAGTAAAATAGGGTTTGGAAAAATTATCTTCCTGAATCCTAAGCAGTGGCGTAAAGTACTTTAGCACTTGAATGTATTTTTACTTAAGTATCTGTACTTTAATATTTATATTTTTCACTTTTACTTCACTACAGTCCCTAAAGAAAATTATTTTACTCTTATATTTTCCTTGCCACCCAAAAGTACTTACATTTCTAATTCTTAGCAGAACAGGAACATGGTCCATTCACGCACTTATCAAGAGAACATCCCTGGTTATCCCTACTGCCTCTGATCTGGCAGACTCACTAAACACACATGCTTTGTTTGTAAATGATGTTGGAGTGTTGGCGTGTTGGCGTGTGCCCCTGGCTATTCAGGGTTCTGTCATACTATCCAGGTCTGTGCCCAAACAAGTCGATCTTCTACTTTTAAAAATCCACCTTTCCAGAAACAAGTCTCTCACCGTTGCTGCCTGTTATAGACCCCCTTCAGCCCCCAGCTGTGCCCTGGACACCATATGTGAATTGATCTATCTTCAGAGTTTGTACTGTTAGGTGACCTAAACTGGGACATGCTTAACACCCCAGCCATCCTACAATCTAAGATAGATGCTCTCAATCTCACACAAATTATCAAGGAACCTACCAGGTACAACCCTAAATCCGTAACCATGGGCACACCCTCTTAGATATCATCCTGACCAACCTGCCCTCCAAATACACCTCTGCTGTCTTCAACCAGGATCTCAGCGTTCACTGCCTCATTGCCTGCGTGCGAAATGGGTCCGCAGTCAAACGCTCCCTAAAACACTTCAGCGAGCAGGCCTTTCTAATCAACCTGGCTCAGGTATCCTGGAAGGATATTGACCTCATGCCATTAGTAGAGGATGCCTGGCTGCTCTTCAAAAGTGCTCCCCTCACCATCTTAAATAAGCATGCCCCTTTCAAAAAATGTAGAACTAAGAACTGATATAGTCCTTGGTTCACCCCAGACTTAACTGCCCTTGACCAGCATAAAAACATCCTGTGGCGTTCTGCATTAGCATTGAATAGCCCCCGCGATATGCAACTTTTCAGGGAAGTCAGGAACCAATATATTCAGTCCCCCCCTCTCCTTCACCCAAATCCAGACATGTTTTGAAAGAGCTGTAAAATCTGGACCCCTACAATTCAGCCGGGCTAGACAATCTAGACCCTCTCTTTCTAAAACTCTCTTTCGAAATTATTGCAACCCCTATTACTAGCCTATTCAACCTCTTTTGTATCATCTGAGATCCCCAAAGATTGGAAAGCTGCCGCGGTCATCCCCCTCTTCAAAGGGGGAGACACTCTAGACCCAAACTGTTAGACCTAAATCCATCCTGCCCTGCCTTTCTAAAATCTTCGAAAGCCAAGTTGACAGATCACCGATCATTTAGAATCCCACCGTACCTTCTCCGCTATGCAATCTGGTTTCCGAGCTGGTCATGGGCTGGTCATGGGTGCACCTCAGCCACACTCAAGGTCCTAAACGATATCATAACCGACATCGATAAAAGACAGTACTGTGCAGCCGTCTTCATTGACCTGGCCAAGGCTTTCGACTGTCAATCACCGAAATCTTAATAGCATTGGCTTCTCAAATGACTGCCTCGCCTGGTTCACCAACTAGTTGTTGTCCGGACCTCTGGCAGTCTCTATGGGGGTGCCACAGGGTTCAATTCTCGGGCCGACTCTTTTCTCTGTATATATCAATGATGTCGTTCTTGCTGCTGGTGATTCTCTGATCCACCTCTACGCAGACGACACTATTCTGTATACATCTGGCCCTTCTTTGGACACTGTGCTAACAAACCTCCAAACGAGCTTCAACGCCATACAACACTCCTTCCGTGGCCATCCATTTTTGTCACCAAAGCCCCATATACTACCCACCACTGCGACCTGTATGCTCTCGTTGGCTGGTCCTCACTACATATTCGTCGCCAAACCCACTGGCTCCAGGTGTTCTATAAGTCTTTGTAGGGAAAGCCCCACCTTTTCTCAGCTCACTGGTCACCATAGCAACACTCCTCCGTAGCACACGCTCCAGCAGGTATATTTCACTGGTCATCCCCAAAGCCAACACTTCCTTTGGCCGCCTTTCCTTCCAGTCCTCTGCTGCCAATGACTGGAACGAATTGCAAAAATCACTGAAGCTGGAGTCTTATCTCCCTCTCTAACTTTAAGCAGCTTTCCGATCACTGTACCTGTACAAAGCCAATCTGTAAATAGCACACCCAACTACCTCATCCGCATATTACTTACACTCTTTTGCTCCCCAACATTTCTACTTGCACATCATCTGCATACCTATCACTCCAGTGTTAATGCTAAATTGTAATTATTATTTTGCCTCTATGGCCTATCTATGGTAGGTCAATGACAGGACAATGGATGGAGAACATTTTAGTCATTTATGCTGCACTTCCACCTAAGACGTACCCCACCCCATTGTGTTGCCTGTGTTTTATGTTAATGCTAGCTCTAGTATACTTGTGTTTCCATCAGGAGTGTGACACTAAATACTTGGGGCAAGCATACTCAACAACCTCTGCACCATGGGCTCCCGAGTGGCGCAGCGGTCTAAGGCACTGCATCTCAGTGCTAGAGGCGTCACTACAGACCCTGGTTCGATTCCAGGCTGTATCACAATTGGCACAGCGTCGTCCGGGTTAGGCCGTCATTGTAAATAAGAATTTGTTCTTCACTAACTTGCCTAGTTAAATAAAGGTAGAAAAAACAAGACAGTTGCTTTGTGAGGTGTTAAGGTTCACAGGTAGCTATTGTTATGCAAATGAAAGCTGAAAAATACCAGTAGCTTGGCTTTGGCCCCAAGTCAGAGCCACGGTCCAGTGAGACATGGGTGCCAGTCCGCATAAATGAAACAGAAAAGTCTGAGCCTTTTGGGTAAAACACTGGGGTATATCTAAGATGGAAACTCAACATTAGTGAGATTCCACTGCTGGGTACTTGGCCTAAATGCTCAAGACTTATGTACACTCATTAGACATTTGGACACAATGTACCTTGGGTCACATTCCATTCTGGAAGGCTACAGTACCTTATTGACAGCACAGGCAGTATTCGCTCTGCTGGAGCCACTGCTGGTCTTCACCACGTTGCATATGTCCTCCCTGGCTGCCAGCAGGTGAGCCATGCCTACAGATGAACTCTGGGACAGGGTGTGTCTCTTAGACTGGTAGGCCCTGGCCATGCTATCAACTCTCTCCTAACAGACAGACAAGACAGTTTGTTGAGCATAGGACACGCACAATGACATTCTGCATAGAAAGAGCAGAAAGGGAGTAGCCTGCCGATTTAAGGGGGTCACTAAAGTTGAGACTATCAAGATACACCAGAGCACTCCACCTGCCTTGGCTCTCTCTGACCAGCCGAAAGACTGCACAGTGACATCGAGCCGTTTGATCAGCATCCTCCGCCGGCACTCATACTCTGAGGACAGGCCCGTGTTGATCTGCTCCAGCCGCTCCTGTGGAGACAAGGCCCATATTCAATGCACACTTGGCATCCCCTCATGCCTTAGCAGGAATTATAGCCTTTGCCCCCACAAAAATGGGTGAAATTCTGAATGCAGTCTGCTTACCCACTGTTCACTGTCGAGAGATTTCTTCAGAACTGGCTTTCCAATGTGATCCTTTGGAAGCTCTTGAAGCACTGCGTTTATCTGGAAATACATAGTGCTTTCAGAAAGTATTCATACTCCTTGACTTATTCCACATTTTGTTGTTACAGCCTGATTTTAAAATGGATTAAATAGATGTCTCATCCATCTACACACAATACCCCATAATGACAAAGTGAAAACATCTTTTTAGAAAACGTTGCACATTTATTAAAATACAGAAACAATTTCATAAGTATTCACACCCAAGTCAATATTTTGTACAAGCACCATTGGCAGCCATTACTGCTTTGAGTCTCTCTGGGTAAGTCTCTATGAGCTTTCCACACTTGGATTATGCAACATTTGCCAATTATTATTTTCAAAATTCTTCAAGCAGTCAAATTGGTTGTTGATAACTGCTAGACAACCATTTTCAGGTCTTGCCATATAAACTGTAACTTGGACTTTCATACTTCTTGGTAAGCAACTCCATTGTAGGTTTGGCCTTGTGTTTTATATTACTGTCCTGCTGAAAAGTGAATTCATCTCCAAGTGTCTGGTAGATAGCAGACTGCACAATGTTCTTCGCCTAGTTCCATTCCCTTTATTTTTTATCCTAAAAAACTTTTACAAGCATACCCATAACATGATGCAGCCACCACTATGCTTGAAAATATGGAGTGGTACTCAGTAATGTGCTATATTTGACACAAATATAACAGTATTTTGGACTAAAAGTTAATTGCTTTGCCACCTTTTTTTTTCCAATACTACTTTAGTGGCTTGATACAAACAGAATGCATGTTTTGGAATATTTTTATTTTGTACAAGCTTCCTTCTTTTCACCCTGTCAACTAGGTTAGTATTGTGGTGTAGCTACAATGTTTTTGATCCATCCTCAGTTTTCTCCTATCACAGACATTCAATTCTAACTATTTTAAAGTCACCATGGTGAAATCCCTGTGCGGTTTCCTTCCTCTCTGGCAACTGAGTTAGGAAGGACGCCTGTATGATTGTAGTGACTGGGTGTATTAATACACTATCCAAAGTGTAATGAATAACTTCACCATGCTCAAAGGGATATTCAGTGTCTGCTTTTTATTTACCCATCAACTTATAGGTGCCCTTCTTTGCAAGGCCCTGGAAAACATCCCTGGTCTTTGTAGTAGAATCTGTGTTTGAAATTCACTGCTCGATTATGGGACCTTACAGATAACTGTATGTGTGGTGTACAGAGATGAGGTAGTCATTCAAAAATCATGTTAAACACCATTATTGCACACATATTGAGTCCATGCAACTTATTGACTTAAGACATTTCAGCTTTTCATTTGTAAAGATGTCAAAGTACATAATTCCACTTTGACATTGGGGTATTGTGTGTAGGCCAGTGACAAACAAAATCCCAATTTAATCCATTTTAAATTCAGGCTGTAACAACATTTGGAAAAAGTCAAGGGGTGTGAATACTTTCTGAAGGCACTACCGGATACAATGCATCTGTTGAATACAAAGACAATGATAAAATCGATGGCTATGCATTCAGGACTTTCTATTGGGTTAACGAAGGCTGTTTTTGCAGCTTTTGTATATCAAAACTTCTGAGCTCAGAGAGGAAGTGAACACACCTTTTTCCCTATCCCAGAGAACAGCTCTGCTACTCCCTGCTCTCTTGGCTCTGGGAGCTTCAGTGTTTCACAGATTGCCTGGAGATCGTTTCGGTCTTTGTGTTCTTTGTCCTTAGCAGGTCGTCTCTTTACTATCTGTGCAGCTTGTAGCTCAGAGCATAAAAACACTGCAGAATAAAGATAGGAGCCACAGGTAAAAAAACAAACATGCAAAATGAAAACTCAAGACCTAAACCACCCGAGCCATGGCCTGTTCACCCTGCTATTATGCAGAAGGTGAGGTCAGTACAGGTGGATCAAAGCTGGGACTGAGAGACTGAAAAACAGCCTCTATCTCTGCCCTGAACTTCGTCACTCCACTAGCCTGCTACCACCCGGTTACTCAACCCTGCACTTTAGAGGACGCTGCCCTACTGTATGTACATAGACATGGAATCACTGGTCACTTTAATCATGTTTACATACTGTACTTTAGTCAATGCCACTGACATTGTTCATCCTAATATTTAATTCCATTGTTTTACTTTTAGATTTGTCTGCATTGTTAGATACTGTTGGAGCTAAGAACAAGCATTTCGCTACACCCACAACAACATCTGCTAAATATGTGTATGCGACCAAAAACATTTGATTTATATGAGGAAAGGTGTAAGTCTGAACCATGGCAGAGCCGCAACATACCAAAAAGGGTATCATGGGCGGTAGGTAGCTGGTTAGAGCGTGGGGCCAGTAACCGAAAGGTTGCTAGATCGAATCCCCGAGCTGACACGGTAAAAATCTGTCGTTCTGCCCCTGAACAAGGCAGTTAACACACTGTTCCTCGGCCGTCATTGTAAATAAGAATTTGTTCTTAACTGACTTGCCTAGTTAAATAAAGGTTAAATAAAAAAAAGAACATGATGGTACTCAGCCCAGTATTCTGGACAGATGGCCAATTCAATACTTACATACTAGCTTTAGATAATCTTTCTTATTCTGCAGCCCTTCCTGTATAATCCCGGAAACAAGGCCTTGATAAGGGCACTGCAACTCCTTCAGCATGCCACTCATCTCAAACTGAAGCCCACCAGTGTCACCTAAACACACGTTTCAGAATTAACATAGCAATGGCAATAGTATCCGATTTAATAAAACACTTTTCGATCAAATGGGACAGTGAGAGGTGATGTCTTTTGGCTCACCTGAACCTGACGAAATGCTCTCTTCCAGATCACATAGCGGTTTCAGACGGGATGCTAACCACATGCATAGGGTAACATACTCCGTTGATAACAGTCCACCTTCACATGCTCTGACAAGCCTCTCCTCAGTCTGCAGAGGTCCTTCATACCTGCGCACCAACAAACAATATGATCTAGCTGTACGCTAGCATTGAATCATAGCTATAATAGCACTTGGATGTTGTATGGATGCATTTGCGAGGGAATAAGCAAAGGACCCTTATATTTTTCTACCACTGTCTAGAACGACTACACTAGTTAAGCATACTGAACAAAAATATAAAACTCAACTTGCAACAATTTCATTGATTTTCCAGGGTCACAGTTCATGAGGAAATCGGTCAATTTAAATCATTTTCATTAGGTCCTAATCTATGGCTCACGTGACTGGGAGTACAGACATGCATCTGTTGGTCACAGATACCTTAAAGAAAAACGGGACTCAGGATCTCCTCACAGTATTTTTGTGCAATAAAATAAAATAAAAATCGGCACTGGGTTGACATCAGCTCTTCTACACAACGCCATACACGTGGTCTGCGGTTATGAGGCCGGTTGGGCGTACTGCCAAATTCTCTAAAACAACATTGGAGGCAGCTTATGGTGGAGAAATGAACATTCAATTATCTGGCAACAGCTCTGGTGGACTTTCCTGCAGTCAGCACACCAATTGCACACTCCTTCAAAACCTGAGACGTCTGTGGCATTGTGTTGTGTGACAAAACTGCACATTTTAGAGTGTCCCCAGCACACGGTGAACTGTATAATGATCATGCTGTTAAATCAGATTCTTGATATGCCACACCTGTCAAGTGGATGGATTATCTTGGCAAAGGAGAAATGCTCATTAACAGGGAAGTAAACACATTTGTGCAGAATATTTAAAAAGAAATAAGCATATGGGACATTTCTTGGATCTTATATTTCAGCTCATGAAACCAACACTTTACATGTTGCGTCTATAGTTTTGTTCAGTGTATATTGCAGTGTTGGGGAAGCTACTATGAAAATATAGGTTTACCAAGCTACCAATTACTTCACACTTGACGAAGTTAAGCTACACTAAAGCTCTAGTAAATATAGTTTACTTAACTAAAGCTATTATGAAAAAGTAGTTGACTACATCCAAACTACTTAGTGAAAAATGATGATATGTAAATCAAAAACACTTTAGGGTCATATGTTAACAGAACTTGTAATAGAGCACAGTATGAGTCATTACACCCATAAAACCTAGCGTTCAAACAGGAAAATGGTTCCAATAGTTTTTTCACCATTAATTTTTTCCATAGGAGATTTTAGAAACACTTAATATAAGGGCTGTGTTTTGTGTAGGCTTACCCTGGCCTGACGTTTTGATAACCATGTAAATCTCTCTAGGACAAGATAACTTGTATCAATATATTAACCTGTAAAGCCGAAATAACCCCCCCCAAAAAATTGAAATACTAATTAACTGCTAGTGTCGCTATCATATAGGACAACAAATGCCATGATGATCTGGACAAGACTGCCGAATCGAGGCAAAGGTAAGAATCTCTGGATTAACGATCTAATGTTAGCTAAATGTAGTAATGAATAAATTGGCAACATTTCTTTAAATTGACAATTCTGTGAACTATCTTGTGCAAGTTTGAAATTGACACAATACCTGTTAGCAAAGGAGTCTGCTAGAGATGACGTGCAGGAGCTTGCAGGGATTTGTAGTTTTGCATGATGTCTACTTTGATGCTAATTAGCATTTTCGAATCTGAGAGTTAATAAAGCCGAATATATTGACTAAAGTCACCTTGCCCGAGAGCTTTACATGGTTATCAAAACGTCACGCCGGGGTAAGCCTACACAAAACACAGCCCTTATTTTAAGTTTTTCTAAAATCCCTTATGGGAAAAATGTATTGTGGAAAGACAATTGGAACCATAACCTGTTTTATGGGTATTACTATAACGTTACCTCCACTGTGGGACTCTATTCAGCCCATTTAAACACAAAAACTATGTTTCAAGGGAGAATTGGGCAGGTCTGATGCCGAAAGAGAAAGGAAATTATTTCCTACTTAACCCAGAATTGATTTTTGCACAAAAAAAGTGTAGTTCCAGTAGTTAGCTAGTTAACGTTACACCGCTGCTCTATATGGCACATTTATTAAAACACTAAAGTTAGCTAGATACCTAGATTTGAATTTAAACTACCACCAAGCTACTGCAAATGTAGTTAAATTACTAGTTGAAATACATGTAGTTCACTACTCCCCAACACTGTTACATTGTTAACACCCATGCTAGCGGGCAGCGTCATCGGGTGGTGTTGTTGTTGTGCATAATATACTTGCTTACCCAACTTGTTCCAGCGCATCTAAAATATCACTTTCCATTGTGGTAGACAACAATATCAGAAGATTCCTTTTACTTTAAAGATGTAACCGATAGGAGCTTGAGTGTGACATTGTGATACAAACATATCATTATCTACGAGCTAACCTAGCCACGCCGTTTTGAAAAACATGCCGCGAGTTAGGTGTAACAAATTAAATCCGTAATGGAACATGCATCTTGGTTAGTTACATTCCGCTTAGTGTGTTCCCGCTAATAACTTCCCGGGCTATCGTCACATCTTCCGTGGACTAAAAAAGTATAATAATATAATCAAAAAGCGCACTATGAAAAGGGAGTTACATGACATCCCATTCTGAAATATAATTTACAATTCATTTATGTGAATGAAAATGTTTCATTTGTGTTATGCCATGGCCCATGATCTATAGATAATACTATTAATCTACTATAAAACCATAACTATCTGTCAGGTAATTCAACAAAATACTATTATAGTATAGGTGACTTTCACATGGGAAAACCTTATGCAATGAATTTCACTCGAATGGAAGGAATTGGTACTATAATAAACCCATCCCGCTTACCAGTCTTGATATTTGCTCAATGAAAAATAACATGAGTACAAGTTACCACTAGCTAGGGATAGCCTAATACCTGAAAAATATTCCTGTTTAAAGGGAAGCTCAACTCCAAATACGGCCTTTGTCCAACCCCTTCAAATAAAAAAAATACATTCAGGTGAGAAGTTGTGGGTGGGGGCAATTGCTCTTAAGTATTCATTTTGTGGGAGGGTTAAAGTAGTTGTACCTGATGCCAACACTTTCTCACCAAAGCATCATGAGCAAATATGGCTCAGTCAGTTAGCGCACAGTAGAATGGATCCGACATCTTGACATTGCCATTTGCAGCGTAAATTCGAATCCCCCATGTGGCGCAAAAATATATTTGAAATGTGGATTCACATTTATTGCGGTACTGTGTTGGTAAGAAATGTGCAATCATCACCTTGAAAATGAAGATTAGGAGGTCAATTAAATCCAAGCGTTGACTGCTCAGATAAAAATGATGACATAAAGAGCCGTTGTGTTGAAACACCGTGCGATGTTTAACGGTGAGAATCGCAGAATGGTGAACTTACTAAATGACTGAAGAGTTTGACTGTGTGATATTAGGTGACTTCTTGTGTAAATATTTTCCGTCTGGATTTTAATGATTTGTATATTCACATTGTAGTATTTAGTAAAATGCTTTAATTTAAGATTTTTTGTAAATACTGCATATATAAATCATTGATCTCTTTCTCACCCCTGTTACATTACAATTTTGTCATACCATTTTGGTTATGAAATATGAATTTGATGTTTGAGCTCAGTCTGAAATGTTTAGAGCAATCATGAGAATATTGATTTTAGTTCAAATTCTGAAGTGAAACAATACTTTTGAATTTTGATAAATTAAGAGGCCGCTGACAGTGTCCCTTTCAGCCTTTAATATAGCAAAAGTGAGATTTTATATTTCTAATTATTGAATTAGTTTGAGGGACATATGATTAATACAGAAATGTTGATTTTATTACAAATGTCTGTTATAATCATATTCAGACTACTTCCATAGCATCCATTACAGGGTTGAAGACAAATGGTGTCCATATCAGAAGACAATGCCAAGAGTGTGCAAAGCTGTCATCAAGGCTAAGGATGGATACTTTAAAGAATCTAAAATCTATTTTAATATGTTTAAAACTTTTTTAGTTACTACATGATTCCATATGTTATTTCATAGTTTGTCTTTACTATTATTCTACAATGTAGAAAATAGTAAAAATAAAGAAAAACCCTTGAATGAATAGGTGTGTCAACTTTTGACTGGTACTGTGTGTGTGTGTGTATGTATCTATATATCTATATATCTATATATATATATATAGAACGCGTCTCCTACCTGAGCGGTATGATGGCTGCGTGGTCCCATGGTGTTTATACTTGTGTACTATTGTTTGTACAGATGAACGTGGTACCTTCAGGCATTTGGAAATTGCTCTCAAGGATGAACCAGACTTGTGGTCTACAATTTCTTTCCTGAGGTCTTGGCTGATTTCTTTTGATTTTCCCATGATCTCCAGCAAAGAGGCATTGAGTTTGAAGGTAGGCCTTGAAATATTTCCAAATGCCTGAAGGTACCACGTTCATATACCAATACGTACGCTACGGTCACAAGACGCAGGCCTCCTAATTGTCCCTAGAATTTCTAAGCAAACAGCGGGAGGCAGGGCTTTCTCCTATAGATCTCCATTTTTATGGAACAGTCTGCCTACCCATGTGAGAGACGCAGACTCGGTCTCAACCTTTAAGTCTTTACTGAAGACTTATCTCTTCAGTAGGTCATATGATTGAGTGTAGCCTGGCCCAGGAGTGTGAAGGTGAACGGAAAGGCTCTGGAGCAACGAACCGCCCTTGCTGTCTCTGCCAGGCCGGTTCCCCTCTCTCCACTGGGATTCTCTGCCTCTAACCCTGTTACAGGGGCTGAGTCACTGGCTTGCTGGTGCTCTTTCATGCCGTCCCTAGGAGGGGTGCGTCACTTGAGTGGGTTGAGTTACTGACGTGATCTTCCTGTCTGGGTTGGCGCCCCCCCTTGGTTTGTGCTGTGGTGGAGACCTTTGTGGGCTATACTCGGCCTTGTCTCAGGATTGTAAGTGGTGGTTGAGGATTTCCCTCTAGTGGTGCGGGGGCTGTGCTTTGGCAAAGTGGGTGGGGTTATATCCTTCCTATTTGGCCCTGTCCGGGGGTTTCTTCGGATGGGGCCACAGTGTCTCCTGACCGCTCCTGTCTCAGCCTCCAGTATTTATGCTGCAGTAGTTTGTGTCGGGGGGCTAGGGTCAGTTGGTTACCTGGAGTACTTCTCCTGTCTTATCCAGTGTCCTGTGTGAATTTAAGTATGCTCTCTCTAATTCTCTCGTTCTCTCGTTCTCTCTTTCTCTCTGAGAACCTGAGCCCTAGGACCATACGTCAGGACTACCGGGCATGATGACACCTTGCTGTCCCCAGTCCGCCTGGCCTTGCTGCTATTCCAGTTTCAACTGTTCTGCCTGTGGTTACGGAACCCCTACCTGTCCCAGACCTGCTGTTTTCAACTCTTAATGATCGGCTATGAAAAGCCAACTGAGATTTATTCCTGATTATTATTTGACCATGCTTGTCATTTATGAACATTTTGAAAATCTTGGCTCTCTCTAATTTTCTCCTTCTCTCTTTCTTTCTCTCGGAGGACCTGAGCCCTAGGACCATACGTCGGGACTACCGGCCGTGGTGACTCCTTGCTGTCCCCAGTCCGCCTGGCCTTGCTGCTATTCCAGTTTCAACTGTTCTGCCTGCGGTCATGGAACCCCTACCTGTCCCAGACCTGCTGTTTTCAACTCTTAATGATCGGCTATGAAAAGCCAACTGAGATTTATTCCTGATTATTATTTGACCATGCTTGTCATTTATGGAAATTTTGAAAATCTTGGCTCTCTCTAATTTTCTCCTTCTCTCTTTCTTTCTCTCGGAGGACCTGGGCCCTAGGACCATGCGTCGGGACTGCCGCCCGTGGTGACTCCTTGCTGTCCCCAGTCCGCCTGGCCTTGCTGCTATTCCAGTTTCAGCTGTTCTGCCTGCGGTTATGGAACCGCCACCTGTCCCAGACCTGTTGTTTTTCAACTCTTGATGATCGGCTATGAAAAGCCAACTGAAAATTATTCATGATTATTATTTGACCATGCTTGTCACTTATGAACATTTTTGAACATCTTGGCATAGTTCTGTTATAATCTCCACCCGGCACAGCCAGAAGAGGACTGGCCACCCCTCATAGCCTGGTTCCTCTCTAGGTTTCTTCCTAGGTTTTGGCCTTTCTAGGGAGTTTTTCCTAGCCACCGTGCTTCTACACCTGCATTACTAGCTGTTTGGGGTTTTAGGCTGGGTGTCTGTACAGCACTTCGAGATATTAGCTGATGTACGAAGGGCTATATAAAATAAAATTGATTGATTGATACATCCACAGGTACACCTCCAATTGACTCAAATTATGTCAATTAGCCTATCAGAAGCTTCTAAAGCCATGATGTCATTTTCTGGAGTTTTCCAAGCTGTTTAAAGGCACAGTCAACTTAGTGTATGTAAACTTCTGAACCACTGGAATTGTGATACAGTGAATTATAAGTGAAATGGGGTCTGTAAACAATTGTTGGAAAAATGACTTGTCACGCACAAAGTAGATGTCCTAACCAAATTGCCAAAACTATAGTTTGTTAACAAGAAATTTGTGGAGTTGTTGAAAAAACAGTTTTAATGACTCCAACCTAAGTGTATGTAAACTTCCGACTTCAACTGTATGTAAATAAGGTATTTCTGTTTTGTATTTTTAATGCATTTGCAAACATGACTAAAAACCTGTTTTCACTTCATCATTATGGGGTATCGTGGGTGTAGACGGCTGAGAATTAAACATTTTTTATTTTTTTTTAATAAGGCTGTAATGTAACATGTGGAAAAAGTCAAGGGGTCTGAATACTTTCCGACAGGAAAATGACCCTAAGCACACAGCCAAGACAACGCAGGAGTGGCTTCGGGACAAGTCTCTT
Source organism: Salvelinus alpinus (assembly GCF_045679555.1). NCBI lineage: Eukaryota > Metazoa > Chordata > Actinopteri > Salmoniformes > Salmonidae > Salvelinus > Salvelinus alpinus. The sequence continues at coordinate 23,296,764 of NC_092119.1, forward strand.
TAGGTTCTTGAGTGGCCCAGCCAGAACCTGGACTTGAACCCGATCAAACATCTCTGGAGACCTGAAAATAGCTGTGCAGCGACGCTCCCCATCCAACCGGACAGAGCTGGACAGGATCTGCAGAGAAGAATGGGAGAAACTCCCCAAATACAGGTGTGCCAAGCTTGTAGCGTCATACCCAAGAAGACTCGAGGCTGTAATCACTGCCAAAGGTGCTTCAACAAAGTACTGAGTAAATGGTCTGAATACTTGTGTAAATATATTTCAGCTTATTTTTATAAATTTGCTAACATTTCTAAAATCCAGTTTTTGCTTTGTCATTATGGGGTATTGTGTGTAGATTGATGAGGGGGGAAAAACTATTTAATCCATTTTAGAATAAGGCTGGCACGTAACAAAATATGGAAAAAGTCTGTCTAAATACTTTCCGAATGCACTGCATATACTTAACATGGACAACATTACAGTCAACATATGCATGTGGTTATAAAAATGAAGATAAACAATAATAATTCATTTGAATAACTTCAAAGTCAACCCTGTCAGTCTCACAACCTTGTTATGATCAAACAAGTAACAGGGTTGAGTTTTTTGGCTCAAAATGGCCACTGCTCCTCATGTGGTGAAGAACAGGAGACAACATGGCATGCATGAAATTGCATATACAGTTGAAGTCGGTTTACATACACCTTAGCCAAATACATTTAATCTCAGTTTTTCACAATTCCTGACATTTAATCATCCTAGTAAAAATTCCCTGTTTTAGGTCAGTTAGGATCACCACATTTTAAGAATGTGAAATGTCAGAATAATAGTAGAGAATGATTTATTTCAGCTTTTATTTCTTTCATCACATTCTCAGTGGGTCAGAAGTTTACATACACTCAATTACTACTTGGTAGCATTGCCTTTAAATTGTTTAACTTGGGTCAAACGTTTCGGGTACCCTTCCACAAGCATCCCACAATGAGTTTTGGCCCATTCCTCCTGACAGAGCTGATGTAACTGAGTCAGGTTTGTAGGCCTCCTTGCTCGCATACGCTTTTTCAGTTCTGCCCACACGTTTTCTATAGAATTGAGGTTAGGGCTTTGTGATGGCCACTCCAATACCTTGACTTTGTTGTCCTTAAGCCATTTTGCCACAACTTTGGAAGTATGCTTGGGGTCAATGTCCATTTGGAAGACCCATTTGCGACCAAGCTTTAACTTCCTGACTGATGTCTTGAGATGTTGCTTCAATATATCCACATAATTTTCCTCCCTCGTGATGCCATCTATTTTGTGAAGTGCACCAGTCCCTCCTGCAGCAAAGTACCCCCACAACATGATGCTGCCACTCCCGTGCTTCACGGTTGGGATGGTGTTTTTCGGCTTGCAAGCCTCCCCCTTTTCCCTCCAAACATAACGATGGTCATTATGGCCAAACAGTTCTATTTTTGTTTCATCAGACCAGAGGACATTTCTCCAAAAAGAACGATCTTTGTCCCCATGAGCAGGTGCAAACCGTAGTCTGGCTTTTTTGATGGCGGTTATGGAGCAGTGGCTTCTTCCTTGCTGAGCGGCCTTTCAGGTTATGTCGATATAGGACTCGTTTTACTGTGGATATAGATACTTTTGCGGAGGTCTACAATTTTCTAAGGTCTTGGCTGATTTCTTTTGATTTTCCCATGATGTCAAGTAAATAGGCACTGAGTTTGAAGGTAGGCCTTGAAACACATCCACAGGTACACCTCCAATTGACTCATATGTCAATTAGCCTATCAGAAGCTTCTAAAGCCATGATGTCATTTTCTGGAATTTTCCAAGCTGTTTAAAGGCACAGTCAACTTAGTGTATGTAAACTTCTGACCCACTGGAATTGTGATAGTGAATTATAAGTGAAATAATCTGCCTGTAAACAATTGTTGGAAAAATTACTTGTCATGCACAAAGTAGATGTCCTAACCAACTTGCCAAAACTAGTTCGTTAACACGAAACTTGTGGAGTGGTTGAATGAGTTTTAATGACTCCAACCTAAGTGTATGTAAACTTCCGACTTCAACTGTATGTTTGCAGTAAGAAGAGAGTTTTGATAAGTAATAGTTTCCCATCTTTATTTAATGTAACAGAGTTGAGTTGAGGTCGATAACCCCAATCTAACAATACAAATCAAAGAAATATAGATATACAATAATGTGATAGCTTGCCATTCTTTGCACCATATTGTTCAGAAGACTTGTATGATGGCACTTCCAGTTGATATTGTCACATAAGTATAAGTTCCCTATTTTTATGGGGGAGATTTGTTGGTTTAACGGGGTTGAGGGTAGACTGAGGTATGCAACTAAATATTGTGATTTTAAATCAAAATCATGCATTTATTTGAAAAAAATACATTCTCAGCAAAAGAGCACAAATAGATGTTTACATCAATGGCAAAATGTATGGATTATAAGTACAAATTCAGTGAAGGCCACAGGGGACATGACAAAATGCTTAGTGTCAGTTGAAAACAAGATCTCTTATGAAATTCATGTTATGTTTCTTACACTTCATTACAGGGGACATTTCAATTTGTATAAATAAAGCTTTTTAAATTAGATGGTGACACAATACTTAAAATATTGGACTCAAATCCTACCATTTCATGGAATGACCCAGATGTGTAAGAAACAGAAAGTGTGCCTTTTGAATTTATGTAATGTCAGTAGTCTGGTCAAGGAAGCATAATGGAAACTATATTGGCACACTCCACTTACCTGCTTTTATAGTGAGCCTTGAGGTGGTACCACCCAGCACATCTAGAAGGGAGTGTATTTCATACCAAACCCTCCCTTGATATGACAGGAGCACTATCACGAGTTGAACTGCTAGGGGCAAAAAGAGCTAGATTTACTTACTAAAGGACCAAAATATCTCACTTTTGCAACGAACTGTTAAAATGAAGACCAGAATTTTTCATTAAAGTTACTTATGTACAATTTGATTGCACAGTGCAGATGTAAAGTAAAGTCTACACCATATTAATATCACACTATGGACTCCCCTCGGATCATAAGGAAACCTGAGGAAAGAGAACGATTGAAGTCTTCAAAAGAATCCCACAAGATAACAAGATTAAAACTCACAATTTTATTATGATAATGTTATTTGATATGACAAATTACAAGTGTATGCATATTTACATTATATATTTACGAAAAGTAACAAGTTACATCTGTATAAAGAAAATACAACTATGACATGAGTTATTGAACTATACATTTTACATCATATACTTAGAATTTTCAAACCATGGTAGAAATAGCTAGACATATATAAACCAATATAACCAGAACAAGAGCTGTTAAGTTTTAGATGGAAACTATGATGGACGTGAGGCACTTTTTCAAGGTTGTCAGGATGTGAAGCCAATGGCACTAAGAAACTGAAAGAAAAGATGCATGAGAAAGAAAGGAAACAGGCAGTGTTTACAGAAGAATTAGAGTACCATTTAAACTGCAATTTTCAAAACACAAATGTTTTCCACTATTTAGAAGTAATCATAGAAATGTTACATCATCAAGCGCTGTAAGAAAAAAGCCTACATACATCATCAGTGCACCAAAGCATTGGAGAATTGAAAAGTAACCACTCAACTGCTGTGAAAAGAAACCTTTTTAAGCAATACACTGAACACGTTTATATAGGCATTTCTTTTTAACGCAGACAAAGTCAAGAATGTACATTTTTAAGCATTCCAAAAATATGCACACTTTCCAAGATTGAAAGAAGAATAAAAGACTAGCAGCAAAGTGGTTAAAAACTGAAGTCTTATGCAAAGTTAACTGACAGGTAAAACATAAATATATTAAAGCAGACAAACATGTTGCATATATAACACAGTGTATGATAGCGAGTTACACTGTGCTGGTTAATGCAGAATGAAACAGATGATTTCAGTATCTCTCAGCTAAACTTGTATGAATGTACGTCCTACACTTTACTCCTCAGCCAGCAAGTTTTTAAATCAGGTTAATCTAATCTTGGGTTTAGCTTGCAATATGCAGGGCAATCCAAATTACAATATGGGAGAATAAAAACATTGATAAACCAACCAAATGCGCACGCACACACACACACGGTTATATGCGGTCATAGGAACTAGGTATTGTTTAAACAGTCTTTCGTAGCTGACTTTTCTCTCAAATCAATAAAAAAATTAGTGATTGTATCTAGCAGCTTTATATATATATATATATATATTTTTTTTTAATAAGTGGACTGCCACTACTGTACCATGTTAGTACTCTAGCCTTCCTCCCTTCATATGAAACTCCATTAAAAGCTCAATTGTCATTTCCATCATGAACGCCCTCCACTTTCAATGTGAAATAATACTAAAAGGTGACTTATGTACATAATGCTGTCAATTGAAGCTACAGTATATGCATGCTGACAGCAATGATAAATACAGCTCTCTCTTTTAATTTCCAAAAAACAAGATGGGATTCTGATCCGGTATTTAAATATAGTGTTACTTATTTATAGGTGCTTGGAGTTTGGTACCTGGGGTAACGTCTACATAGCGTTAGTAAAGTGTCCCGTCACTGACTCAGTGTGGAGAGAGGTCTATGTGTTTTTCATGGTCAACAGTTTGCATAGAAAGTAAAGAGTGTTGGTTGGTACCTCGCATGGGGCATAAGAGAGGGATATGGAAGAAGTTGACTGTCCCCATCCAGTCTGGCGACGAGACAGGGTTGCCACGTCCTTCTCAAGAAGTGGTGGTCCGGGGGATGGTGTGCATATCTATTGGCTACAGTACAGGGCTGTAATGACAAGCTTTTTTAAATAGGGGTGATTTTAAATCCTTTTGATAACGATTTTGTCTAAATCACGTGTCAAACTCATTCCACGTAGTGTCTGAGGGTTTTTGCTCCACCCTTGTACTTGATTGATGAACTAATTAGTAAGGAACTCCCCTAACCTGGGTGTCTAGGTCTCAATTGAAAGGAAAAAAACAAAAACACACAGACACTCAACCCTCCGTGGAATGAGTTTGACACTGCTGGTCTAAATGATCAAAGAAACCAATTTCTTTGTTCTCAAAAACGATTAAGGTACACAGGCAGACAGATTTCTCAAAACAGTGGAATTAGCAATAACATACTGTCTTTTAAAGATGCAGCATCAAATTAATACAACCAGAGGTATGTCTACAGTTATTGTGGCTATGTTCCTCGGAGTGAAATATGGATTTCAACAAGGACCTTCATACTGCATCTCCCCATCAGCTTTCAACAAAGTCAGGTTTGTTACAACGAGTAAACACAGTTATCAGTTTCTATGATCACTGTGCTTGACATCTCACTGCATATGAAGACCTATGCACATATAGTGTGTAACAAACAATCATACCCATATGCTATAATTACTTATAGGCAAATGCCCTTCGACATTTAAAATGAGGTACCTGTTCATTCATGACTGGGCAAATGTTAAATTATGTATTCTCTGACTTACCGTGGACAAGCTGCAAAATGACTTGACAGTAGTACATTTGACTCGTTACAAATGCTTTAAATCACAAGGGGACAGACATCCAGTACTTTTGAAATTTGTAGATGGTGCTGTAACCCAACCTTGGAGACCAGTGCTTTCACGGTTGGCTTTTCGTACACAAAACTTGAGTTTTAGTTGGTAATTTCTAGTTTCCGAAAAAAAAAAGAAAAGAAAAGGTTTTCACCAAACTAGTCTAATTTAAGTGCCTTGTTCAACAAAGGGGCACTCAAGACCCCTTACTCACCAACATTAAACAGAAAAACTTGCTGGTTGAGAAAAACTTCAGCTTTAAATAAAAAACAACAGTTTTACCATGAAGCGAAGATGTGATGGAGTCAAAATAGAAAATCTGGTAAAGTACCTGGAATTGTGACATTTTGGTCTCATGGAAGGTGAGTCAAGAAGTGCTAACATTAATTCTTGACTTGTTCAGGGGATGGAGGATTGCAAAAGACATTACCATATTTTCGCTCCTGCTCATGGAATTGATCACTTTATGTTGGAATGCAATTAAGTGGTCCAAATCACTTTACCAAAACAAGGAAATCATTCTAACATCTAGCCATGTCAGACTGTACCAGCAAAAGATAAAAAGGTGTTACCTTCTTTTTTTGTTCAACATTTGATGAATAGGAAAAATAAGGAAACACGTACACATCCACCACAGCAACATCTCTGAACTGTTAAATGACTCAATAAGAATGGTCTTAAGGTTAATGTACCATTAGAATTGTGTGAAGGGGGGGATAAACATTTCTAGTGCACCTTCTCTAACAATTACACTGTCAGCGAATGCTCGAGTCATAAAGGAACTGCCAATGTTACCCAACTACAAATTCACAACAACATATCCCTTTTAACATACTTCAAGTTTGTTTTCTGTATGCACAAATGTTTTGTTTTGTTGTGTAGTTGCTGCTCTCTGTACAAAAGACAATATTCCTTCATAAAGTTACACATTACTTGTAGGGAGAGTGACATGGTGGCCTGGTTGTTGTGTGTATTATGTACGAGTGTGAGTAAGAGTGTGTTTGTTTAGTAATATTTCCATGTCTGCTAATCTCAATGCCTTCTCCTCGCGTTCAGCTCCTGAACTATACTTCACGCTCAGAGCCCGTAAAGCACAAGGTTAGTCTTCAGCTGCTCTCTGCATCGAAGGACACAAAAGACCTCCAAAGCCAGGCGTCTACAACAACATGTCACCCCCTCTGAGGTGAATGAAAAACAAGGTTGCCGGCATTTTAATACCCAGCTTTTTCCCGCTTTCCTGTGTCAGCTAGCTGTGTTGTGGGTAGGTCATCCCGGGTGAGGGGTCAGAGTTCAGTCAGGTCAACCAGCGGCCTTGTGCTTGCCCCCGCAGCATCTGCAGGCCTCCCCACAGTGGTGGCAGGCTCTCAGAGGCAGGTAGCAGCACATACAGGGAGCGATGAAGGACAGTGCCGTCAGGGCCAGCCAGCGCAAGCAGAACTGCTCGTCAGCCGTGTCACACGAGCACGGGTCCGAGAAGTCTCCCTCCGAGTCGGACATGCAGTGGTACAGCATGCTCTCGGCACAAAGCATGCAGCTGACTTTATAGATGCACTGCTTGATGGGGTCAGGAGCATCCTGGCACTGGCCCCGCTGGTTGTCCTCATGGTTGAACATTTCCCGGCAGTAGATGCAGCGAGAACGCTCCCCGTCTTCCCGCCTCCGCCGCCCTTTTTTGGACTTGAGCAGTGGTGAGGGCTGCGCCTTGATGTTGGAGTCTTTACCCAGCCCTAGCCCCAGCCCTGTGCCCATGCCCATACTCCCAGGGCCTGAGTGGGACTCCATGCCCGGCCCCTCGGGGAAGAGGTACTCACACTTCTTGCTGTCCAGTTTGTGGAAGAGGGCAGGGAAGTCAGAGTCCTCTCGCTCTGCCTCCTGCTTCCACAAGACTGGGTGGCGGTAGTCCTCGTAGCCGCGAATCAGAACGTCCTTACGAGGGTTGATCCTTACAATCTCCTCCTCGTCCATGTGAAAGCTCACATGGCGCGTCGACTTGAAGGACACCTGATGGAGACACAGTGTTATTTTATTCAGTTCAGAGAACACAACAGACATTTTAGCAGTGTCAGTATATATTACATTTATTTGAGTATGCATCGTGAATGATCTTTACTGTCCTTCCATGTCATGTAGGACATTCTTCAGAATTAGTATACCTTATTAAACTAGATCTAACATGGAGGTTTAATCTCCAGTGGCAATACAGGGCTATTCATATACTGTAATATAGTGGGTCACGGGTCCAACTTAGGAAATGGAACGTGGCTTTCCCACCTGACCTGATTTGAATAAATTAACTTTATAAAAATGGAGACCCGTTCCGAATGAACCCGAGGACTGTCAGACACATTCCGAAAAGGCCCGTGGAGAAACAGACCCAAACAAACGCCTTCCGATCTGGATCCGAAGACCCGTTCAGATCCGAGAGCAGAAAGAAACCTCAGACTGGACACTGCCAACACCATCAATAAACAAGTGACATTGGCCAAATAACCAACAGTTATGTGTCCTTAAAACCTGCCTATAACAAATAAAATAAAACTTTGTATTTTTCAATGTGTAGAACATGCAAAACTTTATAGCCAATTGTTATATTGGTTTTTACTTTCCTAAAACAATAAATTGTCCACCTCACAGCTCAGCTGTCAGAGATGTGAGTGCTAAATGCGCCAGGGCATTGCATGCATATAGGCGTATCGGCTTAGGTGTCCACTGTATGATATTAATATTGTTAAAATATATATAAAAAAGGAAGATAAGCTTAGGCCTAGCCACACAGAAACAGAGATATAGAGTTCCTATGTTCACCTGGACAAGAGGAACACCTAAGTGAGAATGCTGTTCGACTATAATTCAGTGTTCAACACCATGGTGCCCTCCAAGCTAATCAGTAAGCTCAGGACCCTGGGACTGAACACCTCCCTTTGCAACTGGATCCTGGACTTCCTGACTGGCGGCCCCAAGGTAGTGTCTGTAGGCAACAACACATCTGCCACTCTGACCCGCAACAAAGGGGCCCCTCAGGGATGCGTGCTTAGTCCCCTCCTGTACTCCCTGTTCACCCATGACTGTGTGGCCACGCACAACTCCAACATATTCAATAAGTTCGCATGACATAACATGGTTTGCCTGATCACCGACGACAATGATACAGCCTATAGGGAGAAGGTCAGTGACCTGGCAGTGTGGTGCCAGGACAACAACTTATTCCTCAACGTCAGCAAGACAAAGGAGCTGATCGTGTACTACAGGAAACGGAGGGCTGAGCATGCTCCCATTCACGTAGCCGTAGTTGAGCGGGTCAAGAGCTTCAAGTTCCTAGGTGTCCACATCACTGAGGAATTATCATGGTCCACACACACCAACACAGTTGTGAAGAGGGCATGACAACACCTCTTCCTCCTAAGGTGGCTGAATCTTTTTGTGTCATGGGTTCTCAGATCCTCAAACAGTTCTACAGCTGCACCATTGAGAACATCTTGGTATGGCATCTGACTGCTCAAGGATTTCACCATGAGGCCAATGGTGACTAAATCAGTTACAGAGTTTAAAGGCTGTAATAGGAGAAAACTGAGGTTGGAGCAACAACATTGTAGTTACTCCACAATACCAACCTAATTGACAGAGGGAAAAGAATGAAGCCTGTATAGAATACAAATATTCACAATCATGCATCCTATTTGCAACAAGGCACTAAAGTGATACTGCAGAAAAAGCGGCAAAGCAATTCACTTTTTGTCCTGAATACAAAGTGTTATGTTTGGAGAGTACCACACTCCATTTTTAAGCATAGTGGTGGCATGTGTTTGATGTATTTGATACCGTTCCACTAATTCCGCTAAAACCATTACCACGAGCCCGTCCTCCTCAATTAAGGTGCCACATTATGTTATGAGTATGCTTGTAATCGGTAAGGACTGGGGAGTTTCAGAATAAAAAATAAAAGGAATGGAGATAAGCACAGGCAAAATCCTAGAGAAATCTGGTTCAGTCTGCTTTCCACCAGACACTGGAGATTAATTCACCTTTCAGCAGGACAATAACCTAAAGCACAACACAAGGACAAATCTACACTGGAGTTGCTTACCAAGAAGACAGTGAATGCTCCTGAGTGGCCAAATTACAGTTTTGACTTAAATCTACTTGAAAATATATGGCCAGACCTGAAAATGGTTGTCTAGTAATGATCAACAACCAATTTGACAGAGCTTGAAGAATTTATTGAAGAATGTGCAAATGTTGCACAATCCAGGTGTGGAAAGCTCTTAAGAGACTTACCAAGAAAGACTCACAGCTGTAATCACTGCCAAAGGTACTTCTAAAAAGTATTGACTCAGGGGTGTGAAAATATGTAAAATTAGATTTCTGTATTTAATTTTCAATAAATTAGCTAAAATGTCTAATAACCTGTTTTAATTTTGTCATTATGAGATATTGTGTGTAGAGGGGTGATATTTTTTATTTATTTAATCCATTTTGAATTCAGGCTGTAACAACAAAATGTGGAATAAGTCAAGGGCTATGAATACTTTCTGAAAGCACTGTATATTTACATACAGTGGGGAGAACAAGTACTTGACACACTGCCGATTTTGCAGGTTTTCCTACTTACAAAGCATGTAGAGGTCTGTAATTTTTATCATAGGTACACTGCAACTGTGAGAGACGGAATCTAAAACAAAAATACAGAAAATCACATTGTATGATTTTTAAGTAATTAATTTGCATTTTATTGCATGACATAAGTATTTGATCACCTACCAACCAGTAAGAATTCCGGCTCTCACAGACCTGTTAGTTTTTCTTTAAGAAGCCCTCCTGTTCTCCACTCATTACCTCTATTAACTGCACCTGTTTGAACTCGTTACCTGTATAAAAGACACCTGTCCACACACTCAATCAAACAGACTCCAACCTCTCCACAATGACCAAGACCAGAGAGCTGTGTAAGGACATCAGGGATAAAATTGTAGACCTGCACAAGGCTGGGATGGGCTACAGGACAATAGGCAAGCAGCTTGGTGAGAAGGCAACAACTGTTGGCGCAATTATTAGAAAATGGAAGAAGTTCAAGATGACGGTCAATTACCCTCGGTCTGGGGCTCCATGCAAGATCTCACCTCGTGGGGCATCAATGATCATGAGGAAGGTGAGGGATCAGCCCAGAACTACACGGCAGGACCTGGTCAATGACCTGAAGAGAGCTGGGACCACAGTCTCAAAGAAAACCATTAGTAACACACTACGCCGTCATGGATTAAAATCCTGCAGCGCACGCAAGGTTCCCCTGCTCAAGCCAGCGCATGTCCAGGCCCGTCTGAAGTTTGCCAATGACCATCTGGATGATCCAGAGGAGGAATGGGAGAAGGTCATGTGGTCTGATGAGAGAAAAATAGAGCTTTTTGGTCTAAACTCCACTCGCCGTGTTTGGAGGAAGAAGAAGGATGAGTACAACCCCAAGAACACCATCCCAACCGTGAAGCATGGAGGTGGAAACATCATTCTTTGGGGATGCTTTTCTGCAAAGGGGACAGGACGACTGCACCGTATTGAGGGGAGGATGGATGGGGCCATGTATCGCGAGATCTTGGCCAACAACCTCCTTCCCTCAGTAAGAGCATTGAAGATGGGTCGTGGCTGGGTCTTCCAGCATGACAACGACCCGAAACACACAGCCAGGGCAACTAAGGAGTGGCTCCGTAAGAAGCATCTCAAGGTCCTGGAGTGGCCTAGCCAGTCTCCAGACCTGAACCCAATAGAAAGTCTTTGGAGGGAGCTGAAAGTCCGTATTGCCCAGCGACAGCCCCGAAACCTGAAGGATCTGGAGAAGGTCTGTATAGAGGAGTGGGCCAAAATCCCTGCTGCAGTGTGTGCAAACCTGGTCAAGACCTACAGGAAACGTATGATCTCTGTAATTGCAAACAAAGGTTTCTGTACCAAATATTAAGTTCTGCTTCTCTGATGTATCAAATACTTATGTCATGCAATAAAATGCTAATTAATTACTTAAAAATCATACAATGTGATTTTCTGGATTTTTGTTTTAGATTCCGTCTCTCACAGTTGAAGTGTACCTATGATAAAAATTACAGACCTCTACATGCTTTGTAATTAGGAAAACCTGCAAAATCGTCAGTGTATCAAATACTTGTTCTCCCCACTGTATCTACATCAGTTACATCGTACACCTGCACATTGTCCCGGTACTGGTACACCGTGTATGTATTGTGTACTTATTCCTTGTGTTATTATTTTAGTATTATTTATCTTTTTCTCCATACCCGTTCTTCCTCTCCTCTCCACCCGGTCTTCCTCTCCTCTCCACCCGCTCTTCCTCGCCTCTCCACCCGCTCTTCCTCGCCTCTCCACCCGCTCTTCCTCGCCTCTCCACCCGCTCTTCCTCGCCTCTCCACCCGCTCTTCCTCGCCTCTCCACCCGCTCTTCCTCACCTCTCCACCCGCTCTTCCTCGCCTCTCCACCCGCTCTTCCTCTCCTCCCTACCCGCTCTTCCTCTCCTCCCTACCCGCTCTTCCTCTCCTCCCTACCCGCTCTTCCTCTCCTCCCTACCCGCTCTTCCTCTCCTCCCTACCCTCTCCTCCCTACCCGCTCTTCCTCTCCTCCCTACCCGCTCTTCCTCTCCTCCCTACCCGCTCTTCCTCTCCTCCCTACCCGCTCTTCCTCTCCTCCCTACCTGTTCTTCCATATTTAAAGAACTGGTTTAAACCTTCACAAAAGTATTTAACAGGTCAGGCCTATTTTGCAGCAATTAAGAAAGAAGGCGAGTTCCTACCGTATGCCTACCCAACAAATGACAGCAATAGAATAAAGATATTTTATAACATGCCTACTTTTAACCCATCTTAAAATAAAATACGGAGTACAAAATTAAAGTTAAAATTCAATTTTAGCCAACAAAATGAAACATTGCATATTTAAAGAACTGGTTGAAATTCCTAAATAAGCATACAATAATAATAATGATAAAACAAATGATAATAAACACAAAATTAAATAAAAGTTTGAAAATTACCTCAAACCTGAATAGCGAGTTGCACTCCATTTGGCCACATCAACATTCTTCTCATCTTTGTCCACTACAATATTAAACACTCCCATTGTCTGCTTCTTTTCAATATACTCTTTCTCTTTTAACTTCAATTAAAAAGGCCATCTTCGCAATCAACAGTGGCCTAGGCTCCTTTCACTCGCTCCCTCTGTCTCTCTCCTCAGCAGCAGGAGCACGCGAGGCGAGTGGCGGGAACCACTTTTAGCTGGACATAACTTATGTTTTATTGAGTTGCAATTGGCTGACACAGATAAAAAGCAGATGAAAGTAATAATTTAGGGCCCAGTGCCGCTTGGTTCCCGAGTCGGGTCTCAGAATTCCAGGTCTGTTGGACCCGTGAAGTCTTCCAGTCTAGAGGTGTTTGGTACTGACCTGAGGCGGCAGGTAGCGGTGGTTGCTGGAGGGAAACTGGTCAAAGGGCTGAGCGCGGACGTAGCATCCCCGGTAGGGTTCAGTGGACACCACATTGTGGACACTCAGGGGGGAAAAGGGCTCCTTCATTGGCGTACAGATGGAGGGCAGCGCCTCACACAGGGGCTGCAACACAACCACAAAACTTCTATATCATTCATTTTTCACATCTCACCTTAATTATACAAGGTGCCATTATTATATTTCACAAGTAGGTATAAGAAGCATATCACTGACTCACATTAGCTACAGACACCACTGATATTCTAACTATATTTGTCCCACATTTGTCCACCAGGTAGCGCCCAGAGAACACATTTCTCCCTGTGCCTTTGCCTGTGATATGAGATGACTCAAGCCCCTTCTGTTGAGAACTCAAGAGATCCTATCAGCCTCCCATGTGTTCTCACAGGCATTTTATTGATGTGACAAATCCTAGTCAACTGTATTGGACAACTACTGTTGAGAACTCTAACACACACAAATACATGTATACATACACCCACCAGGAGAGGAGGAGAGGTAGAACCGGTGCGGAGGAGAGGTAGAACCGGTGTGGAGGAGAGAAGAGGTAGAACCGGTACGGAGGAGAGAAGAGGTAGAACCGGTGCGGAGGAGAGGAGAGGTAGAACCGGTGCGGAGGAGAGGAGAGGTAGAACCGGTACGGAGGAGAGGAGAGGTAGAACCGGTACGGAGGAGAGGAGAGGTAGAACCGGTACGGAGGAGAGGAGAGGTAGAACCGGTACGGAGGAGAGGAGAGGTAGAGCCGGTACGGAGGAGAGGAGAGGTAGAACCGGTACGGAGGAGAGGAGAGGTAGAACCGGTACGGAGGAGAGGAGAGGTAGAACCGGTACGGAGGAGAGGAGAGGTAGAACCGGTACGGAGGAGAGGAGAGGTAGAACCGGTACGGAGGAGAGGAGAGGTAGAGCCGGTACGGAGGAGAGGAGAGGAGAGGTAGAGCCGGTACGGAGGAGAGGAGAGGTAGAACCGGTACGGAGGAGAGGAGAGGTAGAACCGGTACGGAGGAGAGGAGAGGTAGAACCGGTACGGAGGAGAGGAGAGGTAGAACCGGTACGGAGGAGAGGAGAGGTAGAACCGGTACGGAGGAGAGGAGAGGTAGAACCGGTACGGAGGAGAGGAGAGGTAGAACCGGTACGGAGGAGAGGTAGAACAGGCGTAATGGTGAGTTCTTAATGATGGCCAGCACATTTCAGCACTCACACAAGCATGGAGCTCTCATCTGAGCACGTACACACAGCCACACACTTGGACATGCAGTTGCACACAAGTTCTCTAACACATATTGGTACACAAACTTATATGCAGTAACACAAAGATGCATATTCTCACACAGATAAGCATATACGTTGTATTTCAAACACAAGCAGAAACACACCCTTCCTCATTCAGGCCTCACACTGCCTCGCTGACTGCGTGTGGAGGAGGCTGCTGGCTCTGGTTAGTCAGTGCTGTGTGTAAAGTAGCCCACGCCAGTGTTTTAACACACAGCGGAAATCTGGTTTGCTCCCAGCTGCTGCTACAGTAATTACTGTCCTGTGGTTGCTAAGAGATGCTTCCTTTGACCCCCCCAACTCCCCTTCTTTCTCTTTTTACCCTCTTCTCCCCCTCAGACTGCTAAAGTAGTGTGTGTGTGTGTGTGTGTGTGAGTGTGTGTGTGTGTGTGTGTGTGTGTGTGTATGCAGCAGTCTGAGCAGGAATGCCAGAATAAGGAGGGGAAAGAAGAGAAAGAACAGAACAGGAAAAAAAAAGTGTGTGTATGTGAGCATATGCATACGTGAGTGTGTATGCATGTGTGTGTGTGAGAGAGAGAGCACGGCCAACAAATCTGCTGAGGGAATGTCATAAACCAACTCCAGCTGGAGAAATGCAGGCCAGAATTTAAAATGCCAGATGACAGCTGTGTGTGTGTGTGTGTGTGTGTGTGTGTGTGTGTGTGTGGTGTGTGTGTGAGAAAGAGAGAGAGGGGGTTAGGGGGATGAAATTGGAACCAGACTTGGGCTTCCTTATAAAGCGCTGTGCTGAGCCCCACCATTCAAAAGGCATGCGTGGGGGCCAATCTGGTTCCGATCTGACCCCAGAGATGTTGAGGTGGAGATGGTGGGGGGTGACCTGGCTCAGGACCAACATACGAGCTCCACGCAGTTCCACCCTCCCAGGCACACACAGGGGAAGGGGCTGGCCTGCTGTGTGTGTTGTATCAGTGACTCAAAGACTCCCAGGTCAAAGCATCTGCATGTTCACATTTCATTGTGAAGCATCCCAAGAAAAAGGAATTCAGATGTGTGTTAGAGAGGGAGAGAGGAGGAGGGGAGAGAGGGATTGTGTATGAGTTCTTCAGTGTTACGGATGATGACTCATCCCTAGAATGCAACCTCGTAATGCTGCTCAGCCCTGCTCTACAAGGATTCTACTGGGGCTTCTCTCCAGTACGCTTTCTCCTCAACCAAACAACCCAACCTGACTAGAACATGCCAGGTGCCATTTGACCCACATTTGGGGTTTACTTGTTTAATCTCTCCATGACTCTGGCACCCCACCTCCTCTCAAATACTTGGTTGAGTTGAGATCGCACCAAACACTACAATTCTACAAGTCCTATATCCATTTAAGATGAGGAGAGGCTCACCCAACCCCCTCAGCGGATATCGTGCAGTACAAAACAGATGTGGTTTTGCGTTCTCAAACACCTGTCAAATGTGGTACCTAAACAAGGTTCTGCAAGGAGGGTGGGAGGTGTATGCAATTTGTGCAGTATGTCAGCCTTTGAGTGTGTATGTATGTGTCGACTGTGTGATTATGCATGTGTGTGACTGGCTGTGGGGTGTGCGGTGTCGGGGTGAGAGAGGAAGACTGTGGCGTTTTGGTAGAGGGTGCTGAACCCTGCTGGGCAGGATGTGGGCTGATACCACACACACAGTGGGTTAAGGGGTTCCAGATACCAAGAGACCTGGCTGGCCATTGATGTCTGCATGGGCTCAGAGCTTCAGATTATGAGGGGAAAACCAGACATCCCAAAACACTAGTTGGCAGACATGTTACTAGGCCAGTCCAGCTCATGTAGAGAAAGGCTAAATCCAATACAGGCCCAGACGAGACTCCGGAGTGCCCTCCATCCCATGTCAAAGTGACTCGTCTCGTGGCTCTCGGCTGGGCTACAGCACAAGGTCACTTTCAGCTAAATCAATTCATGTCAGACCTTTGATGAATAAATGAAACTGAACAAAAAACTCTGAACAAATGTTTTGTCTGTGTACACAGTTCTCATCATTGGAGTCAAATTCTGTGATGCAGCCAAGGCTGGAACGTGTTAAATTATGAAGAGGTGCAGGCTAATGTCACACATTGTGTGGTGGCATTTAAGTGGAGCGTTCGTTATCTCTCTCTAGCTGGGTGGCTTGGTGTTAGAGTGACTAGCCTCACGGTTTCTCGTCCGTGTAGCTCAGGTCACAGACCGCAACACTCGGATGCCAAATTACCATGGCGACACCCTCAGTTGCTCACTCACCGAACCCCCCTCCCCCTTTTCTCCCACCGCCTGCTCTTCTGCTGCTTAGCAACAATGGTGCCATTGGACTTCCTGTATGGCTGATTCCTTAAAGCTGCTCTCCACATGAACAGATTCCCCCTCCCTCTCACACCCTCTGACCTTCTCTACTCCACTCAGTGAATGAGGTCAGATACTGAGGGGTCAAAGGTGACTGCAGCCCAGCCACCGAGTCACTGATTGACACAAAACTCACAAATACTGAGAACTAAAGAACAGCAGGAGCTACTAAATGATTGGCTTGGCAGGTCTTCTGAAACAAGGACTTTCGTTAAGAGGTTCAGTTTGCCATGTATACTTAGCAAATACCACGCATTGTACCATCATGTCACAAATCTGATGGGGGTTTCTACTTGAAGTGTTAAGGAGCAGTGTTGTTTCTACAACACAAAATCAGCTTGGGTGTGTCGTCATATACAGTGGGGAGAACAAGTATTTGATACACTGCCGATTTTGCCGATTTTCCTACTTACAAAGCATGTAAAAATCCCAAAAATCACATTGTATGATTTTTAAGTAATTAATTAGCATTTTATTGCATGACATAAGTATTTGATACATCAGAAAAGCAGAACTTAATATTTGGTACAGAATCCTTTGTTTGCAATTACAGAGATCATACGTTTCCTGTAGTTCTTGACCAGGTTTGCACACACTGCAGCAGGGATTTTGGCCCACTCCTCCATACAGACCTTCTCCAGATCCTTCAGGTTTCGGGGCTGTCGCTGGGAAATACGGACTTTCAGCTCCCTCCAAAGATTTTCTATTGGGTTCAGGTCTGGAGACTGGCTAGGCCACTCCAGGACCTTGAGATACTTCTTACGGAGCCACTCCTTAGTTGCCCTGACTGTGTGTTTCGGGTCGTTGTCATGCTGGAAGACCCAGCCACGACCCATCATCAATGCTCTTACTGAGGGAAGGAGGTTGTTGGCTAAGAACTCGCAATACATGGCCCCATCCATCCTCCCCTCAATACGGTGCAGTCGTCCTGTCCCCTTTGCAGAAAAGCATCCCCAAAGAATGATGTTTCCACCTCCATGCTTCACGGTTGGGATGGTGTTCTTGGGGTTGTACTCATCCTTCTTCTTCCTCCAAACACGGCGAGTGGAGTTTAGACCAAAAAGCTCTATTTTTGAATCATCAGACCACATGACCTTCTCCCATTCCTCCTCTGGATCATCCAGATGGTCATTGGCAAACTTCAGACGGGCCTGGACATGCGCCTGCTTGAGCAGGGGGACCTTGTGTGCGCTGCAGGATTTTAATCCATGACGGCGTAGTGTGTTACTAATGGTTTTCTTTGAGACTGTGGTCCCAGCTCTCTTCAGGTCATTGACCAGGTCCTGCCGTGTAGTTCTGGGCTGATCCCTCACCTTCCTCATGATCATTGATGCCCCACGAGGTGAGATCTTGCATGGAGCCCCAGACCGAGGGTGATTGACCATCATCTTGAACTTCTTCTATTTTCTTCTATTTTCTAATAATTGCGCCAACAGTTGTTGCCTTCTCACCAAGCTGCTTGCCTATTGTCCTGTAGCCCATCCCAGCCTTGTGCAGGTCTACAATTTTATCCCTGATGTCCTTACACAGCTCTCTGGTCTTGGCCATTGTGGAGAGGTTGGAGTCTGTTTGATTGAGTGTGTGGACAGGTGTCTTTTATACAGGTAACGAGTTCAAACAGGTGCAGTTAATACAGGTAATGAGTGGAGAACAGGAGGGCTTCTTAAAGAAAAACTAACAGGTCTGTGAGAGCCGGAATTCTTACTGGTTGGTAGGTGATCAAATACTTATGTCATGCAATAAAATGCAAATGAATTACTTAAAAATCATACAATGTGATTTTCTGGATTTTTGTTTTAGATTCCGTCTCTCACAGTTGAAGTGTACCTATGATAAAAATGACAGACCTCTACATGCTTTGTAAGTAGGAAAACCTGCAAAATCGGCAGTGTATCAAATACTTGTTCTCCCCACTGTACCTGTACTCCCTCTTGTTCAGATTGAGAAAACCTTGCTAACCACACCTGTAGCTTGTGAAATCTCAGACTGAGGATAAAGTGATAACCAACTCCTTTATCAGCTTACCAACAATACGCCTGAGCACAGCTCAATCTATTAACAGACGAGGAACATGAGTAAATACAAGTGGCTTCAGATAATCCACGCAATTATTTTTACACAATTGGGTTCCCCCAGGTATCAGTTTTGACCAGATGACAGATGCGCACACCTAAGCCGTGGGCACACTCGACAACTCCCCAGCAATGGAAGGTAAGGCCCTGGCTGTTCAAACAGACTCAAATCCTAAAGACAACTGGCAGAGTAGAAGACAGAAGGGCCTGAAGCAGTACAGATTTCCCTCTGCCCTGCTTCCTGGATTCAAGCACCGGCAAGAGAACTGAAACACACACTAGACTTGTGAGAAGTAGAGTTAGTCCTACAGCAAACCTCAGTGCTAGCAAATAGAGACACAGGTACATGGAGAATATGAGGACCCCAGTCTTTGGACTCACCTGTAATCCATCTTCAAGAGAGTCCGAGTCGTCAAACGCAGGACAGCCTGGAAAAGAGAAGACAGAAGAAAATCAGATATTCAATAAGACTTCCAGCTACACAGATACAGGTGAGCTACAGAGAGACACAGAAAGAGTTCTCGTAACATACAGTATGTCCACACGTCACCAAGTCCCTAAAAATGACAAGTCCCCAGACCTCCCCACAAGTACGTCACTGGTGATAGAGGAAAGAGAGAAGCAATTAAGGGAGGTATGGTTGGCAAAGACTTCCATTCACCCGAGAACAGCTAAAAGGGAAATGAAAGCTATTTTGTGTTAGTGGGACACATGGCCTAATGAAATCGACTCTCTACTTGTAAAAGTGCAACTCGAGTCGAGGCTAAAAAGCCATGAATGTTGCATTCACTGACACCTAGTTTCAAGTAAGTACTGATAAGAATACTAAGTCAATCGTACTGTTGAACTCGTACCCGACTCTTAGCAACATGTCTAAAACAAGCTTTTCTTGAAATCTTGGGGAAAATAAATTAGTCCAAAGTTAAATGTGTTTGTACCGGAGGCATCGAGAGGCTCTTTTAAGACTCCTAGTTCACTTAATTAGGATCACTAAGACCTCATTTAAAACGAGCCAGGCAGGCAGCAGGAGAAACCAGGCCTCCGTCTGTACGTCCGTCTGTACGTCCGTCTGTGTCTCTCTCCGTTAGTTTAGAGAAGGCCGAAGAAAATTGTTGGAGCATTGAACAGTGTGTGGGTATCCATCTTCCTGTCTGTCAGTCTCTGCTACGGTGAGACCCAGGCCGTCTGTCTGTCTATAGCACGTTGAGACAGAGACGACTCTGCCAGTGCTGGGTCACGGCGCTGCCTGGGCCATGTGTCAGCTGTTCCCATGGCAACAGAGGACCGCAAGGCTGACACACCACACACTCAAACATACACTAAGAAGAACACACACACACACACACACTGCAGTCCGGCAGCAGAGCGATGCAACAGGAATACAAAGGAACCTGCCTGTGTGCAGAAGAGGTATTACACAACACTGGCGGAATACCGAGGAAGCTAGAACAGATCAGAGGATGCAGAGAGGAGTAGAACAAGCACTGAGAGCTAGGCAGCAGTCTTATATAAACCCATGACTGACAACAAGACCAAAGGCAGGTAGCCTAGCAGTTAAGAGAGTTGGTACAGTAACCGAAAAGGTCGCTGGTTCGACTCCAGTAGCCAGCAAGGTTGAAAAATCTGCTATTCTGCCCTTGAGCAAGGCAGTTAACCACCAACAACAAATGCTCCCTGGGCACTGATGATGATGTCGATAAGGTAGCCCTCGCACCTCTCTGATTATTGGGTTGGGTTCAATTTGGAAGACAGATTTCAGTTCAATGCATTCAGGTCTGCAACTGACTAGATATCACCTTTCCTTCCCCATAGGCCTGTGTGCTAATTCACAGGAATGCTAATTCTGCTAATATGCTTGTATTGATCATCCGTACCTAAAATATCCATAGCTAGAGTTATACGATTATTTTGGTGTAGTCCATTGTGCTTCATTAATTTAAACAATTGTCATGATGTTGTTAGACCCCATCAGTTTCCTCCACAGGTCTACAGGGCCGAGGACCGGACGAGATACAGTAGAGCCCAGGCCAGGTTCTAGTCTTAAGTAACACAGGTCTACAGGGCCGAGGACCGGATGAGATACAGTAGAGCCCAGGCCAGGTTCTAGTCTTAAGTAACACAGGTCTGCAGGGCCGAGGACCGGATGAGATACAGTAGAGCCCAGGCCAGGTTCTAGTCTTAAGTAACAAAGGTCTACAGGGCCGAGGACCGGACGAGATACAGTAGAGCCCAGGCCAGGTTCTAGTCTTAAGTAGCACAGGTCTGCAGGGCCGAGGACCGGATGAGATACAGTAGAGCCCAGGCCAGGTTCTAGTCTTAACGTCTCTGCGCTACGGATCCCTTTAGCTGGATCATTTTCCTAAACAACCGCTGAATTGCAGGGCGCAAAATATTACAAAAAATATTTATAATCATGCAATCACAAGTGAAATATACCAAAACACAGCTTAGCTTGTTGTTAATCCACCTATCGTGTCAGATTTTGAAAATATGCTTTGCAGCGAAAGCAATCCAATTTTTTGTGAGTGTATCAATCAATGCTAGAACAGCTATCCCCAAATTAGCATGGTCACGAAAGTCAGAAAAACAATAAAATGAATCGCTTACCTTTGATAATCTTCGGATGTTTGCACTCACGAGACTCCCAGTTACACAATAAATGTTATTTTTGTTCGATAAATATTACTTTTATAACAAAAAAATGCCATTTGGGTTGCGCGTTATGTTCAGAAAACCAAAGCCTCGTTCCGTTCGACAAAAATTCCAAAAAGTATCCGTAATGTTCGTAGAAACATGTCAAATGTTTTTTTTATAATCAATCCTCAGGTTGTTTTTAACAAACATAATCGATATTATTTCAACCGGACCGTAACCTATTCAATAAAAGAGAGAAAGAAAATGGAGAGCTACCCCTCTCGCTCGCAGGAACTAATCAAAGGACACCTGACTCGTTTTGAAAAATCTCGCTCATTTTTCAAAATAAAAGCCTGAAACTATGTCTAAAGCCTGGTCACAGCCTGAGGAAGCCATTGGAAAAGTAATCTGGTTGATACCCCTTTAAATGGAAGAAAGACGGGCAAGGAAACACAGATCAAATAAAAAAAATCACTTCCGGGTTAGATTTCCTCAGGTTTGCGCCTGCAGAATCAGTTTTGGAAACTTTGGAGTGTTTTCTATCCTAATCTCTAAATTATATGCATATTCTACGATCTGGACCTGAGAAATAGTCCGTTTACCTTGTGAACGTTATTAAAAAAATAATAATAATCTGACCCCTAGCGTCAAGATTAAGTAACACAGGTCTACAGGGCCAAGGACCGGACGAGATACAGTAGAGCCCAGGCCAGGTTCTAGTCTTAAGTAACACAGGTCTACAGGGCCGAGGACCGGACGAGATACAGTAGAGCCCAGGCCAGGTTCTAGTCTTAAGTAACACAGGTCTACAGGGCCGAGGACCGTACGAGATACAGTAGAGCCCAGGCCAGGTTCTAGTCTTAAGTAACACAGGTCTACAGGGCCGAGGACCGGACGAGATACAGTAGAGCCCAGGCCAGGGTCTAGTCTTAAGTAACACAGGTCTACAGGGCCGAGGACCGGACGAGCCCAGGCCAGGGTCTAGTCTTAAGTAACACAGGTCTACAGGGCCGAGGACCGGACGAGATACAGTAGAGCCCAGGCCAGGGTCTAGTCTTAAGTAACACAGGTCTACAGGGCCGAGGACCGGACGAGATACAGTAGAGCCCAGGCCAGGGTCTAGTCTTGAGTAACACAGGGCAGGAGGCTGGATGGCAGATTGCTGAGCTGGCGGCTCTCCTGCTAATTGGATGACTTTGCTACCTCTGGCACTACCTCTGCTGGAAATGCGTACCAGAGTCCCAAGCTGTTGTATCAACCTCAGCCCATCTCCAACCAGGTTAATGTAGACTAGCCTCAGCCCATCTCCAACCAGGTTAACCTAGCTTCAGCTCATCTCCAACCAGGTTAACCTAGCTTCAGCCCATCTCCAACCAGGTTAACCTAGCTTCAGCTCATCTCCAACCAGGTTAACCTAGCTTCAGCCCATCTCCAACCAGGTTAACCTAGCTTCAGCTCATCTCCAACCAGGTTAACCTAGCTTCAGCCCATCTCCAACCAGGTTAACCTAGCTTCAGCTCATCTCCAACCAGGTTAAACTAGCTTCAGCCCATCTCCAACCAGGTTAACCTAGCTTCAGCTCATCTCCAACCAGGTTAACCTAGCTTCAGCCCATCTCCAACCAGGTTAACCTAGCTTCAGCTCATCTCCAACCAGGTTAACCTAGCTTCAGCTCATCTCCAACCAGGTTAAACTAGCTTCAGCCCATCTCCAACCAGGTTAACCTAGCTTCAGCTCATCTCCAACCAGGTTAACCTAGCTTCAGCTCATCTCTAACCAGATTAACCTAGCTTCAGCTCATCTCCAACCAGGTTAACCTAGCTTCAGCTCATCTCCAACCAGGTTAACCTAGCTTTAGCCCATCTCCAACCAGGTTAACCTAGCTTCAGCTCATCTCCAACCAGGTTAACCTAGCTTCAGCTCAACTCCAACCAGGTTAACCTAGCTTCAGCTCATCTCCAACCAGGTTAACATAGCTTCAGCTCATCTCCAACCAGGTTAACCTAGCTTCAGCTCATCTCCAACCAGGTTAACCTAGCTTCAGCTCATCTCCAACCAGGTTAACCTAGCTTCAGCTCATCTCCAACAAGGTTAACCTAGCTTCAGCCCATCTCCAACCAGGTTAACCTAGCTTCAGCTCATCTCCAACCAGGTTAACCTAGCTTCAGCTCATCTCCAACAAGGTTAACCTAGCTTCAGCCCATCTCCAACCAGGTTAACCTAGCTTCAGCCCATCTCCAACCAGGTTAACCTAGCTTCAGCCCATCTCCAACCAGGTTAACCTAGCTTCAGCCCATCTCCAACCAGGTTAAACTAGCTTCAGCCCATCTCCAACCAGGTTAACCTAGCTTCAGCCCATCTCCAACCAGGTTAACCTAGCTTCAGCTCATCTCCAACCAGGTTAACCTAGATTCAGCTCATCTCCAACCAGGTTAACCTAGCTTTAGCCCATCTCCAACCAGGTTAACCTAGCTTCAGCTCATCTCCAACCAGGTTAACCTAGCTTCAGCTCATCTCCATCCAGGTTAACCTAGCAGAGCCCAGCTTATCTCCAACTAGATTAGCCTAGCTTCAGCCCATCTCCAACCAGGTTAGCCTAGCCCAAACTCCACCTAGCCTATTCCACAGAAAAATATTCCTGCAGCAACAGGATTGTAACATTTAGTGGATAATGTTGCTTGATCGGTAGTTAGGCAATTAGCTGACTAAAATTAGGCTACATGAAAAGTGCAATACTGTTGATATTGCTGTTTCAGTGTATTTATGTAAATCCCAAAGCTCATCTGCATTTCCTGCGGTGCAGGAACATTCTCAACAAAAGAGTGATCCTATATCTGTACCTTAAAGCCTGAACTTCAAATTCCAGACGGCCCCTATCCTGACCTAAAGGTGTCCCTCAGCTTGTAGACCTATCCTCTGACTCGACTGTCTGGGCACGGGCTTGTCAGTCTGTACAGGAAGTGGTGCCCTTATGTCCTAGACAGCTGGCACAGATAAGATAGGAGAGCCAATCATAGGTGAGTGAGCCGGGAGCAGGGGAAGTCATCACAGCTAATCAACACTACACATCTACCACCAGGAGAACAGGCGGCAGGTCAACCATTACATGTCACAGACATAGAACAACACACAATGACACACACACACATAGAAACCAACACACACAAATTAATACGAACACAGGCATAATGTCAGAGGCAAGGAGTCTAGAAAAGCAGATGTTCTGTGAGGTGAGACTGTACTGAGGTGGACTGAAGCTCAGGGTCCTTCCTAACCCACCTTGGTTGATGTCTTCGATGGCCCTGCGGATCCCTCTATCGAAGGCCCTGGCGTCTGCAGGACTCTGGAAGGTCAGGCCAAACTTCTTGTCGTTGATCCTCCAATGGTGAAATATGGGGTTGACCTTGTTGTAGACCAGGTCCTTCTTTAGAATACACTCCAGAACAACCTGAACAGCGAGAGAGAGACATCTGCTAGTGACTTGAAGTTCACATTTTTCTACACTGACATTTCAGTCATTTAGCAGACGCTCTTATCCAGAGAGACTTACAGGAACAATTAGTGTTAAGGGCCTTGCTCAAGGGAACATACTTGCCCAACACTCTTAACCACTAGGCTACCTGGCCAGATGGTAAAACGTTGGTCCCACTACCTTAAGGCAGAATAATATGATACAGAACCACACAGCACAGAATCTAGTCTAGATTTCTCCAGAAGCAGATAGAAAACCCAAAAATCAGTTTCTCACTCGAAAAGCAAAGGCGTAGAAAGTAGAAATCCAACATGGTATAGGAGTGTAAAATCACTACATGGAAACTATGCTATTTACCCCTGTCTGAGGGAGACTTTGAGGAGCAGACATCTAACCGCCATCTTACTCATCACCCTAAGCTGTTTAAATGTGACCCGTTTACTTACAACACGAAGCGTGTTGAGAGAAATGAAAAGCCACAACCCTGTCCCAACACTGAATAAATTGAAACGCTCTAAATCCAACCAAATAATGAACCCTTTTCCCTCCCCTCTTCATTTATAAAACAGATTACAATATAGTGGTTTTATTTTACAAATGATAAAGCTGGAGTTTAACAGTTTTGGAGCCAGGCACAGAAACTAAGAGAGAAATATTATTAATTAAGACTGCTGGGTGGCCTCCAGCCCTTCCTCCAGCCCTTCCTCCAGCCCTTCCTCCAGCCCTTCCTCCAGCCCTTCCTCCAGCCCTTCCTCCAGCCCTTCCTCTAGGCAGATTCAATGAAATGAGATATGACCATTAGTCTTTGAGGCTTTGGGCGAACGTGCACGACGACGAGGGCTGAGTGAGTGAAGGTGCACGTTGGGTTGAATGAGGGAGGGAAGGGACGACGTTGTGTGGCAACTTGTGCATTCTGTTTGACGTTCATGTTTGAAACCGTTACTAGGTGGTTGTCTACGACATGGTAATCTGTGTTATACTGTCAACTTTCTAACAAAACGGCAGTATTAGTAAATAAAAAAAGATTGGTAATAACATTTAATTGTACCTATGCAAAAATAACATAAGAAACCCGTAAAACAAAACAACAGTCAAAGAAAGTCAAGCCCCAATGGCATCCTGACGGTCAGTATATAAATCATTGTCACCTTTGTCCATGTTTGATAAGAGTGCATACGTGGCAGCTGAATGTGTGGGTTTGTGATATATCTGGTGTGTGACGGATCGCATGAGTAGTGCACAAAAACACCTATTACAAATAGGCCTATTAGCTGGAAATGCAGGTGTGTATTAGACAGGAGTGTCTCGCTCACCCAGAGAAAGAGAGGAGTAAGGGTTAAACCCTTGTGTTTACACAGAGCCTGTGGAGGAAAGGAGGGAGGGAGAGATAGGCGGCAGGAGGTGTCCGCCTCTGGGGCTGATTGTGGGAGGCGAGACTGAGCGGAGCCGGAGTGGGTAAGGTGAGCGGCTTGCCTGGGAGAAGAGGAAGTATCGCCGTTGAGGAAGGATGCCACTCAACACCGCATTCATTCAAGTCAGGGAAATAGAGAGGTGGATCCACAGAAAGGTGGAGAGTAGAGACCAAAGAGAGACCAGAGAGACCGAGAGAGAGACCAGAGAAAGACCGAGAGAGAGACCGAGAGAGACCGAGAGAGAGAACAGAGAGAACAGAGAGAGAGACCAGAGAGAGAACAGAGAGAGAGACCAGAGAGAGAACAGAGAGAGAGAACAGAGAGAGACCAGAGAGAGAGAACAGAGAGAGAGCGAGAGAACAGAGAGCGACCAGAGAGAGAACAGAGACCAGAGAGAGAGAACAGAGAGAGAGAACATAGAGAGAGTGAGAGAACAGAGAGAGACCAGAGAGAGACCAGAGAGAGAGAACAGAGAGAGAGAGAGAGAACAGAGAGAGACCAGAGAGAGACCAGAGAGAGAGAACAGAGAGAGAACAGAGAGAGACCGAGAGAGAGACCAGAGAGAGACCGAGAGAGAGACCAGAGAGAGACCAGAGAGAGACCGAGAGAGAGACCAGAGAGACCGAGAGAGAGACCAGAGAGAGCGAGAGACCAGAGAGAGCGAGAGACCAGAGAGAGCGAGAGACCGAGAGAGAGAGCGAGAGACCAGAGAGAGCGAGAGACCAGAGAGAGCGAGAGACCAGAGAGAGCGAGAGACCAGAGAGAGCGAGAGACCAGAGAGAGCGAGAGACCAGAGAGAGCGAGAGACCAGAGAGAGCGAGAGACCAGAGAGAGCGAGAGACCAGAGAGAGCGAGAGACCAGAGAGAGCGAGAGACCAGAGAGAGAGACCAGAGAGAACAGAGAGAGACCAGAGAGAGAGAACAGAGAGAGAGAACAGAGAGAACAGAGAGACCAGAGAGAGAGAACAGAGAGACCAGAGCGAGAGAACAGAGAGAGAGCGAGAGAACAGAGAGAGACCAGAGAGAAGAGAGAGAGAGAGCGAGAGAGACAGAGAGAGAGCGAGAGAGACAGAGAGAGAGCGAGAGAGACAGAGAGAGAGCGAGGGAGAAAGAAAATACAAATGCTGGATCTTCATTTGAGCCAGTCTCCTACAGCAGGAAAATAATCATGCAGCAACAGGAAATGTGAATTATTATGTGTGGACAATTTTGTAGCGGTACATTTTTAGTAAGGGAAAATCAAGTCAAATTTAAAAAGTGGAAATAAAAAACTGTAGAAGCCTTTTTAAACCTCAAATACACTAAGTTATCCTGCAACAGGGTGATCAAATTAAGAACCTATGTATGTAGGAGACAGAGGTGGCGCGAGAGAGGGATTGGTAAAGAGAAGAGAGAAGATTAATTGAATTCAGAGTGAGTCTTAACAGATTGGGGGAGTTTGTAGTTGCACTCTGGCTTTTGTGACAGGGGGAGGACTGATTCCACTCTGATGTTATCAAGAGGACAGGTCTGTTTCTCTGTGTGAGAGCAGAGGACAAGCAGACACCAAACAGCAGACACACCAAATCACAGAGATAAATGCCACATCATTCATTCAGTTATCCATTTGATATTCTACCAAGCAGCAATGCTAAATCTATAAACTAATTACAAAAACGACTTCCCATGCATATAGAATAACTGGGGCAGAGTCCTCTTAGTTTGTACGATCTCTTATCTTTATTAATTTATGTGTTAACTTCTTATGGCTGCAGGGGCAGTATTGAGTAGCTTGGATGAAAAGGTGCCCAGAGGTGCCCAGAGTAAACCTCCTGCTCCTCAGTCCCAGTTGCTAATATATGCATATTAGAGAGGAGAGAGTGAACAGAGAGAGAGGAGAGAGTGAACAGAGAGAGGAGAGAGTGCACAGAGAGTAGAGAGAGTGAACAGAGAGAGGAGAGAGTGAACAGAGAGAGAGGAGAGAGTGAACAGAGAGAGAGAGTGTGAACAGAGAGAGTAGAGAGTGTGAACAGAGAGAGTAGAGAGAGTGAACAGAGAGAGAGGAGAGAGTGAACAGAGAGAGAGTGAACAGAGAGAGTAGAGTGAACAGAGAGAGAGTGAACAGAGAGAGAGGAGAGAGTGAACAGAGAGAGAGGAGAGAGTGAACAGAGAGAGTAGAGAGAGTGAACAGAGAGAGGAGAGTGTGAACAGAGAGAGAGGAGAGAGTGAACAGAGAGAGAGGAGAGAGTGAACAGAGAGAGAGGAGAGAGTGAACAGAGAGAGAGTAGAGAGTGAACAGAGAGAGTAGAGTGTGAACAGAGAGAGTGAACAGAGAGAGAGAGTGAACAGAGAGAGAGAGTGAACAGAGAGAGAGAGTGTGAACAGAGAGAGAGAGTGTGAACAGAGAGAGAGAGTGTGAACAGAGAGAGTAGAGTGAACAGAGATAGTAAAGAGAGTGAACAGAGAGAGAGAGAGAGTGAACAGAGAGAGAGAGAGAGTGAACAGAGAGAGAGGAGAGAGTGAACAGAGAGAGTAGAGAGAGTGAACAGAGAGAGAGAGAGAGTGAACAGAGAGAGAGAGTGTGAACAGAGAGAGTAGAGAGAGTGAACAGATAGAGAGTGTGTGAACAGAGAGAGAGTGTGAACAGAGAGAGAGTGTGAACAGAGAGAGAGAGTGTGAACAGAGCGAGAGAGTGAACAGAGAGAGAGAGTGAACAGAGAGAGAGAGTGAACAGAGAGAGAGAGTGTTAACCTTTTCTCAATAGGGGTGGCGCTATTTCCACTTTGTAAAAAATCATTCCCAAATTAAACTGCCTCGTACTCAATTCTTGCTCGTACAATATGCATATTATTATTACTATTGGATAGAAAACACTCTCTAGTTTCTAAAACCGTTTGAATTATATCTGTGAGTAAAACAACTCATTTTGCAGCAAACTTCCTGTCAGGAAGTGAGAAATCTGAAATCGAGGGCTCTGTTCCAGGGTCAGTTTATTAATTTGCATGGAATCTATGGGTCTACATGCACTGCATACGCCTTCCACTAGATGTCAGTAGGCAGTGAGAGTTGGAATGGGGTGTCTAGCTAGATCTGAGGCCGAACAAGACCTCTTGGAACCGTGGGTCTGGTCTTTTCACCGTTTGGCTTGACGCAAGAGGGACCTCTGCATTGCGTTCAGAAAAGCTTTCGTTTTAGAAGTTAGATATATCCGGCTCTGATTTTATTTGATATATGTGTTAAAAACATCATAAACTAGTTATATTAAACCGACTTATATCAGTTTATATCAGTTGATTGCGATTTTCGGTATTTTGTTTGTTATGCGTTCTGGTGAGTTGGGCACTTCCGTGCCGCATGGCCAGCTTTGTTAGCTAAATCGACAGATGAAGACGACATTCTACAACCGAACAACGATTATTCTGGAAAAAGGACACCTTGTACAAGATTCTGATGGAAGCTCATCAAATAGTAGGAACCATTTATGATATTATTTCGTATTTCTGTCGAAAATGTTTAGACTATATTCTGCCCAGATTTTGTGCGCTGTCTCGCTATAACGTAAGCTGTATGTCGTACTAAGGTTATTTTTTTAAATCTAACACAGCGGTTGCATTAAGAACTAGTGTATCTTTCATTTGCTGTCCAACCTGTATTTTTTTAGTAAAGTATATGATTAGTTATTTGATTAGATGATGTGAGTGTCAGAAATATATCCGGATTATTTTGTGCAGTTTGGCTAGTATTCACATTGTTCAACCACGAATTGTACCGCTAAATATGCACATTTTCGAACAAACCATATATGTATTGTGTAATATGATGTTATAGGACTGTCATCTGATGAAGTTTGAGAAGGTTAGTGAAAAAATTTATATCTTTTGCTGGTTTATTCGCTATCGCTAACGTGCCTTGAATGAATGCGGTTGTGTGGTAGGCTATTGTAGTAAGCTAATATAATGCTATATTGTGTTTTCGCTGTAAAACACTTAAATCTGAAATATTGGCTGGATTCACAAGATGTTTGTCTTTCATTTGCTGTACACCGTGTATTTTTCATAAATGTTTTATGATGAGTATTTAGGTATTTCACGTTGGTTTCTGTAGTTATTCTAGCTGCTTTGGTGAGACTTGTGATGGTGGCTGCAATGTAAAACTATGATTTATACCTGAAATATGCACATTTTTCGAACAAAACATATGCTATACAATAAATATGTTATCAGACTGTCATCTGATGAAGTTGTTTCTTGGTTAGTGACTATTTATATCTTTATTTGGTCGAATTTGTGATAGCTACCTATGCAGTAAAAAAATGGTGAAAATATGCGGTTGGGTCTTTTGCTATCGTGGTTAGCTAATAGAAATACATATTGTGTTTTCCCTGTAAAACATTTTAAAAATCGGAAATGATGGCTGGATTCACAAGATGTGTTTCATCTGGTGTCTTGGACTTGTGATTTCATGATATTTAGATGCTAGTATTTACTTGTGGCGATATGCTAGGCTATGCTAGTCAGCTTTTTTACTGATGAGGGTGCTCCCGGATCCGGGATGAATACCAAGTAGAAGTTAACAGAGAAAACAGAGAGAGAGTGAGCAAACACACAGAGACAGCGAGAGGGGAGAGCGAGAACGGAAAGAGAACAGAGAGAGAGAGCGGAGTGAGAATATAGAGAGCGAGAAAGAACCGAGAGAACAGAGAGCACAAGCTAGGGAGAGACAGAAAGAACACAGAGAACAGAGCGAGAGAGAGAAGAGTAAGAGAACAGAGTGTGAACAGAGAGAGAGAGAGAGTGAAGAGAGAGTGAACAGAGAGAGAAAGTGTGAACAGAGAGAGATAGAGAAAGTCTGAACAGAGAAAACACAGAGAGAGCGAGAGAACAGAGAGAGCGGAGAGCGACAACGGAAAGAGAACAGAGAGAGAACGAGAGAGAGAACAAAGAGAATATAGTAAGCGAGAGAGAACAGAGAACACAGAGCGCAAGCTAGGGAGAGAGAAAGAACACAAAGAGAACAGAGAACACAGAGCAAGGGAGAGAACAGAGAGAGGTGAGAGAGAGAACAGAGAGAGGTGGAGAGAGAACACAGAACAGAGAGAGGTGGAGAGAAAGAACACAGAGAACAGAGGGAGAAGAGGACAGAGAGAGAGTGTGAGTAGAGAGCGGAGAGAGAGAATGAGCAAACGAGGGAGAGAACAGAGCGAGGGAGAAAGACAACAAAGAGAGAGAAAGAGAAAGAGGGGGGAAGAGAACAGAGAGAACTGAAAGAGAGAACAGAGAGAGAAAGCGAACAGAGAGAAAGAACAAATGAGAGAGAGAGAGAACAGAGACCGAGGGAGAGGAAGAGCGAACAGAGAGAGGGGAGAGAGAGAAAGAACAAAGAACAGAGAGAGAGAACAGTGAGCGAGCAAAATAGAGCGAGAGAGAGAGGGGGGGAACAGAGGCGGAGAGAGAGTACACAGAACAGAGGGAGAGAGAACAGAAAGAGAAAAAGGGGGAAGAGAAGAGGACAGAGACCAGAGAGAGAGACCGAGAACAGAGACGGAGGGAACGAGAACAGAAAGAGAGAAAGAACAGAGTGGAAAGAATCTTTCCTTCTTAATGCGTTTGAGCCAATCAGTTATGTTCATGACAAGGTAGGGGTGGTATACAGAACATAGCCCTATTCGGTAAAAGACCAAGTCCATATTATGGCAAGAACAGCTCAACTAAGCAAAGAGACTATTACGTTAAGACATGAAGGTCAGTCAATCCGGAACATTTCAAGAACTTTGAAAGTTTCTTCAAGTGCAGTCGCAAAAACCATCAAGCGCTACGATGAAACTGGCTCTCATGAGGACCACCACAGGAAAGGAAGACCCAGAGTTACCTCTGCTGCAAGGACAAGCTCATTAGCGTTAACGGCACCTCAGATTTCAGCCCAAATAAATGTGAGTAACAGACACATCAACATAAACTGTTCAGAGGAGACTGTGTGAATCAGGCCTTCATGGTCGAATTGCTGCAAAGACACCACTACTAAAGGACACCAATACGAAGATGAGACTTGCTTGTGCCAAGAAACACCGGTGGAAATCTGTCCTTTGGCCTGGTGAGTCCAAATTTGAGAATTTCGGTTCCAACCGCTGTGTCTTTATGAGACACAGAGTAGGTGAACAGATGATCTCTGCATGTGTTGTTCCCACCGTGAAGCATGGAGGAGGTGTAATGGTGCTTTGCTGGTGACACTGTCAGTGATTTATTTAGAATTCAAGGCACACTTAACCAGCATGGCTACCACAGCATTCTGCAGCGATACGTCATCCCATCTGTTTTGCGCTTAGTGGGACTATAATTTGTTGTTCAACAGGACAATGACCCAACACACACAGCCTGGAGGTAAGAGCTATTTGACCAAGAAAGAGAGTGATGCAGCATTGCATCAGATTACCTGGCCTCCACAATCACCAGAACTCAACCCAATTGAGATGGTTTGGGATGAGTTGGACCGTAGAGTGAAGAAAAAGCAGCCAACAAGTGCTCAGCATATATGAGAACTCCTTCAAGCCTGTTTGAAAAGCATTCAAAGTGAAGCTGGTTGAGAGAATGTCAAGCGTGTGCAAAGCTGTCATCAAGGCCAGGGGTGGGTACTTTGAAGAATATAAAGTATATTTAGATTTGTAAAAAAAAAAAAAAAAGGTTACTACATGAATCCATGTGTTATTTCATAGTTTTGATGTCTTCACTATTATTCTACAATGTAGAAAATAGTACAAAATGAAGAAAAACCCATTGAATGATTAGGTGTGTCCACACTTCTGACTGGTACTGTACATGATCAAATACTAATCTTAGAATCAACTTAAAGACTACCAGAACCAACTGGATTCTCCATTTACATTGAATTTACTACCGGACAAAATACAAACCCTCCATGCGAAAAAGGCCTATGGTGTTGATGGTATCCTGAATGAAATGATAAAATAAACAGACCACAAATTCCAATTGGCTATACTTAAACTCTTTAACATCATCCTTAGCTCTGGCATCTTCCCCAATATTTGGAACCAAGAACTGATCACACCAATCCACAAAAGTGGAGACAAATTTGACCCCAATAACTAACGTGGGACATGCGTCAACAGCAACCAACAGAAAATCCTCTGCATTATCATTAAAAGCAGATGTACTAAAAACAATGTACAGGGCAAATGTCAAAATGGCTTTTTACCAAATTACCGTACGACAGACCATGTACTCACCCTGCACACACTAATTGACAAACAAACCACAACAAAAGTGAAGTAGTCTCATGCTCTGTTGATTTCCAAAAAGCTTGAGACTCAATTTGGCATGAGGGTCTGCTATACAAATTGATGGAAAGTGGTGTTGGGGGAAAAACACACAACATTATAAAATCCATGTACACAAACAAGTGTGTGGTTAAAAATTGGCAAAAAACACACATATATTTACACAGGGCCGTGGGGTGAAACAGGGATGCAGCTTAAGCCCCACCTTCTTCAACGTATATATCAACGAATTGGCGAGGACACTAGAACAGTCTGCAGCACCCAGCCTCACCCTACTAAAATGTGAAGTCAAATGTCTACAGTTGGCTGATGATCTGGTGCTTCTGTCCCCAACCAAGGAGGGCCTACAGCAGCACCTAGATCTTCTGCACAGATTCTGTCAGACCTGGGCCCTGACAGTAAATCTCAGTAACAGAAAAAATGGTGTTCCAAAAAAGGTCCAGTTGCCAGGAACACAAATACAAAATCCATCTAGACACCGTTGCCATAGACCACACAAAAAACTATATATACCTTGGCCTAAACATCAGCGCCACAGGTAACATCCACGAAGCTGTGAACAATCTGAGAGACAAGGCTAGAAGGGCCTTCTATGCCATCAAAAGGAATATAAAAACCAACATACCAATTAGGATCTGGATAAAAATACTTGAATCAGTTATAGAACCAATTGCCCTTTATGTTTGTGAGGTCCACTCACCAACCAAGAATTCATGGGACAAACACCAAATTGAGACTGCATGAGGGAATTCTTTAAAACTATCCTCTGTCTACAACGTAAAACACCAAATAATGCATGCAGAGCACAATTAGGCCGATACCCGCTAATTATCCAAATCCAGAAAAGAGACGTTAAATTCTACAATCACCTAAAAGAAAGTGATTCCCAAAACCTTACATAACAAAGCCATCACCTACAGAGATGAACCTGGGGCTCTGTTCAAAAACACAGACCCCACAGAGCCCCAGGACAGCAACACAATTATTACAAACCATATAATTATTTCCAATGTGTCAAGTAATTTAACAAAGAAACAGAGCATACTAGAATGCTATTTGGCCCTAAACACATATTACACAGTGGCAGAATACCTAACCACTGACTGACCAAAAATTAAGGAAATCTGACTATGTACAGACTCAGTGAGCATAGCCTTGCTATTGAGAGAGACCACTGTAGGCACTGCCCACAAATTAAGGTGGAAACTGAGCTGCACTTCCAAACCTCCTGCCAAATGTATTAGAGATACATATTTCCCTCAGATTACACAAACCCACAAAGAATTAAAAAAAAACAAATCCACAATTTGATAAACTCACAAACAGCTGAAGTTGGAAGTTTACATACACCTTAGCCAAATACATTTAAACTCAGTTTTTCACAATTCCTGACATTTAATCCTAGTAAAAAATTACATTTTAGGTCAGTTAGGATCACCACTTTATTTTAAGAATGCGAAATGTCAGAAGAATAGTAGAGAGAATGATTTATTTCAGGTTTAACCCACATTCCCAGTGGATCAGAAGTTTACATACACTCAATTAGTATTTAGTAGCATTGCCATTAAATTGTTTAACTTGGGTCAAACATTTCAGGTAGCCTTCCACAATAACTTGGGTGAATTTTGTCCAATTCCTCCTGACAGAGCTGGTGTAACTGAGTCAGGTTTGTAGGCCTCCTTGCTCGCACACGCTTTTTCAGTTCTGCCCACAAATTTTCTATAGGATTGAGGTCAGGGCTTTGTGATGGCCACTCCAATACCTTGACTTTGTTGTCCTTAAGCCATTTTGCCACAACTTTGGAAGTATGCTTGGGGTCAATGTGCATTTGGAAGAACCATTTGCGACCAAGCTTTAACTTCCTGAATGATGTCTTGAGATGTTGCTTCAATATATCCACATAATTTTCCTTCCTAGTGATGCCATATATTTTGTGAAGTGCACCTGTACGTCCTGCAGCCATGCACCCCCACAACATGATGCTGCCACCCCTGTGCTTCACGTTTGGGATGGTGTTCTTGGGCTTGCAAGCGTCCCACGTTTTTCTTCAAACATAACGATGGTCATTATGGCCAAACATTCTAATTTTGTTTCATCAGACCAGAGGACATTTCTCCAAAAAGGACGATCTTTGTCCCCATTTGCAGGCGATTTTGGAACAGTGGCTTCTTCCTTGCTGAGCGGCCTTTCAGGTTATGTCAATATAGGACTCGTTTTACTGTGGATATAGATCCTTTTGTACCTGTTTCCTCCAGCATCTTCACAAGGTCCTTTGCTGCTGTTCTGGGATTGATTTGTACATTTCAAATCAAAGTAAGTTCATCTCTAGGAGACAGAACGCGTCTCCTTCCTGAGCGTTATGACGGCTTTGTGGTCCCATGGTGTTTATACTTGCGTACTATTGTTTGTACAGATTAACGTGGTACCTTCAGGCATTTGGAAATTGCTCCCAAGGATGAACCAGACTTGTGGGGGTCTACAAATTGTTTTCCTGAGGTCTTGGCTGATTTCTTTTGATTTTCCCATAATGTCAACAAAGAGGTACTGAGTATGAAGGTAGGTCTTGAAATACATCCACAGGTACACCTCCAATTGACTCAAATTATGTCAATTAGCATAACAGAAGCTTCTAAAGCCATGACATAATTTGCTGGAATTTTCCAAGGCACAGTCAACGTAGTGTATGTAAACTTCTGACCAACTGGAATTGTGATACAGTGAATTATAAGTGAAATAATAATCTGTAAACAATTGTTGGAAAAAATACTTGTGTCATGCACAAAGTAGATGTCCTAACCGACTTGCCAAAACTATAGTTTGTTAACAAGACATTTATGGAGTGGTTGAAAAACTAGTTTTAATGACTCCAACCTTAGTGAATGTAAACTTCCGACTTCAACTGTATCTATTGGGTGAAATACCACAGTGTGCCATCACAGCAGCAACATTTATGACCAGTTGCCACAAGAAAAGGGCAACCAGTGAAGAACAAATATTATAAATACAAACCATATTTATGTTTATTTACTATCCCTTTTGTACTTTAACTATTTGCACATCGTTACAACACTGTATATAACCATAATATGACATTTGACATTGTCACAGTGCCATCCGTTTTGTCACCAAAGCCCTATATACTACCCACCACCTGTATGCTCTCGTTGGCTGGACCTCGCTTCATATTCGTTGCCAAACCCAATGGCTCCAGGTCATCTATAAGTCTTTGCTAGGTAAAGCCCCGCCTTATCTCAGCTCACTGGTCACCATACCAGCACTCACCTTTAGCACGCGCTCCAGCAGGTATATTTCACTGGTCACACCCAAAGCCAACTCCTCTTTGGCCACCTTTCCTTCCAGTTCTCTGCTGCCAATGACTGAAACTAGAGACTCATCTCCCTCACTAAATTTAAGCATTAGCTGTCAGAGCAGCTTACCGATCATTGCACCTGTACACAGCCCATCTGTAAATAGCCCACCCAACTACCTCATCCCCATATTGTTATTTATTTCTTGCTCCTTTGCACCCCAGTATTTCTACTTGCACATTCATCTTCTGCACATCTATTACTCCAGTGTTTAATTGCTAAATGTAATTATTTTGCCACTATGGCCAATTTATTGCCTTACCTCTCTAATCTTACTACATTTTGTATATGTAGTAAAATGTATATATAATTTTCTATTGTGTTATTGATTGTACGTTTGTTTATCCCATGTAACTCTGTTTTTGTGTCACACTGCTTTGCTTTATCTTGGCCAGGTCACAGTTGTAAATGAGAACATGTTCTCTACTGACCTACTTAAACGAAGGTGAAATAAATCAAATAAAAATATTCAAAATCAAATCAAATTTTATTAGTCACATGCGCCGAATACAACAGGTGTAGTGAAATGCTTACTTACGAGCCCCTAACCAACAGTACAATAAGAGAAAAGTATCAAGCAATTAAAAAGCAGCAGAAAAAATATATATATACGGGGGGTGCCGGTATAGAGTCAATGTGCAGGGGCACCGGTTAGTTGAGGTAGTATGTACATGTAGGTAGAGTTAAAGTGACTATGCATAGATGACGACAGAGAGTGGCATTGGTGTGGAGATGGGAGGGTGGAGAGGGTAGGGTGGGGGAGCAATGCAAATAGTCTGGGTAGCCATTTGACTAGATGTTCAGGAGTCTTATGGCTTGGGGGTAGAAGCTGTTTAGAAGCCTCTTGTACCTAGACTTGGCTCTCCAGTACCGCTTGCCGTGTGGTAGCAGAGTGAACAGTCTATGACTAAGGTGGCTGGAGTTTGACAATTTTTAGGGCCTTCCTCAGACACCGCCTAGTGTAGAGGTCCTGGATGGCAGGAAGCTTGGCCCCAGTGATGTACTGGGCCGTTCGCACTACCCTCTGCAGTGCCTTGCGTTCGGAGGCCTAGCAGTTGCCATACCAGGCAGTGATGCAACCAGCCAGGATGCTCTCGATGGTGCAGCTGTAGAACCTTTTGAGGATCTGAGGAGCCATGCCAAATCTTTTCAGTCTCCTGAGAGGGTATAGGTTTTGTCGTGCCCGCTTCACGACTGTCATGGTGTGCTAGGACCATGTTAGTATGTTGGTGATGTGAACACCAAGTAACTTGAAGCTCTCAACCTGCTCCACTGCAGCCCCGTCAATGAGAATGGGGGCGTGCTCGGTCCCCATTTTCCTGTAGTCCACAATCATCTCCTTTGTCTTGATCACATTGAGGGAGACGTTGTTGTCCTGGCACCACACGGCCAGGTCTCTGACCTCCTTCCTACCTCTAGGCTGTCTCGTTGCTGTCCGTGATCAGGCCTACCACTGGTGTGTCATTGGCAAATTTAATGATGGTGTTGGGAATCATGCCTGGCCGTGCAGTCATGCGTGAACAGGGAGTACAGGAGGGGGCTGAGCAAGCATCCCTGAGGGGCCCCTGTATTGAGGATCAGCGTGGCGGATATGTTGTTGCCTACTCTTACCACCTGGGGGTGGCCTGTCAGGAAGTCCAGGATCCAGTTGCAGAGGGAGGTGTTTAGTCCCAGGGTCTTTAGCTTAGTGATGAGCTTTGAGGGCGCTATGGTGTTGAACGTTGAGCTGTAGTCAATGAATAGCATTCTCACATAGGTGTTCCTTTTGTCCAGGTGGGAAAGGGCAGTGTGGAGTGCAATAGAGACTGCATCATCTGTGGATCTGTTGGGGCGATATGCAATTTGGAGTGGGTCTAGGGTTTCTGGGATGATGGTGTTGATGTGAGCCAACACCAGCCTTTCAAAGCACTTCATGGCTACAGACGTGAGTGCTACAGGTCGGTAGTCAGTTAGGCAGGTTACCTTAGTGTTCTTGGGCACAGGCACTATGGTTGTCTGCTTGAAACATGTTGGTATTACAGACTCGGACAGGGAGAGGTTAAAAATGTCAGTGAAGACACTTGCCAGTTGGTAAGCGCATGCTCACAGTACATGTCCTGGTAATCCGTCTGGCCCTGCGGCCTTGTGAATGTTGACCTGTCTAAAGGTCTTACTTCACATCGGCTGCGGAGAGTGTGATATCACAATCTTCCGGTACAGCTGGTGCTCTCATGCATGTTTCAGTGTTACTTGCCTCGAAGCGAGCATAGAAGTATTTAGCTCGTCCGGGAGGATATTCCTTTGGAACGTTGAGTGTAATGTTTACAGTTAATTTTATATTGTTTATTTCACTTTGTTTATTGTCCATTTTACTTGCTTTGGCAATGTAAACATACATTTCCAATGCCAATAAAGCCCTCTGAATTTAATTGAGAGAACAGAGAGCGCAAAAACACAGAGAGAGAACAGAAAGAGAGAAAGAGAACAGAAAGAGAGAGAACAGAAGAGAGAGAGAGAGAGCGAAAACACAGAGCGAGAGGACTCAGCGAGAGAGAGAAGTCCCATTGCTGGCAATATCAGGAGCCAGCTGACTCATCAGTACACTCTGTGCCGCATCATTGCGCTTATAGGCAGATCCCCCCCCCCCCAACATTGCAGTCACCACCTCATCTCTCTGTCTCTCCCTCACTTTCTCTTTCTTTCAGTCTCTTTATTTTGTCGCCCTCCATTTCTTACAGTTTGACTGGCGATCTCTTTTACCTCCTCTCCATCTCTTCCCTTGTTCCCATTGCCTCTCTAGTAAAATGGTGGTTTGGACCTCCCGCTTTAACAAGCCCCTGGGGTGGGTGACATCACCAGAATCATGCTCTATATAGCACGGTGGCCCAGGCTCAGAATAGACAGTTATAATCGAAGTGTCTTAGCAGGCAGGAGCCACTTATCTACGATACTTAAAAGACAGTCAGTCACCTATTAATTCTTGTCAAAGGAAATGGTCATCAATCTAATTGTTTAACATGAATAAAGAGACGCAAGGGCTTCACAGTTTTAGGACGAGAGCATAGGAATATATGAC
Source organism: Salvelinus alpinus (assembly GCF_045679555.1). NCBI lineage: Eukaryota > Metazoa > Chordata > Actinopteri > Salmoniformes > Salmonidae > Salvelinus > Salvelinus alpinus. The sequence continues at coordinate 23,336,697 of NC_092119.1, forward strand.
TAGAAGCTCAGCGCACCAATATCCAATAAATTATTTCCTTCATTCCCGTTGTCCTCCATCTTTTTAGTTTGACTTCCTACATCCCTCATCCCCCTCTCCTGAGCAGTCTGCCCATCTCTTCTCTCTAATGATGTCAGCATGCATCACACAATCACGCAGCCCGCTCCTATTTACAGATACGTTCCCTGTGCAGAGGAGGAAAGCCAAACAGCCACTTCCTGTGTGACGGTGTATGTGTGTGTGACTGTGTGTGTGTAAGGCGGAGGTTGATGGTGATCTCATCCCACGACCCCCTCGGTGTGGAATGTGTCACAGGCTGAGTTGGTGCATAGTACATTGCGAACATGCTTGCTCTCCATTGTGATAGATGAGTGTGTGTGGTGTGTATGAGTCCCTCAGAGTGAGTGTGAGTTCCATGGCGAGGAGTATGAGGTGTTTAAGGTTTGTGTAAGGAGTGTGTGACTCCCTGAGTGGAAGGTTTGTATAGTTTTATACGATTCTTAGACTACATGTCATTAGGCTGGGCGATATGGCCTGGGCGATATATTTCCCACATTATTAACGGTATTTCATGTTTTTGAATAATAAAAGTTCTACATTTGCTTTACGAGCAGTGTATGACTCTAGGGTGGCAACACATGAAATACCAGTCAAAAGTTTGGACACACCAACTCATTCAAGGGTTTTTCATAATTTTTTACTATTTTCTACATTTGAGAATAATAATGAAGACAACAAAACTATGAAATAACACATAATAATCATGTAGTAACCAAATGATAAACAAATCAAAATATATTTGAGATTTGAGATTCTTCAAAATAGCCACCCTTTGCTTTGCACACTCTTGGCATTCTCTCAACCAGCTTCATGAGGTAGTCACCTGGAATGCATTTCAATTAACAGGTTGCCTTATTAATTTTTTTTTTAAATGAATTTCTTTCCTTCTTAATGCGCTTGAGCCAATCAGTTGTGTTGTGACAAGGTAGGGGTGGTATACAGAAGTGCAATCGCAAAAAACAACAAGCGCTGTCATGAAACTGGCTCTCATGAGTACCGCCACAGGAAAGGAAGACTCTTCAAAGCCGCCACCCTTTGCCTTGATGACAGCTTTGCACACTTTTGGCATTATCTCAACCAGCTTCACCTGGAATGCTTGTCCAACAGTCTTGAAGGAGTTCCCACATATGCTGAGCACGTGTTTTCTGCTTTTCCTTCACTCTGCAGTCCAACTCATCCCAAACCATCTCAATTGGGTTGAGGTCGGGTGATTGGGGAGGCCAGGTCACCTGATGCAGCACTCCATCACTCTCCCTCGTGGCCAAATAGCCCTTACGCAGCCTGGAGTTGTGTTGGGTCATTGTCCTGTTGAAAAACAAATGATAGTCCCACTAAGCGCATAACAGATTGGATGGCGTATCGCTGCAGAATGATGTGTTAGCCATGCTGATTAAATGTACCTTGAATTCTAAATAAATCACACAGTGTCATCAGCAAATCACCCCAACACCACCTCCTCCATGCCTCAAGGTGGGAACCACACATGCGGAGATCATCTGTTCACCTACTCTGCGTCTCATAATGACAGGGCGGTTGGAACCAAAAATCTCAAATTTGGACACATCAGACCAAAAGGACAGATTCCCACAGGTCTAATGTCCATTGCTCGTGTTTCTTGGCCCAAGCAAGTATCTTTATATTATTGGTGTCCTTTAGTGTTGGTTTCATTGCAGTAATTCGACCACGAAGGCCTGATTCACGCAGTCTCCTCAGAATAGTTGATGTTGAGACGTGTCTGTTACTTGAACTCTTAAGCATTTATTTGGGCTGCAACACCTGAGGCTGGTAACTCAAATGAACTTATCCTCTGCAGCAGAGGTAACTCTGGGTGTCATTCCTGTTTCACACAAAACCATTCAAAACGAAGTCCGATGGGTTTTCTACTTTTCCCGAAATAGTCGCATAACGTCACAAACCCTGCTGCTGCGGTCATTCTTCAAAGAGAGGATGCCGTATTGAGATAAATTATGTAGCCTGAGCTACTGATAACAGGCCTTTTACAAGACTAAATTATGAGAGGAGCATTTGATTCTTATTAAATGAGATTGAGTCCAGACAGGCTACTTTAGGAAACTTTCTGAATGGACATATACAGTGCATTCGGAAAGTATTCAGACACTTTCCCTAATAAAAAAAAAAAAACACCCTTATTTACATAAGTATTCAGACCCTTTGCTATGAGACTCGAAACTAAGCTCAGATGCATCCTGCTTCCATTGATCATCCTTGAGATGTTTCTACAACTTGGAGTCCACCTGTGGTAAATTCAATTGATTGGACACGATTTGGAAAGGTACACACCTGTCTATATAAAGGTCCCACAGTTGACAGTGCATGTCAGAGCAAAAACCATGCCATGAGGTCGAAGGAATTTTCCGTAGAGCCCCGAGACAGGACTTTGTCAAGACACAGTCCTGGGGAAAGGTAGCAAAACATATCTGCAGCATTGAAGGTCCCCAAGAACACAGTGGCCTCCTGCCCGGCCAAACTGAGGAATCGAGGTAGAAGGGTCTTGGTCAGGGAGGTGACCAAGAACCCGATGGTCACTCTGACAGAGCTCCAGAGTTCCACTGTGAGATGGGAAAACCTTACAGAAGGACAACCATCTCTGTAGCACTCCACCAATCAGGCCTTTATGGTATAGTGGCCAGACAGAAGCCACTTCTCAGTAAAAGGCACGACAGCCTGCTTGGAGTTTGCCAAAAGGCACCTGAAGACTCTCAGACCATGAGAAACAAGATTCTCTGGTCTGGTGAAACTCAAGATTGAACTTTTTGGCCTGAATGCCAAGCGTCACGTCTGGAGGAAACCTGGCACCATCCCTACGGTGAAGCATGGTGGTGGCTGCATCATGCTGTGGGGATGTTTTTCAGCGGCAGGGACTTGGAAACAAATCAGGATTGAGGGAAAGATGAACAGAGCAAAGTACAGCGAGATGTTGGCTGACAACCTGCTCCAGAGCACTCAGGACCTCAGACTGGGGCGAAGGTTCACTTTCCAACAGGACAACGGCCCTAAGCTCACATTCAAGACAACGCAGGAGTGGCTATGGGATAAGTCTCTGAATGTCCTTGAGTGGCCCAGCCAGAGCACAGACTTGAATCCGATCAAACATCGCTCCCCATCCAACCTGATAGAGCTTAAGAGGATCTGCAGAGAAGAATGGGAGAAACTCCCCAGATACAGGTGTGCCAAGCTTGTAGCGTCACACCCAAGAAGACTCGGGGCTGTAATCGCTGCCAAAGGTGATTCAACAAAGTACTGAGTAAAGGGTCTGAATACTGAAATGTGACCGACCGGCTCAAATCGGTTTTATGCAGCAAAATGTTTAATTGTGTTTTTCACATTACACAGAAGTAGAGACTCAAAGCTACAAAATGGTATATCATACCCTACAGTTGAGGAACAATGGGAAAGTAATTCTGCTTTGAAAGTTGATAAATTTGTAAACTCACTTTTGAGAAAATAGCCTTCTGAATGTTTTGGTACTATGCTGCTGGAGAGTCCTTATACTGCTGGAGAGTCTACACCTATTCAGCATCGTTGACACCCTCTTAAGCTTCAGCCCCACCCATCTCTAAGGATTGATCCGAGTGTTCTGTATGAACAACAGCAGTCAAACACCCAAGTTAACTTGCTAGCTACTTCCAGACAAATGAGTGAACAGCTCACTGAACATCACTCGCCCTAGCAGAGCGGGTTAGGCTGTTATGTTATCAAGAGCATTGGTCACTGCAACTGTGCTGTCAGATTGTCCGGTTGTAAATTCAGAGTGGTTCGCACTCAGAGCGCACACTGGACGCTCTGGCCAGTGAATAGTGTTGATCCGACCTCACAACGGCAGTCAAGCACACAAGTTAACATGCTAACATTGGCTAGCTACAAATGAGAGAACACCACACTCCGACCATTTTACTCGCCCTAGCAGAGCTGGTTAGGCTGTTTTCATGGTATTCAGAGCATTGGTGCCTGTAACTGTGCTGCTGGCAACAATTTAATTACGCTTTTTTGCTGACGACACCGGCCATATTCAACGGGTGTTGAGCGTTCATAAATTCATCACTTATTCTGCGCTCTGGCACACTCAGACGAGAGTGCTCTGAAATCGGAGTAGCTGGCCAGACTGAATTTACAAACGCACCCAAAATGGTTATTTGCATAGTGGAGTCTTTTGTTAAGACATGTAACAGTAACTAACGCACTTTTGTACATTGCGCTATTCCATACAATTTACCTTATTTTAGTCCCCAAAAAACGTAATACTTCCAGGTCAACTGTAAAATGAATACCATTGTAAAGCCCCATTTCTCCCCTTTCCAGCAAAATCAATGACGAGACTTTCATGCTGCCCGTCTCTGCATGATTGACGAAGGCAATGAGCTCTGTCGGGACTTTTTAAAAATGGTGGATGGGGAAGCAAAACCTATTGTGTGCTAGTGAAAGGGGGAGATATGTCGTGTGGGGAAACAGCTTTCTTCACCCGATCTGTCCAACTTATCACATCTAAAATGTAAATAAAACACTATTAAGAGTTTATATAATGTGTCATTACATACCAAGTTGAATGTTTGTGTCGAATTTGAATCAGGTTTTTAGGGCAGCGTTAAAGTTTTCAGAAGTAAACAGGAGCTGTCGCGGCTTTTGAGAGTCATGCAGAGATGACGCAAAAAATTCATGCATTCAGTTGTACAATTGACTAGGTAACCCCCTTACCCCGCCCCTTTCTTATTTTTAATCTGCGGCAGAAGGGCTACCCCTGGTGGAAAGAGACTGTACGGCAAAAAATGAGATGCAAATGCGTGCCGTACGTTACGTAGTGACACGTCACAACGTACCACGCGTCAAAGGGGTCAGTTTTGTCAACACTGAATCGAAACTTAGTTCACACCCCGGATTTTGATGCCAACACAGTCGCTACAGTCCCATTAGGTTTCATTGTAGCCTCGTTTGAATGCTGCGGATGCGCAAATTTGTATGGAATGAGGTTAGTCACCGTTAGCTAGCTAGGTAAACAATGAACCATAATCCCAACTCATGACGTTACTACCCTGCATGAATCTGCAGGTAGCTAACAAACCTGGTTCAATGATAGCTAGCTAACATTAGACTATAGCTAGTCAAGCAAATGTCTCTGAGATACGAATAAGATCATACACGTAACGTTAGCTAGCCAGCCAGCCAGCCAGCCAGCTTATGCTAGCTAGCTAACAGTATACTTTACCTTGAAATGAAACCACTTTGGCAAAATTAGAAACGTGCAATATCTGAAAAATGTAGCTAGCTAAACTATCATACCCGTATACATCATTCATGGATGGACGCGTCTCCTGTCGGGATGCCATGGCTGCCCTTAGTTTGAAGATGTAATCCGGAAACAGGTGTTTTGTCCATCTCCTTTAGCTATCATACTCGAATTCCACGGATTTAAATAAATAAATAAAAAAACAGTCCTCCAGGAAGTGGAGAGCAACACTTATGCAGTTTTACTACACAATCAATTTTGTTTAAAGCCAGGATTACCTAGACATACTGAACAACTCAAATAGACAGAAGCATGCTATATGGCAGACCATTCCAAACTCATCTCTCGGCATGTCCAGCCCACTCATTATCTCAACGAATCACGGCTTGCGTGATGGTTGTCGTCTTTTTCTGTGGCTAAACCAACTAGACTCAAAATTTAACAATTTTATTCGTATTTACAGATGGCATACAAGTTTGTTAATAAGGCACATGAAAGTTCACATGTTCGAGAAGGCATTTCTGCCAAAAAATACATTGTGATTAAAAATAAGTTTACGTTCAAACGGCTCTCCTGTGAATTAGTGACGGGTAACAAATGTGATATTTCAGTTTTTATTTGTAATAAATTTGCTAAAATTACAAAAAACCTGTTTGCTTTGTCAATATGGGGTATTATGTGTAGATTGATAAGGTTGTAATGTAACAAAATGGGTCTGAATACTTATAGCCTATAGTGCTCTTTACCCCTGCGCATCATCATTTGGAAAGAGATGTAGAACGTTTAATAGACAGACTAAGTTAGCAAAACAATTGCTTATAATCATTAGTAAAACGCTCCCATTATTAGGTAAAGTTCACCTACATGAAAATAATGTCAACAAAAACGTAAATAAATCCTAAAATGAATGCAGGCCTATTTAAATAGTTTTGACGGTTATTTTTATTAGCTTAATGAGGAGAATTGCGCTCAGTGTGTGGGTGTGTGGAAAGCGAGGTGAATCTTTACCGATTTGTCTTTGAGCCGCTCCCCCTTGATGAGGAAGTCTGCTGTGGTGGTGGTGTTTGGGTCTGTGGTGCTGCTGTCGCTGTCCGGTGCCCGGCTGACTTTGTAGACGGTGACGCAGCTGAGGCCCCCAGCTCCCAGAGGCAGCCACCCACCGCTGGAGTCATCCCGAGTCATGACCACTGCTCTCACACGCGCATAACTGTCACTGAACAGAGAGAGAGAAAGGGAAAGGCATGATTAGGGTGGGACTGTAACAAGACCATGACATCAACTACCTCTGCATATAGAGAGAACACAGATACTATGACAACACAACCATGTCGCCTCACGGTTACAGGCCTGCCATTGCAGACAGAAAATGGTTAGGCATAATGACCGCAACACGGCCACTGCTTGAACACATGCATGACTCGTCACGAAAGGATATGTCATGGCTGTCCTGTAAGGATCCAAATGTGTCAGATCAGCTTTTCAATAAATAGCTTCAGCCAGACCCGTCTCACCCGCAGAGGGGGAAGGAGGGAACTGGTGGGGGTTGACAGCTCACACCCTGTTGTAAATCAAGGTCAAGAACTTTCAGCCATTTCCCTCTGCAAATTCACACAAGAATGTGCCCTTGTTTCACAGACATTTCCCGCCGAAACCCTAATATGTTCTAAAGCGAATACCGGAACAATATTTCTAACATAAAACGTGGGGAACGGGCAGAGGTTACCTCGGTGTGGTTGTTACTTTGTGATGTCATTAAAAATGTTTTAAAAAAGGAAATACTGTAACTTGAAAAGTATACACACTATGTGTGAAGTGTCCATCTGATGCGTTGTGCATGAAAGTGATTTTGTTAAGAGAGGGACGTGAATTTAGAAACTATAAGAGGAAATGATTTCTATAACTTTGTATAAGTACGTACTCACCGCCCCTGAGGTCAGAGAGCGTGTCAGCCTCATTAACTGCCTCTTTTGAACGAACTGTATAAAACAATGGGTTAAGAATTAACATATCAGATCAGAGAGATGTTGAGTTGCAGCTCACGTCCAAAGTGGTTCGAACTCTGAAATTTCAACAAAAGGTAGAGACAAAGAAGTCACCTCCTGGACAATCCCTGGTACGGCTGATTAGCTGTTCTAAGTAAAGTATCTAGAAAATTGAATTTAAGTGGGACCATTCTACTACTCTTATCAAATCACTGTAGTACGCTACTCTCATCACCCTAATGGGAACCACCATCTTCACAGAGGCAACTTCAGGAGCGAATGGAAGGGAAATCAACTCTGTAGTTCTGTTCAGGACTACACGACAAGTCACCGGATACCGGACGACGGCAGAGGAGAGCAACAGTAGAAGACGGGTGGGAACCCCTTTTGGACAATCAGAGTCTGACACGTGTGCCGCAAAAAGGCACAACTCCCTTTCCAAGGAGGCCTGGTTACGACAGAAATACACTAAGACATTTACACGTAAATACATTAATTGATTTCTTACTCCAAACGGGCGGCGGTTCGTGTGCAAAGTATATGATTACTGTGAGAGTAGTTTCTAAACGTACCAAAGTATTATATCTCTATCCCTCTCTCTCTGTGTATGTTTATCCTGTGTTACCATTTAGTTAGCTAGTAAATAAATACTTAAACCAATTTGTGTAGTACTGAATCATAAGTAAGGCTGGGGTTTTTGCAGATGCAGGAGGTTACGACTGTTCAGAATGACAATATGATACAAGGTTATGATTAATAAGTTGACTGTTTATAGATGTGATAGGTTAAGACCTTTAGAGTTTAATTCGGGAGATGGTAACTCTTTAAAGAACCGCTCTCATCGTGCATCAATTCCTAATGAGTTAATTGTTACATGATTAATTTAAAATTGGATAACAATTAAACAAAGTAAAAAAATAAATAAATAAACAGTCTTTTTATTGGAATTTAACAATTTTCACCCATATTAAGAGATACAACAACAGAGACGAAACAAACAAAAAAACAGCACTCACTTACACATACCGGCGCATATATATATGTATATGTATATGTATATATATATATATATATATATACACATATACATACACATACATAAATACATACACACCATTTTCCTCTCCCCTATTCTCTCACCCCATCCCCATCATTGCATCTCTCAATACATACATTTTAAACAAACTTACAAACAGAAATTAAACAAAAAAGCTCAGTTTAAACTAAGAAGTTAGGTTCGACACATGGAACGTACAGTGTAATTCTGAAATACATAGATCACCACCATTCTAAGAGAATCCTTGCAGCATAATAGCTGATACCTCAGGTTCTAGGTAATTTAGATAGGGTTCCCATACTTTGTAGAACTGATCTGTTTTAGAATGCAATGTACATGTCAAATATTCCAGAGGCACCCATTCAAATAGTGTCTTATTCCAACCTTTAATAGAAGGAACCTTATCACCAATCCACTGTAAAATTATGTTTTTCCTCGCTGCAAAGGTAAGGATGTTGTAAAGCCTCCTCTTACCCACAGAAGTAACATGCCTACTAGGGAGACCCAACAGTAAAGAAACTGGGTCCAATTCTAGATCAACCCCTAGGATCTTTTCAATTTCTTTCAGAACACCAGACCAGTATCTTTGTATTTTGGTACATGACCATAAACAATGTGTTAGGGTGCCTGTATCAGTTTTACATTTAAGACACTGAGGAGAAGAGGAAGAGGGGCTAAATGCATGTCTGCGATTTGGGGATATATGCAATCTGTGTATTATTCTTAATTGAATTGCTCTAGTACGATTACATATAGATATTGTTTTTGCATATCTCCAAATGTCCCCCCACATCTCTTCGTCAATAGTAACAGACAATTCTTTCTCCCACACTTGTTTCACCCTCTGTGTGTCGACAGCAGAAAAGGACCTTAAAGCATCATAAAACAGACTTAGACATTTTCCTTTGTGGGAAATTTTTATTTTTATTTCAATGACAGACATATCCGGGTTACCAATTAAGGTGGTGCTCTTCACAATATAATGTCTTACTTGTAGGAAGCGGAAAAAATCCTGCTTTGGGAGTCGATATTTCTCCACCATCTGCTCAAATGACAATAAAATCTTATCAGCAAATAATTAATTTAGTCTGCGTATGCCCATATTAAGCCAAAAGTTAAAGCCAGCATCCAGCAATCCTGGACCAAAATCTGGGTTGTTAAGAATTGGGGTAAGAGCAGAGGTTAGTTTGGACCTTCCCAGGAAGCGCTGAACTGACCTCCATACTTTGAGTGTGTTAAGTGTAATAGTATTATTGCAGTGATCTTCTACAGACTTGAAACTTCTGAAAAATAAAAGATCCTGTAAGGGGTATTTTGAAAGAGAAGTCTCAATGTCTAACCAAATAGAGGAGTCATCGTTTGTGATCCAATCAGAAATATAACATAGGTGGGCACACCACTGATAGAACCTGATATTGGGCCGATCCAAGCCCCCCATAGAACTTGGCAGCTGCAATATTGCCATCTTAAGTCTTGGCTTGCGTTTACTCCATATAAAGGAACTTAGCCATCCATTTACATCCTTTATTACCTTATTGGAGAGTAATACTGGGATCATTTGGATTGGGTAAAATAGTCTAGGTAAAATGTTCATTTTCAAGAGGGATATTCTACCCAACCAAGAAATCGGGAGAGAGTTCCAGCGCCCCAGATCCTGTCTTATTGTATCAAACAAGGGAACAAAATTGGCTTTGTACATTTGCTGGAATGTAGGAGTTACAAATATACCCAGATACTTAAAACCTGAGGGAGACCATTTAAAAGGGAAGGGGGGAGAAGTATTAGGTACAGAGTGAAGGTTACCAAGTGGCATAGCCTCTGATTTAGTTAAGTTAATCTTGTAGCCTGAGAATTCGCTGAATAATTCAATAATATTAATAAGAGATGTAGTTGAAGTCTCGGGACTAGAGATGAATATCAGGACATCATCAGCATACAAGCTCATTTTATGGTGAACATCACCAATGAGCAGCCCCTGTATAGCAGCCGTTACCCTGATGGCCTCGGCCAATGGTTCCATAACGAGTGCAAATAGGAGAGGGGACAAAGGACAGCCCTGTCTGGTACCTCTGTATATAGAGAAGCTATTTGACCTTAGCCCATTAGTAAGGACAGCAGCCTGAGGATCATCATATAAAACCAAGACCAAATTTATTTAGAGCAAAGAATAGGTAAGACCACTCCACCCGATCAAATGCTTTCTCAGCATCTAGGGAGAGCACAAGACCATCCCTAGCACTTTGTTGGTAGGCTTGAATTACATTAAGAAGCCGCCTGACATTGTTGCATGACTTACGGCCCTTAATGAAGCCAGTTTGGTCTCCTTTCACAATTAGTGGCAGTGAGTCCTCTAATCTTGTGGCTAGAATTTTAGAAAGCAATTTTCTATCCACATTCAGAAGGGAAATTGGTCTGTACGAGGAACAAGACTCTGGACATTTTCCCTTTTTGAGAATAAGTGATATGTTGGCTTCCCTCAGCGTTTGAGGGAGCTGGTCATTTGAAAATGAGTGGTTAAACATATCACGCAATGGCTCAAGGATCAGGCCATGGAACTCTTTATAGAACTCACAACAAAACCCGTCTGGTCCTGGGGCCTTACCATTTTGCAGATTCTTAATTGCGAACATTATCTCTTCCTCGGTAATAGGGGCATTAAGGAGAGACCTCTGTTCTTCGGAGATAGTAGGGAGCTCAATCTTAGAAAAGAAGTTCTTCATTAATTTGGGTGCATCATTTGGCATAAAGATTTGCATAAAATTTCTTAAATGAGTCATTTATCAATTTATTTTCATATAAATGATTGCCATCAGAATCAGTAATAGTAGCAATTGACTGAGTCAGCTCTCTTTTTAGCTAGGTGTGCCAAGTACTTTCCTGGCTTATCGCCATGTTCATATAGCTTTTGCCTGACAAATCTCATTTTCTTTTCAGCGTCCTGTGTTAGGAGAGAGTCCAACGTTCATCTAAGAACTGATATTTCCTTTAATAGGGCAGGAGTGGGAGTTTTAATATAGTCCTTCTCTTTAGTTCCTAATTCACCCTCTAACGCTTTTTGCTTTTCACGCTTTTTCTGCCTCTTAGTGGCTGTGTATGACATAATCGGACCCCTGGCGTACGCTTTACAGGTTTCCCAAAGGAGCGAGGGGTTATCTGTTGATTGAGAGTTAATAGAGAAAAATGCTTTAAAATCTGTAATAAAATATGATGTGAATGTCTGGTCTTTAAGGATGGTTGTATTCAACCTCCAATGTCTTGACAGATTGAATGCCCCGTTGAGTTTTATGTCCAGGATCACCTCTGCATGATCAGATATGACTATGCTTCCTATCCTAGCGGATAAAACAGACTGCAAAGACGTCCTGGGCATAAAAGAGTAATCTATTCTAGTCTGACATCCATTTACATTTTACATTTAAGTCATTTAGCAGACGCTCTTATCCAGAGCGACTTACAAATTGGAAAGTTCATACATATTCATCCTGGTCCCCCCGTGGGGAATGAACCCACAACCCTGGCGTTGCAAGCGCCATGCTCTACCAACTGAGCCACAAAGTGCTAGGGATGGTCTTACATCCATGAGGTGCAGAGAAAAAAGTGAACTCTCTGTTGGAGTGCTGAAAAGTTCTTCAAACATCAGCATACCCCAGATCATCACAAATAGCTTTAAGTGACTTAGCTCGAGGAGAGAGTGGAGCTATACCGCTGGGAAACTTATCAATAAGGGGGTTCAACAAACAATTAAAATCTCCTCCAACCACTGCAGTGTCTGAGTTTAATTCTGAAAAGTCTAGAAATACCTTAGTGAGGAAATCAGGGGGGTGGGCAGGGGGGAAGTAAATATTCATTATGGAGATGTTCTGCCCTTGTAAAGTACCATTAATTATAACAAAGCGACCAAATTTATCTTTCACACAATTCAAGACCTTAAGTGGTAAGTTATTTTTCACAAGAATTGCTACACCTCTACTTCTGGATATAAATGATGAGAAAAACACTTGACCAAACCCCCATTGTTGTAATTTCAGATGCTCCTTATCATCCAAATGAGTTTCTTGCAACAGGGCAATATCAATATTAAATTTTTTCAAAGAAGACAGTACCTTCTTCCTTTTAATGGGGTTATGGCTCCCTCTAATGTTCCATGTACATACACGCAGTCTGTTACCTGCCATTGCACTTTGACCATTCAATATCCAGACTGAATCCTACTGTAGAAGTGGGGTGGTACCTTTTTCCATGTGTTGAACTCTCTTCTATCTCACCGAGCATAAACAAACGATACGAACCCTAAACTCGAACTATATTAAACCCAAAAATTAAACATGTAAAGATCCAAAAGGGGGTTTTCCCACTAGCTAACATGCAGGGGATTTCAACTTTCCAATGTAGACTCTTAAGTCTGCATTGCCACTCAATAGCCTCATCCTTTATATATATGGAAATGAAAATCAATAGGAGATTGAGGCTCTTCCACCTAAAACTAAGCCTGGGCACCAATATAGATTCACCCATATCTCAGCCTGAGCTCAGCCTGGGCTACAGTTACTTTAGCAAGAAAAATAATAAAAATACGAATATTACTGAACCGGAGCACGTGAGAACTCACACCACTGTTTCATGATCAGATTCAAATAAAATAAAAACGTTTACAATGCTGCGGAGGTGCAGCTTAAAGTTATTTACCCGAGAGAGTCAATAAACGCAGCAGCCTCTTCAGGTGTGTAGAGTTTCTTAGGCGATCCGTTGACCATAATCTTCAATGTGGCCGGGTACAGCGGGTGGCGCAGTGGTCTAGGGCACTGCATCGCAGTGCTAGCTGCGCCACCAGAGTCTCTGGGTTCGCGCCCAGGCTGGGCTGGGTTCGCGCCCAGGCTCTGTCGCAGCCGGCCGCAACCGGGAGATCCGTGGGGCGACGCACAATTGGCATAGCGTCGTCCGGGTTAGGGAGGGTTTGGCCGGTAGGGATATCCTTGTCTCACTCAGTATGTATAAAAAAAAAAAAAAAAAATAAAAAAAATAAATATGTAATAAAATGTATGCACTCTACTGTAAGTCGCTCTGGATAAGAGCGTCTGCTAAATGACTGTAATGTAATGTAATGTACAGCAGTGCGTAGTCCATCTTCAGTCTCTTGAGTCGAGCCTTCGCCTCATCAAACCCTTTGCGTCTTCGTACAACCGCTGTGGAATAATCATTGAAGAATGAGACCTTTGGACCTTTACGTTGACTACCGTCAGAGCCGATGTTTCTAGCCGCATCCATGACGCGCTGCTTGTCGGTGAAGTTGTGCAACTTTATAACCACTGGCCGTGGGCGCTGGTTGGGACCGGGTATCGGTGCTTGAGAGCGATGGGCTCTGTCCAGCTTCACACGACCAGCCTTAGTGTCCATTTGTAGGTAGTCAGGGATCCATTCCTCTAAAGAATTTACTGAACATGTCCCTTCAGAATTTTCCGGGAGTCCCACAACACGAATATTGCATCTGCGTCCTCGATTAAGTCAATGTGCTCCGCCATTTCGCGCACCTGTTTCTCAAGTGCTTTTATCTTAGTGTCCATAGATGTAGTTGAAGCTTCCACTGTAGCAATTCTTCCTTCCTCCTCATCAACACGTTTGACAAACCTCTGTAGTTCAGCTGAATGGCCTGCTATTGCTTCCAAGACCGTTCTTATCTTAACATCGATCACTTTAGTAATGTTATCCGTCATCTTTTGAATCACCAGGTCCATTGTGCCTGAATCCGCAATGGTGTTAGCTTCGCTAACGTAAGCTAGCTCCTCCTGCACATCTACAGGGATGGTGGTTTTGGTCGAGTTCTTAGTAGATCTGTTGGGCATGTTGTCGGAGATTTTTGAGAAATAGCCGTCAAGACTCATTGTAGGATAACTTATTTAGCCAATTCTACCACTTTTTCAAGCTAGGAGATTAATGAAAAAATATAAATTTACGAATGCCACGGGAGCTCGCTGAAACAAAGTGTTCTCTCTACGGCGCCATTTTGTCCCCCCCAATTAAACATAGTTAGTTGATTAGATAAATAACAGTCATCAGATTAATGAAAGTAAATTCACAACACACACCATAACCAACCGTAATGTGACACTCACAAATGTCAGTAAGAGTGAGAGAAATAGAGAGGACAACAGAAAGAAAATTGGGGGTGTAAGAGAAACAGTCATTAGAAATGACAGGTCATAAAATACAAATGACAGGAGGGCCTGAGAACCCAACACATCCCAAAAAACCTAGAACAATTGTTTACAACCTCCATATCCCATTGGATTTCATGAGATGTCACTGACCGATGTAGGGCCCTATAAAATCAGTATTATTTTTGGGCCCGATTCCGCTTTTCCCCCAAATTTCGTTTTCTCCGTTTTGTTTTTCCAGGTTTCTAGTTCAGGTTAACTCTCAAAATCACGTGGTTTGGTCATCACGACCAAACCGGCTCAGAGCATGCATCCAAGCTCGCATGTGGATTTTGTCTAACCCCACTAGACACGTTCATGACACACAGGTTAAAATACCAAAACCAACTGTGAAACAAATATACTGAACAAAAATATAAATGCAACATGTTTCATGAGCTGAAATAGAAGAGCCCAGAAATGTTGCACAAGCACAAAAAGCTTACATCCAAGTTAGTGAGCATTTCTCCTTTGCCAAGATACTCCATCCACCTGACAGGTGTGGCATATCAAGAAGCTGATTAAACCGCATGATAATTACACAGGTTCACATTGTGCTGGGAACAAAAGACCATTCTAAAATGTTCTGTTTTGTCACAACACAATGCCACAGATTTCTCAAGTTGAGGGAGCATTCAATTGGCATACTGACTGCAGGAATGTCCAGTAGAGCGGTTCCCAGAGAATTGAATGTTAATTTCTCTACCATAAGCAGCCTCCAACAAAATTTGAGAATTTAAGTACACTCCTGTTCAGAAGTTTTAGAACACCTACTCATTCAAGGGTTTTTCTTAATTTTTACTATTTTCTAAATTGTAGAATAATAGTGAAGACATTAAAACTATGATGTGCAGAAGTGCAATCGCAAAAAAAGCATTCGCTGTGATAAAACTGGCTCTCATGAGTACCGCCACAGGACAGAAAGACTCTTCAAAGCCGCCACTCTTTGATGACAGCTTTCAACACGCTTGGCATGCTCTCAACCAGCTTCACCTGGAATGCTTTTTCAACAGTCTTGAAGGAGTTCCCACATATGCTGAGCACTTGGTGGCTGACTTTCCTTCACTCGGTGGTCCAACTCATCCCAAACCATCTCAATTTGGTTGAGGGATTGTGGAAGCCAGGTCATCTGATGCAGACCTCCATCACTCTCCTTCTTGGTCAAATAGCCCTTACACAGCCTGGAGGTGTGTTGGGTCATTGTCCTGTTGAACAACAAATGATAGTCCCACTAAAAGCAAACCAATGGAATGGAATGCTGTGGTAGCTATGCTGGTTAAGTGTGCCTTGAATTCTAAATAAATCAGTGTCACCAGCAAAGCCCCCTCACACCTCCATGCTACGGTGGGATATACACAAGCGGAGATCATCTGTTCAGCCACACCGCGTCTCACAAAAACACAGCGGTTGGAACCAAAAATCTCAAATTTGGACTCCAGAACAAAAATGCCAGATTGACACAGGTCTAATGTCCATTTCTCGTGTTTCTTGGCCCAAGCAAGTCTCTTCTTCTTATTATTGATGTCCTTTAGTAGTGGTTTCTTTGCAGAAATTCGACCATTAAGGCCTGATTCACATCTCCTCTGAACAGTTGTTGAGATGTGTCTGTTACTTAAACGTGAAGCATTTATTTGGGCTGCAATTTCTGAGGCTGGTGACTCTAATGAACTTATCCTCTGCAGCAGAGGTAACTCTGGGTCTTCCTTTCCTGTGGTGGTCCTCATGAGAGCCAGTTTCATCATAGCACTTGGTTTTTGCAACTGCACTTGAAGAAACGTTCAAAGTTCTTGAAAATGTTCCAGATTGACTGACCTTCATGTCCTAAAGAAATGGACTGTTGTTTAACTTTGCTTATTTGAGCTGTTCTTGCCATAATATGAACTTGATATTTTACCAAATAGGGCTATCTTCTGTATACCACCCCTACCTTGTCACAACACAATAAGAAGGAAAGAAATTCCACAAATTAACTTTTAACAAGCCACACCTGTTAATTGAAATGCATTCCAGGTACCTCATGAAGCTGGTTGAGAGAATGCCAAGAGTGTACAAAGCTGTCATCAAGGCAAAGGCTGGCTATTTGAATTCTCAAATATATTTAGATTTGTTTAACACTTTTTTGGTTACTACATGATTCCATGTGTGTTATTTCATAGTTTAATGTCTTCACTGTTATTCTACAATGTAGAAAGCAGTAAAAAGAAAAGAAAAACCCTTGAATGAGTAGGTGTTTAAAACTTTTGACAAGTAATGTATGTCCAACCAGCCTCACAACCGCAGACCATGTGTAACCACGCCAGCACAGGACCTCCACATCAGGCTTCTTCAACTGCGGAATCGTCTCAGACCAGCCACCCGGACAGCAGGTGAAACTGTGGGTTTGCACAACCTAAGAATTTCTGAACAAACTGTCAGATGGTAGACAGTATGTGGCGCTGCATGAGGCAAATGGTGGTCACACCAGATACTGACTGGTTTGCTGATACACACCTCTATTTTTAATTATTATTAAAAAAAAATTTTTTAAGGTATCTGTGACCAACAGATGCATATCTGTATTCCCAGTCGTGAAATTCATTGATTAGGGCCTAATGAATTTACTTAAATTTACCGATTTCCTTACAGTTCATATAACTCAGTAAAATCTTTGAAATTGTTCAGTGTATATTAATTTGGGGACAGGTCGAAAGCACATGAAAAATTCATGGACATTTTGCTAACTTGCTGTTGCTATCCAATTTGTCCTGAGAGATAAACATTGGGTTGTTATTTTACCTGAGATACATATGGTCCTTTTTCCCCCCTGGATCTTTGTAGAATTATGACCCATTTTGAGTCACACAAAATAATTTTTGAATTCTCTATGCCGACAATTAATCCACAGATAAGGGAAACCTAGTTAGATTTGTATTATTAATCTCTCCTTGTTTATTCTTCTTCTATGGGTTTTATAAAGAGGTTGGCAACCAACTTTAAGGTGCCGCCACCAACTGGATTGGAGTGTGGACCTCGTCCATCTTTCAATCACCCACATGGGTTAGTATGCTCCTAAAAACTAATGAATAGACCAGAGAGGCAGGACTTTCAGTGTATCAAGCATCAAAAATAGAATCAAGTTCTATTTTAGCGCCTGGCTACGCAGACGCCGTTTTCGAGCGAGAGCAGTTAGGATGAAATGATTGAATAACATGCATGTGTACATATATTTTGCAACGATCGCAATGGGGGTGGTTTGGGCAGCATGTTATGATAATCTTGGGCAAACTAATGTATTTTTTAAGTTCAACACATTTAGTTGAGGTCCTACTAAAATTCAATACAATTATGATTATTGTTGAATACCGTTGAAGCAAGCACCAGTTAGCCTGGAGCTAGCATCGTGCTAGGCCCATCTCCCGGCTAGCTGAAGAGGTCCATCAGCCACTTCTTGGGCTACAATACCTATTTTGCCAATTGGCCTGGACCCCTTTAACTGCCGACACGGAGCCCCACCAATCCATCATGAATGGTCTGCCGACGTAATCCGCCCGAGGGGGTTTGAACAGACTCATCTGTCACGACATCCCCCTAAGGCCCTTCTGCTAGCACCGGCACGCTAGCTGTCTGAATCGCCGTGTCTCCAGGTCGCCTAGCTACTCACTGGACCCTATGACCACTCGGCTACACATGCCTCTCCCTAATGTCATTTTGCCTTGTCCATTGCTGTTTTGGTTAGTGATTATTGTCTTATTTCACTGTAGAGACTCCAGCCCTGCTCAATATGCCGTAGCTAGCCCTTTTGTTCCACCTACCACACATGCGGTGACGGCACCTGGCTTAAATGTTGCCTCTAGAGACAAAAACGCTCTCATTGTCACTCAATGCCTAGGTTTACCTCCACTGTATTCACATCCTACCATACCCATGCCTGTACATTATGCCTTGAATCTATTCTTCCGCGCCTAGAAACCTGTTCCTTTTACTCTCTGTTCCTTATGCACTAGACGACCACTTCTTATAGCCTTTAGCCGTACCCTTAACCTAATCCTCTTCTGTTCCATTGGTGATGTAGAGGTTAACACAGGCCCTGCAGGGCCTAGCTCCACTCCCATTCTCCAGGCGCTCTCATTTGTTGACTTCTGTAACTGTAAAAGCCTTGGT
The DNA here is from genome assembly GCF_045679555.1 of Salvelinus alpinus. Classification (NCBI taxonomy): domain Eukaryota; kingdom Metazoa; phylum Chordata; class Actinopteri; order Salmoniformes; family Salmonidae; genus Salvelinus; species Salvelinus alpinus. The sequence goes on from NC_092119.1 coordinate 23,355,369, forward strand.
TTCATGCAAGTTAACATTAGAATCCTCCTCCCTAAGTTTGTTTTATTCACTGCTTTAGCACACTCTGCCAACCCAGATGTCCTAGCCGTGTCTGAATCCTGGCTTAGGAAGAACAGAGCAAAAAAAACAGAAATTTCCATCACTAACTATAAAATTTTCCGACAACATAGAACTGCCAAAGGTGGCAGAGTTGCAATCTACTGCAGAGATAGCCTGCAGAGTTCTGTCATACTATCCAGGTCTGTGCCCAAACAATTCGAGCTTCTAATTTAAAAAAAATCACCATTCCAGAAACAAGTCTCTCACCGTTGCCGCAAGTTATAGACCACCTTCAGTCCCCAGCTGCGTCCTGGACACCATTTGTGAACTGATTGTCCCCCATCTATCTTCAGAGCTCGTACTGTTAGGTGACCTAAACTGGGACACGCTTAACACCCCAGCCACCCTACAATCTAAGATAGATGCCCTCAATCTCAATCTTATCTAGGAACCTACCAGGTACAACCCTAAATCCGTAACCATGGGCACCCTCTTAGATATCATCCTGACCAACTTGCCCTCTAAATACACCTCTGATGTCTTCAACCACGTTCTCAGCGATCATTGCCTGCGTGCGTAATGGGTCCGCGGTCAAACGACCACCTCTCATCACAGTCAAAAGCTCCCTAAAACACTTCAGTCAGTTAGATTTCCTAAGGCTAGCTTTTTCAAACATAAATTTGTATCCTGTAGCATTAATTCCCAAAAGTTTTGGGACACTAAATTCCATGGAGAACAAGAGCACTTCCTCCCAGCTGCCCACTGCACTGAGGATAGGAAACATTGTCACCACCGATAAATCTACGACAATTTTTCTACGGCTGGCCATGCTTTCCACCTGGCTACCCCTACCCAGGGCAACATCTCAGCACCCCCTGTAGCAACTTGCCCAAGCCCCCCGCTTCTCCTTCACCCAAATCCAGACAGCTGATATCCTGAAAGAGTTAAAAAATCTGGATCCCTACAAATCAACTGGGCTAGACAATCTGGACCCTCTCTTTCTAAAATTATCTGCCGAAATTGTTGCAACCCCTATTACTAGCCTGTTCAACCTCTCTTTCGTATTGTCTGAGATCCCCAAAGATTAGAAAGCTGCCGCGGTCATCCCCTTCTTCAAAGGGGGAGACACTCTAGACCCAAACTGTTATAGACCTATATCCATCCTGCCCTGCCTTTCTAAAATCTTCGAAAGTCAAGTTAAACAGATCACCGACCATTTCGAATCCCACCATACCTTCTCCACTATGCAATCTGGTTTCCGAGCTGGTGATGTGCGCACCTCAGCCATGCTCAAGGTCCTAAACGATATCATAACCGCCATTGATAAAAGACCGTACTGTGCAGCCATCTTCATCGACATGGCAAAGGCTTTCGACTATGTCAATCACCACATTCTTATCGGCAGACTCAATAGCCTTGGCTTCTCAAATGACTGCCTCACCAACTACTTCTCTAATAGAGTTCAGTGAGTCAAATCGGAGGGTCTGTTGTCCAGACCTCTGGCAGTCTCTATGGTGGTGCCACAGGGTTCAATTCTCGGGCCGACTCCTTTCTCTGTATATATCAATGACGTCGCTCTTGCTGCTGGTGATTCTCTGATCCACCTCTACGCAGACGACACCATTCTTTATACGTCTGGCCCTTCTTTGAACACTGTGGTAACAAACCTCCAAACGAGCTTCAATGCTATACAACTCTCCTTTCGTGGCCTCCAACTGCTCTTAAATGCAAGTAAAACTAAGTGCATGCTCTTCAACCGATTGCTGCCCGCACCCTCCCGCCCGACTACCATCACTACTCTGGACGGTTCTGACTTAGAATATGTGGACAACTACAAATACCTAGGTGTCTGGTTAGAGTGTAAACTCTCCTTCCAGACTAACATTAAGCATCTCCAATCCAAAATTAAATCTAGAACCGGCTTCCTATTTCGCAACAAAGCATCCTTCACTCATGCTGCCAAACATACTATTATCCTACCGATCCTTGACTTCGGCAAAGTAATTTACAAAATAGCCTCCAACACTCTACTCAGCAAATTGGATGTAGTCTATCACAGTGCCATCCGTTTTGTTTCTAAAGCCCCATATACTACCCACAACTGCCACCTGTATGCTCTCGTTGGCTGGCCCGCACTACATATTCGCCGCCAAACCCACTGGCTCCAGGTCATCTATAAGTCTATGCTTGGTAAAGCCCCGCCTTATCTCAGCTCAATGGTCACCATAGCAACACCCACCGGTAGCACACGCTCCAGCAGGTATATTTCACTGGTCATTCCCAAAGCCAACACTTCCTTTGGTTGCCTTTCCTTCCAGTTCTCTGCTGCCAATGACTGGAACGAACTGCAAAAATCACTGAAGCTGGAGTCTCATATCTCCCTCACTAACTTTAAGCATCAGCTGTCAGAGAAGCTTACCGATCACTGTACATAGCCAAACTGTAAACAGCACACCCAACTACCTCACCCCCATATTATTACCTACCCTCTTGCACCCCAGTATCTCTACTTGCACATTATCATCTGCACATCCATCAATCCAGTGTTAATGCTAAAATGTAATTATTTCGCCTCTATAGCCTATTTATTGCCAACCTCCCTACATTTGCACACACTACACATAGATTTGTTCTATTGTGTTATTGGCTGTACGTTTGTTTATGTAACTCTGTTGTTTGATTTTGTCGCACTGCTTTGCTTTATCTTGGCCAGGTCGCAGTTGTAAATGAGAACTTGTTCTTAACTGGCCTACCTTGTTAAGTAAAGGTGAAAAAAAAAAAAGAAACATGTCTGGATTCCATGATTCCATCAGCGTTCTCCACAACGCAGATTTTATTGGGCCGTACGTGATGATTTAGACTGGACATATCCTACTGGTTAAGAGTTGAACAATGATAATAGCCAAGGACACTCAACCACAACAAATAGGTATAGAAGCCTGGACAGACGCATAAAAGTAGAACCTGTTTTTTTAAAGGCCTATGGGTTTAAGAGTTTGTAAAGATACCAACACCTATGCCCAATCCCAGGTTACCATAAACTAAAATACACCATGGATATAACTAAGTAGTGACACAAAAGCACAAACATATGACAGAGCCAGAAAGTCTGTGTGTACGGTCAGTAAGTGCATATGATGTCTCCTGCTTCTTGGAGACCAAACAAATCAAATGTTATCGGTCACATGCACCGAATACAACAGGTACAACCTTACAGAGAAATGCTAACTTACAACCCTTAACACTTTTTTTTTTTTACCGCATTATTGGTTAAGTAAAAAATTTAAATAACAAAGAGCGCAGCAGTAAAATAACAATAGCGAGGCTATATACAGGGGGTACCGGTACAGAGTCAATGTGTGGGAGCACCGGTTAGTCGAAGTAATATGTACATGTAGGTAGAGTTAGAGATTTAAAAAAAAAAGTGAGTAGCAGCAGCGTAAAGGGGGGGGGGGGACACAAAGCAAATAATCTGGGTAGCCATTTGATTAGCTGTTCAGCAATCTTTTGGTTTGGGGGTAGAAGCTGTATATAAGAAGCTGCCTTTTGGACCTAAACTTGGCGCTCCGGTACTGCTTGCCATGCGGTAGCAGAGAGAACATTCTATGACTAGGGTGGCTGGAGACTGACAATTTTTAAGGCCTTCCTCTGACACCGCCTGGTATAGAGGTCCTGGATGGCAGGAAGCTTGGCCCCAGTAATGTACTGGGCCGTACGCACTACCCTCTGTAGTGCCTTGCGGTCGGAGGCCAAGCAGTTGCCATACCAGGCAGTTGCCATACCAGGCAGTGATGCAACCAGTCAGGATGCTCTCGATGGTGTAGCTGTAGAACTTTGAGGATCTGAGGACCCATGTCAAGTCTCCAGAGGGGGAATAGGCTTTGCCATGCCCTCTTCACGAGTGTGTTGGTGTGTTTGAACCATGACCAACCATGTTGGTGATGTGGACACCAAGGAACTTGAAGCTCTCAACCTGCTCCACTACAGCCCCGTCGATGAGAATGGGGGCGTGCTCGGTTTTCCTGTAGTCCACAATCATCTCCTTCGTCTTGATCACATTGAGAGAGAGGTTCTTATCCTGGCACCACATAGTCAGGTCTCGGACCTCCTCCCTATAGGCTGTCTCATCGTTGTTGATGATCAGGCCTACCACTGTTGCGTCATCGGTAAACTTGATGGTGTTGGAGTCGTCCCTGGCCACACAGTCATGAGTGAACAGGGAGTACAGGAGGGGACTGAGTACGCACCCCTGAGGGACCCCCCTGTTGAGGATCAGCATGGAAGAGGTGTTGCTACCTACACTTACCACCTGGGGGTGGCCCATCAGGAAGTCCAGGATCCAGTTGCAGAGGGAGGTGTTTAGTCCCTGGGTCCTTAGCTTAGTGATGAGTTTTGAGGGCACTATTGTGTTGAACGTTGAGCTGTAGTCAATTAATAGCATTCTCACATAGGTGTTCCTTTAGCCCAGGTGGGAAAGGGAAGTGTGGAGTGCAATAGAGAGTGTGGATCTGTTGGGGTGGTATGCAAATTTGAGTGGGTCTAGGGTTTCTGGGATATTTGTGTTGATGTGAGCCATGACCAGCCTTTTAAAGCACTTCCTGACTACAGACGTGAGTGCTACAGGTCGGAAGTCATTTAGGCAGGTTACCTTAGTGTTTTTGGGCACAGGGACTATGGTGGAATACTTGAAACATGTTGGTATTACAGACTCAGTCAGTGAGAGGTTGAAAATGTCAGTGAAGACACTTGCCAGTTGGTCAGCGTATGCTCGGAGTACACGTCCTGGTAATCCATCTGGCCCTCCGGCCTTGTGAATGTTGGTCTGTTTAAAGGTCTTACTCACATCAGCCGTGATCACACAGTTGCCCGGAACAGCTGATGCTCTCATGCATGCTTCAGTGTTGCTTGCCTCGAAGCGAGCATAGAAGAAATTTAGCTCGCCTGGTAGGCTCGTTTCACTGCTTCCCTTTGTAGTCTATAGTAGTTTGCAAGCCATGCCACATCTGACGAGCGTCAGAGCCGGTGTAGTACGATACAATCTTAGTCCTGTATTGAAGATGTGCCGTTTTGATGTTTCGACAGAGGGCATAGCGGGATTTCTTACAAGCTTATGGGTTAGAGTCCCGCACCTTGAAAGCGGCAGCTCTACCCTGTAGCTCTACGCTCTATCCAGGCTGTATCACAACCGGCGATTGGGAGTCCCATAGGGCGGCGCACAATTGGTTCAGCGTCGTCTGGGTTTAGCCGGTGTAGGCCGTCATTGTAAATAAGAATGTTCTTAACTGACTTGCCTAGTTAAATAAAAGGTCAAATTTAGCTCAGTGCGGACGTTGCCTGTAATCCATGGCTTCTGGTTGGGGTAAGTAGTCACTGTAGGGACAACGTCATCGATGCACTTATTGATGAAGCCAGAGACTGATGTGGTATACTCCTCAATGCTATCGGAAGAATTCCAGAACATATTCCAGTCTGTGCTAACAAAACAGTCCTGTAGCTTAGCATATGCGTCATCTGACCACTTCATTATTGACAGAGTCACTGGTGCTTCCTGCTTTAGTTTTTGTGACCACGCGGCTACATGGCCAGGCTACAGACTCCTCAGTGCTGTGGCCTCACCTTTCCCCTACAGCAGGTGAGGCAGGTAGCTGAGGATGTCACGGTTAGGTTACTACAGTGAATGTATCCAGCCCTCTCCCTTGTCCCTGCAGTCTGATGGCTGTCTGATTAGATAAGAACATTCCCCTGGGCCACCGGAAACGACAAAGGGCAGCACTTTACAGATCCTACCAGTAAGATATTTAAGGCTGAGCGAGCGCAAAAGAGGAGAGCGAGCAAGTGCGCGATTGACAGCAACATGTTGCACCCTCACAGGGGTTAGTTTATTAACCTATTGACACGGCCAGTGCCACTGGATTTGGTTGACAATGGGTATTTACTCCCTTCTGTTTATTGTATTCAATTGTAGTAGTCAGTGAACCATGGATGAGAGATACAATGCCAAATTACACTTGATTTTATATTGAACTTTTATTTAAGCAGGGAGTCATGCTGAGATCATGGTCTCTTTCACAGGTGAGCCCTGCATGAACACATCAATAAACAACAATTACACTATACATATCTACAGTGCATTTGGAAAGTGTTCAGACCCCTTCCCCTTTTCCACATTTTGTAACGTTACAGCCTTATTCTAAAATATAGTGAATTCATTTTGTTCCTCAATCTACACAAAATACCCCATAATGACAAAGTGAAAACAGGTTTAGACATTTTCGCAAATGTATTAAAATAAAAAAAACAGAAATGCCTTATTTACATAAGTATTCAGACCCATTGCTATGAGATTAAATTTTACTCAGGTGCATCTTGTTTCCATTGATCATACTTGAGATGTTTCTACAACTTGATTGGTGTACACCTGTGGTATATTCAATTGATTGAACATGATCTGGAAAGGCACACACCTGTCTATATAAGGTCCCACAGTTGCTCAGACAGTGCATGTCTGAGCAAAAACCAATCATTCTTAAATGTAAGAAGTTTGGAACAACCAAGACTCTTCCTAGAACTGGCCGGCCGGCCAAACTGAGCAATCGGGGGAGAAGGGCCTTGGTCAGGGAGGTGACCAAGAACCCAATAGTTACTCTAACAGAGCTCCAGAGTTCCTCTGTGGAAATTGGAGAACCTTCCAGAAGGACAACCATCTGTGCAGCACTCCACCAAATCAGGCCTTGCTGATATAGTGGCCAGCCGGAGCCACTCCTCAGTAAAAGGCACATGACAGTCCACTTGGAGTTTCTGCTTTGTCATTATTGGCTATTGTCTGTAGGTTGAATCCATTTTATAGAATAAGGCTGTAACTTATCAAAATGTGGAAAAGTCAAGGTGTCTGAATACTTTCCGAATGCACTGTATACACACATCAATTCCTCAAAACATGAAAAGCAAAACACAATCATATCAAACAAACACATTCTTCAGTATAAATGCACTCTAGGGCAATTCATGCAGATGTTAGAGGCACCAACTCCACCAGCTGTAGCCCTTTACAATCATATCTGTATAAGGGTTGAAAAAATGCTGAGAAATGCTGTAAATTACAAGGACTATGTATTTTGAAAGATGAGATGTTGAGGATTATAATAAATTCTCTGGTTGCAATCTATGATATCATACAAGCAAGCCAAACACCCAGGAGTCTAAATGTACACTTCAAATTTCCATATCATAAAACGTATGTATGCTAATGTAAAGTGTCAACATTTATGATGACTACATTTGATGTACAGTTACAAGACATGGCATTATACCCTGGGTTGTCCTGAACACAATGACCGTTTTTGGATTGCGTAAACAACAGTAATAAAGGTGGTGATGCGGGGCTGTGTTCCAAAGAAAAATAACTACAAGTGTGCTTGCTCTAGTTCCTGAACAGCACAAACAGGGGGAGGGGGGGAAGCACCTATGAACTGCACACTTTGGACTCAACCCTTGTCATTTTTGTTGTCTCATGTTGCACCTACCCATAATGTTCCTTATCATGTTACTGAATATATTTTCAGATTTAGTCATCTACAAATGTGGCGTAAAGTACAGTAAATGTAAAATGCACATACAATCAACAGTGTAATGCTTGGATTCTGTCTTGTGTCAGGTGAACCGTTGTGTCCTCACCTTTAGTCTAATCATTTTCCCATAATCTCCAAACTGTTCCCTTTTAATTGCTATTATGGTTATGAAAGACAAGACCTATTCCTATAGGAGAAGCCTATTTTGATTCTTCATTTCTTAACTAAATCATCAATATGCCTTTAAAAAGATAGCTTTTCATCATTCCTGATAAGAGGGGAAACGATAAATGTCATCTTAAACTGTAAATTGTCATGGTCTAGGCATATTGATGTAATTGTTGATGGGGAGAGATCTGTCTGTGATGAAAAAGATGTTCATCATTTTTAACACTACAGTCAACCAAACACGTCCTGCAGACTCAAATTTGTATGACTCTTGACTATTGCCCGGTGATATTGTCAAGTGCTGCAAAAAAGGACCTTGAAAAGCTGCAGCTGGACGAGAACAGAGCAGCACTTTATCCCTTGAATGACACTCAATTATTTTGTCTTGCCCATTGACGCTCTGAATGGCACGCACACACAATACATTTCTCAATTGTCTCAAGGGTTTAAAATCCTTCTTTAGCATGTCTCCTCCCCTTCATCTACACAAATTGAATTGGATTCAACAGGTGACATCAATACAGGTGACATTTTTACAGAACCAATGTTGTTCATGTAAATAGTGAAAAGAACCAGACCAAGAATTGATCCCGGTGGGACACCCTTTGTAATGTCCAGAAAACCCGATTTAACTTCTTATGGCTGCAGGGGCAGTATTGAGTAGCTTGGATGAAAGGTGCACAGAGGTGCCCATAGTAAACTGCCTGCTCCTCAGTCCCAGTTGCTAATACATGCATATTATTATTTGTATTGGATAGAAAACACTCTGAAGTTTCTAAAACTGTTTGAATGATGTCTGTGTACTCATATGGCAGGCAAAAACAAGAGAAAAAATCCAAACAGGAAGTGGGAATTCTGAGGTTGGTCAATTTTCAACCAAGACCCTATTGAATACACAGTGGGATACTAGATGTCAACAGTCTGTAGAACCTTGTCTGATGCCTCTACTGAGAAGTGGGGCCGAAGGAGACAGGAATTAGTCAGGTCTATCATGACCTGACCATGATTTGACCATGCGCGTTCACATGAGGGAGCTCTGTTCCATCGCACATCTGACGTCAATGTAATTCTCCGGTTGGAATGTTACTGAAGATTTATGTTAAAAACATTCTAAAGATTGACTCAATACATCGTTTGACATGTTTCTACTGACTGTTACGGAACTTTTGACATTGTCTGCTTTTAGTGAACACGCTTCCTGACTGGATTTGTTTACCAAACACGATAACAAAAATAGCTATTTGGACATAAATGATGAACATTACCGAACAAAACGTACATTTCTTGTGGAAGTGGGAGTCCTGGGAGTGCATTCCGACGAAGATCAGCAAAGGTAAGTGAAGATTTATAATGCTTTTTATGAGTTTTGTTGACTGCACAATTTGGCGGGTAACTGTATGGCTTCCTTTTGTGGCTGAACGCTGTTCTCAGATTATTGAATATTGTGCTTTTGCCGAAAAGCTTTTGAAATCTGACACCGCGGTTGCATTAAGAACAAGTGTATCTTTAATTCTATGTAAAACATGTATCTTTCATCAAACTTTATGATGAGTATTTATGTTATTTATGTTATTTCTCCAGATATTTTGGAGGCATTTCTGAACATGGCACCAACGTAAACTGAGGTTTTTGGATATAAATATGAACTTTATTGAACAAAACATATGTATTGTGTAACATGAAGTCCTATGAGTGTCATCTGATGAAGATCATCAAAGGTTAGTGATTCATTTTCTCTATTTCTGCTTTTTGTGACTCCTGTCTTTGGCTGGAAAAATGACTGTTTGTCTGGGATTTTGCGGTGACCTAACATAATCGTTTGTAGTGCTTTCGCTGTAAAGCCTATTTGAAATCGGACACTGTGGTGGGATTAACAACAAGATTACCTTTAAAATGGTATAAGATACATGTATGTTTGAGGAATTTTAATTATGAGATTTCTGTTGTTTGAATTTGGCGCCCTGCACTTTCACTGGCTGTTGTCATATCATCCCATTAACGGGATTGCAGCCATAAGAAGTTAACACCATCAATAAATACACACTGTGCTCGGTCCGTTAAATAATTTGATGACTCAACGTTTACAAAAGAGATATTTCAAGCAACGTCCACTAGGATAATGGTTTCCGTCACAAGGCAGTTCCTGTCACAGCGTTTTCCATTTTCTCCATTCATACCAGTGTAAAGTCTCTTCCCTACAATAACAACTCAAACAGGTGCCCTTTGCTCTGCATCCACACCCATGCAAAACCTTGATGCCAAGGTTATTAGTTATCGATTCATCCATTTGAGCCATCGAGCATTAAACTTAGGTAGGCTTACATACAAATACTAGCTACCCCTGGTAATAGTTGACCAACGTTCCTTCCACGATCAATGACCAAGGTTAATAACTCCAAAATAAATGAACCAACAAAACAGGAAAGGTGGTTTAAGCAGCCTTGAAACCAGTCTATTCTGGCCCCGTGGGAGTGGAGGAAGGAGGGATGAGGGAGGAGGCCTACTGCATTACACCCCTTGTGCACACAATGTGGTAACAAGCTCCTGGTCTTGCTAATCAAAAGTAGCCTTCCTTCCTAGGAAGGTGAATTCATACAAACAATTAGGACTTGAAACACAAACAGGAGAGATGTGAACTAATGAATTCTTTACATCAGTAAAATATGTGTAGTAAGATCTGACTTTCTTCAACATACATTTTGCACTATCCTTACATTATCCTTGGATGTGGTGTGGCCAAAGCCACATTTCTGTTTCGTGTGTATAGCTTCAGCAAACAGTAACTACCATAGTAGTGTATAGACAAACAAAAAAAGGATAGCTATCGAACTATACAGGATCTCATCTAAACCGTATTGCCAATGATGTTGCACACTTGATTAATGCAACGATTCAAATGTGCCTTTAATTTAAAATTTGCTAACAACAAAAATGCTGTGTACTGTTAAAGGGATACTTCAGGATGTTGGCTATGAAGTCGTTTATCTAATTCCCCAGTCAGATGAACTCGAGGACACCATTTGTATGTTTCTGCATGCAGTTTGAACAAAGTTGCTAACTAGAGTTGGCGCAACTGCTATCTAGCGTCAGCGCAATGCCTGAAAGTCTATGGTAACTGCGGTAATATGGTAATATACAGTGTAGATGTGTCTTACTACCTACGGAGGTGGCTTGGGAAAGATATTTTAATCTAGATCAGTCTCTTTACACTTCAAAAATGTGTGTCCTGGAACTAGTATGTTTCGTCAAACTAGTGAAGTGTAAAAAGGCCATAATAATGGTCTGTGATGACCTGACATCAGGTCATCAGGACGAGTTGCATTTGGCAGCTCTTTACAGGGTTCTACACTAACTATTTCCATGATTTGGTGGCACCAATGTTTTTATAAAATAACTGATAATGACCGGGCCTGTGTCCCATAATATGCATGCATTCCATATAGAACCAGGGTAATAATGACTAGCCATCTTTTAAATTGGCATGACCTTATGTTCTTACACTGATTGTGGTAGATTTACTGTAACATAAAAAAAGATATACATTTTGCACTTTATTTAAAGCATTTATTGCAGATTTCAGTGCTATGTGAAACCCTCTAGAAGGAAGAATTAGTCAAAACAATACTTGATACCTAAAACAATAAAACAAATGTCAGGTTTTCGTTCTCAGAATCACACTTTAACAGAAAAACAACTACATTTGATGTTCTAAGTCCACAACAATGCTTAAACCATATCAGGGGACAATTTTTTAGGTCTGGGAAAAATCTGAGAAATGTAGATTTTTTTGGTAGCTACCCTTTAATTCTCACCAGCCAGACAGTTGTGTTTGGCTAGCAGTGTTTCTGTAGCGTACTTGTGACGGAGTTTCCAAAATAAATGGACACTAAATTGATGCAAATAATCATGATTCTGCCAGGTAGGCATAGGCTACTTTGTAGTTAACATTTAATTGCCTGTCCATCTACCTGAAAATTCACTAAACACAACATGTAAAGTGTTGTCCCATGTTCCATGAGCTGAAATAAAAGATCCCAGAAATGTTCCATATGCACAAAAAGCTTATTTCTCTCAAATTTTGAGCACAAACTTGTTTACATCCCTTTTAGTAAGCATTTTACCCTTTGTCAAGATAATCCATCCACCGGACAGGTGTGGCATATCAAGAAGCATGATCATTACACAGGTGGTGGGGACAATAAAAGGCCACTCTAAAACGTGCAGTTTTGTAAAAAAAAAAAATTTATTTATTTATTTAAAAAATGTTTTACTGTAACCTTATTTGACTTGGCAGGTCAGTTAAGAACAAATTCTTATTTACAATGACGGCCTACACCGGCCAAACCCGGACGGCGCTGGGCCAATTGTTCGACGCCCTATGGGGATGCTGACTGCAGAAACGTCCACCAGAGCTGTTGCCAGAGAATTCAATGTTAATTTCTCTACCAAAAGCAAACTCCAACGTTGTTTTAGAGAATTTGGCAGGGAAAAACTAATTTCCCTTTTGTGGGAAAAAACTAATTCCGATTGTCTGGGCTTGGCTCCCTATGCCCTCACAGGTCCACAAATGGCTGCACCCCTGTCCGGTCATGTGAAATCCATAAGATTAGGGCCTAATGAATATACTTTAATTGACTGATTTCCTTATATGAACTGTAACAGCAAAATATTTTTAATTGGTGCATGTTGCGTTTATATTTTTGTTCAGAATAGTCAGGCTATCATTAGCATCGCTAACGGCTACACAAAGTGGTAGACATACAGCGCATCGCACACAGAAGGGCTCGACATTCATGTACATTTTCTAATATTTTCAAGGACCTATAATTTATATTTTATTGTTGTAATAGCATATAGAAAGAAAAACTCACCCCAAAATATATGCAAAAAATAATGCATTACCACTAATGCCTTTTTTAAATAAGACTACACAATGGCCTAATGAGCTTTGAGCTCCTTCCTGGTTCCTCCTGGTGTCCTGAGCTCCTTCCTGGTGTCCTGAGCCCCTTCCTGGTGTCCTGAGCCCCTTCCTGGTGCCCTGAGCCCCTTCCTGGTTCCTCCTGGTGCCCTGAGCCCCTTCCTGGTTCCTCCTGGTGTCCTGAGCCCCTTCCTGGTTCCTCCTGGTGTCCTGAGCCCCTTCCTGGTTCCTCCTGGTGTCCTGAGCCCCTTCCTGGTTCCTCCTGGTGTCCTGAGCCCCTTCCTGGTTCCTCCTGGTGTCCTGAGCCCCTTCCTGGTTCCTCCTGGTGTCCTGAGCCCCTTCCTGGTTCCTCCTGGTGTCCTGAGCCCCTTCCTGGTTCCTCCTGGTGTCCTGAGCCCCTTCCTGGTTCCTCCTGGTGTCCTGAGCCCCTTCCTGGTTCCTCCTGGTGTCCTGAGCCCCTTCCTGGTTCCTCCTGGTGTCCTGAGCCCCTTCCTGATGTCCTGAGCCCCTTCCTGGTTCCTCCTGGTGTCCTGAGCCCCTTCCTGGTTCCTCCTGGTGTCCTGAGCCCCTTCCTGGTTCCTCCTGGTGTCCTGAGCCCATTCCTGGTTCCTCCTGGTGTCCTGAGCCCCTTCCTGGTTCCTCCTGGTGTCCTGAGCCCCTTCTTAGCTCCTCATTTTCTGAGACAGCCGCACTATGGGACCATGATGACACAGTTGAAGTCAGAAATTTACATACACCTAGGTTGGAGTCATTAAAACTAATTTTTCAACCACTTCACACATCTTGTTAACAAACTATAGTTTTTGCAAGTCGATTAGGACATCTACATTGTGCAGATCCAACAATTGCTTACAGAGATTATTTCACTATCAACTAACTGTATCACAATTCCAGTGGGTCAGAAGTTTACATACACTAAGTTGACTGTGCCTTTAAACAGCTTGTTAAATTCCCAAAAATGATGTCATGGCTTTAGAAGCTTCTGATTGAATCAAATGATGTCAATTAGCCTATTGGTGGTGTACCTGTGGATGTATTTCAAGGCCTACCTTCAAACTCAGTGCCTCTTTGCTTGACATCATGGGGAAATCAAAAGAAATCAGCCAAGACCTCAAGAAAAAAATTGTAGACCACAAGTCTAGTTCATCCTTGGGAGCAATTTCCATTCATCTCTAGGAGACAGAACTCCTTCCTGAGCGGTATGACGGCTGCGTGATCCCATGGTGTTTATACTTGCATACTATTGTTTGTACAGATGAACGTGGTACCTTTTAGCATTTAGAAATTTCTCCCAAGGATGAAGCAGACTTGTGGAGGTCTACAATTTTTTTTCTTGAGGTCTTGGCTGATTTCTTTTGATTTTCCCATGATGTCAAGCAAAGATGCACTGAGTTTGAAGTTAGTCCTTGAAATACATCCTAACCGACTTCCCAAAACTATAGTTTGTTAACATGAAATTTGTGGCATGGTTGAAAAACAAGTTTTAATGACTCCAACCTAAGTGTATGTAAACTTCTGACTTCAACTGTATACACACACACACAAAATACATTGGATGCTCTAACTCCGAAGCAGGAGAGCACTTCTGAATTCTGGTAAATGTTTTTAGACATTTCGATTTTGGGGTGAAGTTACCCTTTAAATCCAGTGCGCACAGAGCAAGAGGCTTATTTGTTTGTTTATGTGTATTTTTGTAGCGCACATGTGCTTGTAGAGTTCGCAAAACAAATAACCACTGGATTAATGCAACTAATCATGATATCATTCTGACAGGTAAGCATATGCTACGTTGTAGTTAACATTTAATTGAAAAACTTTCAACCGGTTTTCCCCAATAAGCAACGAGTTGGAGTCAACCCTGAGCATTCCACCGAAGCCTTCCACCATTAGCTCTGAAGGGAATATGGGAATGAACGGAAATATATGCAAATTCATATTAATACCATTTAAATGTTTTTTGCATTGGATACATTTACAATATCAATTGGAGACAGAAACATAAACCTTATCATAACTAGACATAATTGTAAATGATTAAATCCTTCCAATATAAAATAAACTAAAAATGTTGTTACGAATTGAACTTTAAATGAGTTGACTCTTCACATGGGATGATTTCACTGAACAACAAAAGGGAATATTGAATGATCCCCAATGATCCACCGCATCTCCCAAAAACATTTTCAACATGCCTGTAAAATTACATTATAGAAATTAAAGCTTTGGTTGTCTTCCTCTCAGGCTTCCATGTCTTCTCCCTGGACCTGCTCAATGTCCACCTCTTGAACATCAGACTGAGGCCTCATCTTTACTAACACTTTCCAACGTTGTTGAGGATGGCTCGTTGTCAGGCTCAAAAAGCCTCACATTTCCCTGGATAGCTTCCAATTTCTCAAACCTTGTATTGGTCAGCCTGTTGCATGATGGTGTGTGTTCCCAAACAAGGACCAGTTGTGCTCGGAGGCAGCGGATGTTGGTGGGATTTGGAGGATGATGGAGGATCCACAAAGTCCCTTCCTCCAGGTGGCTGATGAGATATGGCAGTCGTGCCAACATATCTCCATCCCAAAGCCCTTGCTTGGAAGTGTACTTTTCCAGACTGCCGAAAAACTTGCAGGCCAAGGTGGTGAGACACTGTAGTGATGACACCAAAGGCCTTGTTGATCTCTGCACCAGACAGGATGCTCTTGCCACCATACTTGGGGTCCAACATGTACGCTGCAGCGTGTATGGGCTTCAGGCAGAAGTCTTCACACTTTGATGTATTTCAGAACTGTAGTTTCCTCTGCTTGAAGCAACAGTGAAGTGGGCAGGGCAGTACGGATTTCTTCTCGTACATCTGCAAGCAGTCTGAACATCAAACAATATGGCATTGTCTCCCTCAATCAGTGCAATGGCTACTGCTATAGGTTTCAGGCTGCTTACCACTCTTACCGCTCTACTCTCGGCTACCCAGATAAGGCACTAAATAAACTTCAGCTAGTCCGAAATACGGCTACTAGAAACTTGACAAGGTTTTACTGCAAACCTACAAAGAATTACATGGACTTCTTCCTACCCATCTTGCCGATTTGGTCTTGCCAAAAACGTTGGCCCATCGTTCCTCAAATTTCTAAGCAAATAGCTGGAGGCAGGGCTTTCTCCTATATAGCTCCATTTTGATAGAATGGTCTGCCGATCCATGTGAGAGATGTAGTCTCTGTCTCGACTTTTAGGTCTTTACTGAAGACTCATCTCTTCAGTATGTCCTATAATTGAGTGCAGTCTGGCCTAGGGGAGCGAAGGTGAACGGCAAGGCACTGGAGCGAAAAAACCACCCTTTCTGTTTCTGCCTGGCCGGAACCCCTCTCCCCACTGGGATTCTCTGCCTCTGAGCCTTTTACGGGGGCTGGGTAACTGGCTTGCTCGCGCTCGTGGGCTATACTACTGCTAGCATTCGTGGGCTATACTTGGCCTTCGCTGAGCAGAGTAAGTTATTAGTCTGTTGATATCCCTTTGGTGGTATAGGGCCTGTGCTTTGGCAAAGCGGGTGGGGTTAAGTCCTACCTGGTTGGCCCTGTCCAGAGAGAACTTTGGACAGGGCCACAGTGTCCCCCGACCCCCCCCCCCGGGTCACAGTATCTATGCTGCTGCAATAGTCTGTGTCGGGGGGCTAGGGTCAGTCTGTCATATCTAGTGTAATTCTTCTGTCTTATCTGGGGCGGCAGGTAGCCTACTGGTTAGAGCATTGGGCCAGTAACTGAAAGGTTGTTAGATTGAATCCCCGAGCTGACAAGGTAAAAATCTGTCGTTCTGCCCCTGAACAAGGCAGTTAACCCACTGTTCCAAGGCCTTCATTGTAAATGTAAAACTGACTTGCCTAGTTAAATAAAGGTTCAATCTGGTGTCCTGTGTGATCTTAAGTATGCTCCCTCTAACGCTCTCATCTCCCTCTTCCCCCCCACCCCGACCAGAGGACCTGAGCTCTAGGACCATGCCTCAAGTCTACCTGGCCTGATGACTCCTGGCTGTCCCCGTCCCAAGTCCACCTGGTCACGCTACTGATCCAGAAGTTCTGCCTGCGGATACAGAACCCTGACCTGTTAACCGGTTTTGCGACCTTGTCCCGGACCTGCCGTTTCCTCCCTCTCTCCACCTGGTATCTCGACCTCAATGTTCGGGTATGAAAAGCCAACTGACATTTACTCCTGAGGTGCTGACCTGTTGCACTCTCTATAACCACTGATTATTATTTGACCCTGCTGGTCATCTATGAACGTTTTAACATTTTGAAGAACCATCTGGCGTTAATGGCCATGTAGTCCTATGATCTCCACCTGGCACAGCCAAAAGAGGACTGGCCACCCCTCAGAACCTGGTTCCCCTCTAGATTTCTTCCTAGATTCCAGCCTTTCCTAGCCACCGTGCTTCTACATCTGCATTGCTTGCTCTCTGGCGTTTTAGGTTCAGTTTATGAATAAGAACTTTGTGACAACTACTGATGTAAAAAGGGATGAATAATTGAAAAGGTTATTGGGAAAGCCTTTCCAATTAACAGAAGATTTGCTAATCATTGCTAATAGTGCACCGCACAAATAGACAGGGGGAATTCTCATTGCCTCTTCAGACATTTAATACATTTAGTTGATTCCCTACTAAGATTAATATATTTTTTATATTGTTGAACACAGTTTTAATGTCTAGATTCCGTCTGTGTTTTCCGCATCGTGTATTTTATGGGGCCCTAACATGCGCACACACAACCCCCTGTCCTGTACAGAGTGGGGCGGTCCATGGAGACAAAGGCTGGGCTCCGTGCCGCTCGCGGGGTGCACAGTCCATTGGACACACAATGAGAGCGGAAGCGGATCAGCTGGCTTGGGCCCGCAAGCAGAGGGAAAGAGAGAAAAAGAGAGAGGATCCCTGCCTCAGTCCCCACCAATTCCAAATTATTCCAAGTTATTCTGCTGGATGACCGACTTCATTTCCAACAAAAAGTATAAGAAAACAGAGGGAATGAGTGAGTGAGGGGAAGAATGGGGTATGGTAGGGAGTCGACAGCTCTCATACGGATTTAAACCCCTCAAAATCAACAAACTATGGCATAATTCTCCTCTTCTCTTATAAGAGCGTAGCCTATATGCGCATTTCAGGATTATATCATCTTCCTCAATATAGGCTAGACAAACAGGTTTGTTGAGAAAGGTCATTGAGAAAGTTCGCTCACCCTTCTCAATACAATCTAGTAGGATGTATGAAGACAGAGATTTCAAACCCAAAATAAGGTTGTTTTACACCATTATTTGTAAACATTGTATTTGTCAACAAAAATATCAGTATCCCTCTAGCTTTATAGTAGAGTGGCGGGGCTACCCTTTAGCTAAAAAATGTATTAAAGGACTGTCTAACTGAGCAAGTAGACAACATATTACTGGAGAAGCAGTTACCCATGTAGTGGTAAGGATGAGTTGAAACCTCTAAAATGATAGAACGGTCTAAATGACCTAATAAGCTTTGGTGAAATAAACAGAAAGACACTTTCAATCACTTGCAGTTTTTCTTATACCACAACTGCTTGCCTATGATTTCATACCTAAACCAGTTTTTGAAACGCCGTCCATAAGCTGCACTTCATTAACCAGGCTTCTTTTCATTTAAAAGTTTAAAATCAATAGTCAGAAAAGTCTGTATATCCTTCAACTATAGAATAACGATATGCATCTTCTAGTTATCTATTGATTGGACAGGCACCTGTCAGTCACAAAGCGAGGAAAACACTGCTGGTTTGTCAGTCTGTAGTCTATCCAGCCTCTCGGCACCTGTGTTATTTGTGTATGCTGTGGTTGGTTGCAGTCAAATTTCTTTTCACGGAGGAGCGAGAGCATGATGAGTCTCCTGCGAGTGAATTTACACTTCCCATGTAGTGGTAAGGATGAGTTGAAACCTATTTAAAGCTCAATATATACTTTCTGGGTCGACCCGACTAAATTCACATCGGGAAAAAAAAAAAATCACTCATTGAAAGCAAATCTAAGAAGTGGTAGATCTGTTCTATGTGCACTATTTCTATGCTTCCAGGTCTTAAGTTTAGATGTTGCTTTCGGTTTTGTACACCAGCTTCAAACAGCTGAAAATAAAATATTTTGTGTTATTGAAAGGATATTTCACAGTGGTTTAGATGGTACAATGATTCTCTGCACATTGATTGTTTTCTCATACTGAAATTAGGCAAACTATTAGACTTTTAGCAACCAGGTAATTCTACATACTGCACAAACTCAGCAAAAAAAGAAACGTCCTCTTTTCAGGACCCTTAACAGATCTTCATTGTAAAGGGTTTAAACACTGTTTCCCATGCTTGTTCAATGAACCATAAACAATTAATGAACATGCAACGGTTATTAAGACACTAACAGCTTATAGGCAATTAATGTCACAGTTATGAAAACTTAGGACACTAAAGAGGCCTTACTACTGACTATGAAAAACACCAAAAGAAAGATGCCCAGGGTCCTGCCCATCTGCGTGAACTCTGCCTTAGGCATGGTGCAATGAGGCATGAGGACTGCAGATGTGGCCAGGGCAATAAATTGCAATGTCTGTACTGTGACAGGACGGTCAGCTGATCGTCCTCGCAGTGGCAGACCAAGTGTAACAACACCTGCACAGGATCGGTACATCCGAACATCACACCTGTGGGACAGGTACAGGATGGCAACAACAACTGCCCGAGTTACACCAGGAATGCACAATTCCTCCATCAGTGCTCAGACTGTCCGCAATAGGCTGAGTGAGGCTGGACTGAGGGCTTGTAGACCTCAGTAAGGCAGGTCCTCAACAGACAACACCGGCAACAATGTCACCTATGGGAACAAACCCTCCGTCGCTGGATCAGACAGGACTGGCAAAAAGTGCTCTTCACTGACGAGTCACGGTTTTGTCTCACCAGGGGTGATGGTCGGATTCGCATTTATCGTCAAAGGAATGAGCATTACACCGAGGCCTATACTCTGGAGCGGGATGGTCTGGGGCGGTGTGTCACAGCATCATCGGACTGAGCTTGTTGTCATTGCAGGCAATCTCAATTCTGTGCGTTACAGGGAAGACATCCTCCTCCCTCATGTGGTACCCTTACTGCAGGCTCATCTTGACATGACCCTCCAGCATGACAATGCCACATTGCTCGTTCTATGCGTGATTTCCTGCAAGACAGGAATGTCAGTGTTCTGTCATGGCCAGCGAAAAGCCCGGATCTCAATCCCATTGAGCAGGTCTGGGACTTATTCGATCGGAGGGTGAAGGCTAGGGCCATTCCCCCCCAGAAATGTACGGGTACTTGCAGGTGCTTCTCACAGCGAGAACTGGCAAATCTGGTGCAGTCCATGAGGAGGAGATGCACTGCAGTACTTAATGCAGCTGGTGGCCACACCAGATACTGAATTTGATTTGACCCCCTCCTTTGTTCAGGGACACATTCAATTTCTGTTAGTCACATGTCTGTGGAACTTGTTCAGTTTGTGTCTCAGTTGTTGAATCTTATGTTCATACAAATATTTACACATGCTAAGTTTGCTGAAAATCAACGCAGTTGACAGTGAGAGGACGTTTCTTTTTTTGCTGAGTTTATAATTATTGTTTTGTGGCACCTATACAGCCAGCCACGTTTTTGGAGAACATAGGCTATTTACTGCGCTTTGATTGATGACAGAACAGCTTGTGTTGACTAGTATATAAAAAGGTGTTGAACTGACTGAATAAAGTAAATCTCCGATATTTCTTTGCTATTCATAAATCATATGGTATCGCATGTCCATGGTATCGCATCGGGACAAGTAAACCAAAGATCTTGTTTATATCTTCCAATAATTTGAAGCCCATAACTGCTAAAGTGACATGTCAGTGTAGCCTAGTGATGAGTTGGGTTGTTCACGAACAAATGACAATTAAACTAACCCGTTAGGTCAACCGAACCTGAATCGAGTCGGTGAGAGAGCTAGCTGTTCATTTGGTTCCCTAATTTGCATACTGGTAGGCTACTACTGCTTTTGGCGATTATCTGCAGATCAATTATGAAAACACTCATTGAAGATGTTGAATCTTCACTGCAGGAACCATTGATAGTGGAGAGAGAGCCTCATTCTGGTACATAATATGATAAAAAGAGGACAGATTGAAGGTTATAAAAGCTAATGTCACGATACACTACATGATCAAAAGTATCTTGACATACCATTTCTGTATGGACCTCGCTTTGTGGCTTAGCCCGGACCAAATTTTACATTTGGCACTATGCATTGGGGCAGGTAGTGTTCTCGTTGTTGGAAAGGTGGCATCCTATGATGTTGCCACATTGAAAGTCACTGAGCTCTTCAGTAAGGCCGTTCTAATGCCAATGTTTGTCTATGTAAATTGCATGGCTGTATGCTCGATTTTATACACCTGTCAGCAATGGGTGTGTCTGAAATAGCCAAATCCACTACTTTGGAGGGGTCTCCACATACTTTTGTATATATAGTGTACTTATGTCATTGTTAAAGATATTGAGATAGGCCTACTGATTTGATTAGTGTCAACAATGGAGTAGTCAACTACTTCTTTTTGTGTAGCAAAGCCCATGTTTAACACCTGCTTCAGTCTTCAAAACATTCTCGTAGGTCTATTCACGGGTGCCTGACTTTGTATAAAAGTGGGGGTGCACAATCTGGCAGGGGGGCTGGGGATACTCCCCATAAATGTTTTGTTTTAACCATTGTCCTTGATTTCTATATTGTTTCTCAACAGGGAATCCATGTGTACTTTACAGAGCATTTTTCATTAGGTTAAGAAAATAAACCAAACTGAAAGAGACGACTAGTTTTAGTTTGTCACGATATGTTACATTGAAAAGGGGATAGACTAGAATACTAATCTACTGCCTTCTCTCAAATTCCCACCCACAGTGATTGATTGACAGGTCTGAAACCCTACCATGTGACTCACAAACATCCTTGATTTGACAGGCCAAACTGTTAAAGGGATAGTTGACCAAAATTACATATTGGTTTCATTACCCTAAGTGTACACAGCAGCAGAGCCCCAAAAAATACAGAATTTGAAGACCAAACATAATTGTGGTAATTCATACCTTGCAGTAAAACTGGAGATATGGGAGGTAAAGTCATTAAAGTAGTCCATAACTTAGCTGTGTATTTCAGATGGAATTATGGGCATTAGAATGTACCAGAGGTCACCAAAAGAGCTCATTCTGGAATTGTTTTTTCCTCAGGGGGCATGCCTCCTGGACCCCCACCGCCCAGAACTACCTGGCTGGCTACTTTTTCTATTCGGCTGACAACTCCATGTACTTGCGGAAAACACTGCTAAACCAGCTCAACTTCACCAAACTAGGCTATACATTACACACACCACCACAGTACACACACCACCACAGTACACACACCACCACAGTACAAGCCACCCAAACACACAGCAGGAACAGCAACATAAAGGGCTGTAGGCTAGGGCTGTACTTGAGAGCACGTGCTGGCCAGGCCTGCGCCCAGAGGGCCTGGCGGCTTCAGTGTGTGGTGGCGAAGGGGGATCCTGGGACAACCATTTCCTGGCCTAACAAAGTGTCCGTTTGTCTGTGGCTCTGGACCGTGGCTCACAGAGCTCCAGCATGCCATCATGCTCTGCTTCTGCCTCAGCCCCTGGGGGGAGAGGAGGAGGAGGCCTGAAAGTAAGACAGGAGTGGGACGATGTGAGAGTAGGAGTGGGACGATGTGGCCTGAGCCCTGGGTGATCGCCAAGTCACCCTCCCCTCCTTCCCAACCGCCCTCCCACCCATCACCCTCTACGGCTGCCTCTCTACACAATGGCTGCTTCTCTGCTGAAATTTCACGTTACTGGATCCCAGGCCTGGAGTTTTGTGCTCTCACAATGCCCAGGCAATGGAACATGCTGCAGGAGAGACACACTCTGCAAGCTAAAGGCTGGAAAACCGTTCCTCTTTTCATTAGCATTAGAAAAAGGGGAGACCTCTCCACCACTCCCCCTTGTACCTAAAGCGGAGGAAGGCCGTCAAGACCCAGCAGCCCACTTTGGGTTTAAGATTTAAAATAAACAAGTCATTTGGAAATTAAACACAAGCTACCCCTCCCAATCTGATTCTTTAGATTATCCTTCCGCAGAGTGGGAACGGAACCGCTAGCAGAGGAGAGAAAACATTTAGAGAATGTATTTTTTTCACTAGCATGGACTCATTTTTTTATGGCCGAATCATCTGGATACCTTCTTCCATGCAAACTGAGTAACTGCATCAAGGTCGAATATACGCTAACACACACATATCTTCACATTTCCAAATGAACATTGGCTACTGTTTAAATGTTTTACAAATACACAACAGGCATGGAGACCCAAAACAAAACACCAACACAACCTTTCGGATGCTGGACAAATGCCAGAACCCAACCATGGAATTTTACAATTTTAGTCATTTAGCAGACGCCCTTATCGAGAGCGACTTACAGTAGTAGCAAAAGTCCATACAGTTTCATTCTGGTCTCCCGTGGGAATCGAACCCACAACCCTGGCGTTGCAAGTGCCATGCTCTAATTGGTTCTATGTACAGCAAGTATTAGGGGTAGTTAACGATGAACCAAGCTATCCTGAAATGCACCATGCCTTCCGTACAAGAGCAAAAATACCCAACAAGATGGCTATCCTACATATCCTAGCCTATATAGAAGTGTAACAAAGAATGAGAGACTGGTTGAAGAACAACCTTTAAGCTCTAATCACAGAAAAACTGATAGAAAATGTAAAAAGAAACTAAGAACTTATTTACATTGACTATTTATTTACATGTAAATAGAAACTAAGAACTTATTTACATTGACTAAAGTTCAAGTAGATTCTCAAGGAGGCGTCGGGGGAAAAAAATACAGAATAGACGTATTGCTGTAATGTAGGCCTAAAACTAGGGTTGCAAAGGGTCAGAAAATGTCCGGTAAAATTCCAGAATTTTTCCATGTGAAGTGTATCCCAGTTTCTGTGGGATACAAGGCAATTCTAGGTCTTGTGGCATATTTTGGTTAAACTATCCCAAATTCAATGGAATTGCAACGCTCTGCATGCACAGTGCATTCTTCCATCACATGTACATCTGATTCACAAGATCTTGCACACTAATGAGATGCTATTGAGCCCACACTACTACACTGTCTGAGCCAAGGACCACATGCTTTCTGGTAAGTTTTGATTACAATACTGGGAGGGGTCAATATATTTTATATGACATACATAATTTTTTGTTAACTAGTAAATAGTATCGTACAGGAAAGTGTGTTTAAATCATTTCTACCTTGTTAATCATTTCTGCTAGTTAGTTTTTGCTACCATGTGTGTTTTAGCTTGCTTGAGCCTGCTAACTGAGTGTAAATTCACCTGTTTCCATACATGTTTCATTTTAAAACATGTATCTTACAAAGGAGTTGTTTAATCTAACTGCTTAACTATTTATCTGTACATGGAATTTTTTTACTCCTTTTTTTCTCATCTTTACAGGAAAATGCCACGGGCACTATCTGATGTGTGGAGACATTTCACTGCACCTAATGTAGAAGGAAAAGCTGTGTACATTTGCAAATACTGTGCCAAATCATATGTGAAGAATGCAAAAAAGATGCAGAATCATCTGGCCAAATGCATAAAATTCCTTCAGCGCTCACAAGCAACCTCTGACAAAAGTCCCTATACTTCTAATAGAGGTGAAAATGATGAATGTGACACCTTATCGATAACAACAGCTCATGGTCCTCCTGGAATCAGAAGTTTTATGGACTCAATGGAGGAACGTAGTCAGAGAAATGCTAATGAATGTCTTGCTCTAGCTGTGTATGCAACTGGTTCACCTCTGATGCTCACAGGCAATGTGTATTGGAAGAGATTTTTGAATGTTCTTCGTCCAGCATACACCCCTCCAACCAGACATGCTTCATCTCCTCATTTGCTGGATGCAGAGTTCAACAGAGTTTAAGTGAAGGTCAAGCAAATCATTGTGAAAGCAGACTATTGCAATCATCTCTGATGGGAGGGCAAGGAATAATTAAAACTACATCATCTCCACCCCTCAACCAGAATTCTACAAGAGCACAGACACAAGGGACAACAGACACATCGGTCTCTACTTTGCAAATGAGCTGAAGCCAGTCATCAATGACCTTGGACCACTGAAAGTATTTGCACTGGTGACAGACAATGCTGCGAACATGACGGCTGCTTGGTCTAAAGTGGAGGAGTCCTACCCTCACATCACACCCATTGGCTGTGCTGCTCATGCATTGAATCTGCTCTTCAAGGACATCATGGCACTGAAAACAATGGATACACACTACAAGAGAGCCAAGGAAATGGTTAGGTATATGAAGGGTCATCAAGTTATAGCAACAAATCTACCTGGCCAAGCAAAGTGAGAAGAATAAGAGCACCACATTGAAACTGCCCAGCAACACCCGTTGGGGTGTCGTAGTCATCATGTTTGACAGTCTCCTAGAGGGGAAGGAGTCTCTCCAAGAAATGGCCATATCACAGTCTGCCGATATGGACAGCCCCA
Organism: Salvelinus alpinus; assembly: GCF_045679555.1. Lineage (NCBI taxonomy): Eukaryota > Metazoa > Chordata > Actinopteri > Salmoniformes > Salmonidae > Salvelinus > Salvelinus alpinus. Next base: position 23,380,636 of record NC_092119.1, read on the forward strand.
TCAAGAGGATCCTCCTGCATGATGTATTTTGGGAGAGAGTGGTAATCAGCCTGAAACCTATAGCAGTAGCCATTGCACTGATTGAGGGAGACAATGCCATATTGTTTGATGTTCAGACTGCTTGCAGATGTAAGAGAAGAAATCCGTACTGCCCTGCCCACTTCACTGTTTCTCCAAGCAGAGGATACAATCCAGGTGTGCAAAGTTTTTAGAGACTTACCCAGAAAGACTCACAGCTGTAATCGCTGCCAAAAGTGATTCTAACATGTATTGACTTAGGGGTGTGAATACTTATAATTTTCAATACACTTGCATAATTTAATAAAAATGTTTTCACTTTATCATTATGGGGTAGTGTGTGTAGATGGGTGAGTAAATAACGATTTAATCCATTTTGAAATCAGGCTGAAACCACATGGAAAGTCAAGAGCTAAGAATACTTTCTGAAGGCACTGTATACATTGCATTCGGAAAATACTCAGACCCCTTGACTTTTTCACATCGTTACATTACAGCCTTATTAGAAAATGGATTAAATAAAATGCCTAATCAATCTACACATAATACCCCATAATGACAAAGCGTTGAAACAGGTTTTTTGAAATGTTTGCACATTCTTTTTTTTTTTTTTAACAAACAGAAATACCTTATTTACATAAGTATTCAGATGCTTTGCTATGAGACTCAAAATTGAACTCCAGTGCATCCGGTTTCCATTGATCATCCTTTAGATGTTTCTACAACTTGGAGTGCACCTGTGGTAAATTCAATTAATTTGACATGATTTGGAAAGGCACACACAGGTCTATATAAAGGTCCCACAGTTGACAGTGCATGTCAGAGCAAAAACCGAAGGAATTTAAGGAATTGTCCAAAGAACTCCCGAGACAGGATTGTGTTGAGTCACAAATCTGTGGAAGGGTACCAAAAAATGTCTGCAGCATTGAAGGTCCCCAATAACACAGTGGCCTCCATCATTTTTAAATTGAAGAAATTGGAAGCACCAAGACTCTTCCTAGAGCTGAACACCCGACCAAACTGAGCAAACGGGGGAGAAGGGCCTTAGTCGGGGAGGTGACCAAGAACCCGATGGTCACTCTGACAGAGCTCTAGAGTTCCTCTGTGGAGATGGGAGAACCTTACAGAAGGACAATCATCTCTGCAGCACTCCACCAATCAGTTCTCTATGGTAGAGTGGCCAGACGGAAGCCACTCCTCAGTAAAAGGCACATGACATCCCGCTTGGAGTTTGCCAAAAGGCACCTGAAGGACTCTCGGCCCATGAGAAACAAGATTCTCTGGTCTGATGAAACCAAGATTGAACTCCTTGGCCTGAATGCCAAGCGTCACATGTGGAGGAAACCTGGCACCATCCCCATGGTGAAGCATGGTGGTGGCAGAATCATGCTGTGGGAATGTTTTTCAGCAGCAGGGACTGGGAGACTAGTCAGGATCGAGGGGAGAAAATGAACAGAGGAAAGTACAGAGAGATCCTTGATGAAGTCCTGAGTGCCCTGGTGCAGGTTCTCTAAGACAACACAGGAGTGGCATTGGGAAAAGTCTCGGAATGTCCTTGAGTGGCCCAGCCAGAGCATGGACAAGATCGAACATCTCTGGAGACCTGAAAATAGCTGTGCAGCAACGCTCCCCATCCAACCTGACAGAGCTTGAGAGGATCTGCAGAGAAGAATGGGAGAAACTCCCCAAATGCAGGTGTGCCAAGGTTATAGAGTTATACCCAAGAAGTCTCAAGTCTGTAATCACTGCCAAAAGGTGCAGTAAATGTGATTTCAGTTTATTTTTAATACATTTGCGGAAAAAATATTTAAAAAACTGTTTTTGCTTTGTCATTATGGGGTATTGTGTGTAGATTGATGAGGAAATTTTAGAAAAAGGCTGTAACGTAACAAAATGTGGAAAATGTCAAGGGGTCTCAATACTTTCCGAAGGCACTGTATCCCATGTAATGACTTGCATTATAGGATAAAACGAAGCCTGGTTAGTTGAGGTAATTATCTTAAATTGTAATATATTCTAACTGAACAAAAATATAAATGCAACATGTAAAGTGTTGGTCCCACGTTTCATGAGCTGAAATAAAAGATCCCATACACACAAAAAGCCTCTCAAATTTTGTGCACAAATTTGCTCGCATCCCTGTTAGTGAGCATTTCACGTTTGCCAAGATAATCCATCCACCTGACATGTGTGGCATATCAAGGTGATTAAACAGCATGATCATTACACAGGTTCACCTTGTGCTGGGGACAATAAAAGGCCACTCTAAAATGTGCAATTTTGTCACACAACACAATGCCACAGATGTCTCAAGTTGAGGGAGCATGCATTGGCATGCTGACTGCTGGAATGTCCACCAGAGCTGTTGCCAGAGAATAGAAAGTTAATTTCTCTACTATAAGATGCTTCCAACGCTGTTTTAGAGAATTTGGCAATATGTCCAAATTGGCCTCACAACCGCAGACCACGTATAACCACGCCAGCCCAGGCTCTCCGCATCCGGCTTCTTCACCTGCGGGATGGTCTGAGAGGCTGTAGGTTTGCACCACCAAAGAATTTGTCAGAAACAGGTTCAGCAAAGCGCATCTGCGTGCTTCTCGTCCTCACCAGGGTCTTGACCTGACTGCAGTTCGGCGTCGTAACGGACTTCTGTGTTATTGTCTGACTCCTGTAATTTGAGTTTGCAAATGGGAAGATAAACCCTCTTAAAATGGTCTGCACATGTGTGAATTGGTGTATCATGTTGTATTATTGAAGTACTGTAGGTCTAATGGTTAAGATGAGAAGATGCTCGCATAGCATTCTGTGAGATTTACAATACTAGAGGTGGGCAGAGAGAACATATTGTCGCTGAAGCCACGGTAAGTGTAGCTAATGTGAACACCGGTGCTGGTAACAAGTCTAGTAAATCTGAACGGGCACTAAAGCACCATGCCAAGCTACTCCAGCAATGTTTCTGTAACAATGATTTTATGCCTCACACCAATGCTAACCAACCTCATTACATGTTTGGGCCTGTAACACCAACGACAGTGTTCTGGGTACCCCAGCACCGGTGTACTGAAATAAATCAAAAGAATCCCATATGTGTATCAAAAGCCCCAAAACTATTCTCAAACATCAAAGCACCACATATTGAGATGATCATAATTAAAACTGCAAGCATTTGGCAAATTAAAACCTTGCACTCACCATTACGGGAAAAAGAGGAATGGCAAATTTGGACTGCTACGGCGTCTACGGGCGGCTTTGATGTGAAAGTAGTCTTTGGAGACCCTGCTTCTAATTGCAATAGTTACTGCAGAATCTCAGATTTAAGACTGGGGAGTGCTAGGAACGGGTACGAGGACAAGGCTGAGAAGAAGCAAGACCTCATTACAAGGAATGCACCATGCTGTAAAGAAGCCATCATCCATCCACCATGGTTGTTAACAAATGACAGAAATGGCGCATTAGTATGCTGTAAACTATCCCTGTAATCCACACTGTTGTTAAAGCATCACAACCACAGCATACTATTAAAAAATATTCACATTGTGGCGAGTTGTAAAGAAACCATCAAACTAGACTACTGTACTGCCCATTACAATCTAGCACGCTGTAAAGAACTGCGTTGAAAAGTGTTCTAGCTAGAAGACCTTGTGAGAAACACTTCACAGGTGTAGGCTACACATTTGAGAAGTGGCTTCTCATAAAATGTCAGGTTCAATTCCTAAAAATGGCTAATAAGATGACTCAACAGATGAGCATAAATTTCCCTATAATAGGCGACATACCCGGTCAAACGTTTGGTTCATAAAAGATTCCTTCTATAAAATGAAGTTATGTTTGCTTAAATCCCCTCATCTAGCCTATACCTACTTATATGTTATAGACACAAACTAGACAAGCATGTACACATGCGAATACACTCACAGGCCACAACTCCTTCCTGTTTTCAAAGAGTTTGGAAACTCAATCAAAAGACAAGGTTTTGTATTTACATCTGTGCCCTTTTGTCAGTGGTCTTGCAGGAAAGAACCATCTTACCTCAGCTGCAGCAGCTCCCAGCAAAGCCTTCATGCAGCAGCACAACTGAAAACAATACATACAATTTTGATGTTTTACTGCTCAAAGAATTTCGTAGAAGCATATGGCCAGGGCACACCAGAGAGCTCCTTGAAAAAAAGACGTCACTATACATCTGGTGACAAAAAGAAACGGGGAGGATTTTTTAGCCTGGTCTAATACGACACAGCATAGCCTAGCATTTTCAAAGGAAACATGGGCATTGCATACGCATGAACATTTTGTCTTTATTGTTGAGACAGTCAACTAAATAGGTACAGTGCTGTTTTAAAGAATGAGAAAAAAAATGTATTACTATCCAAATACACTGATGATATTTACTAGTTTAGGTCTGCTCCTAAAATACTTTTAAGAGGAAATGAGAATTACAATAGGGAAGTTGCTCGGGTTTAACATATACCGAATCGTAACTCTGGCCATGGGAAGAGAAGAGCCAGAACACACTACATTCATACTGTACAGGGCCTGCTCAGTTGCACAGTAACACACTGTCAGTAACAAATCATCCCATTCATCCAGCCAGATTTATAGAGAAGTATTGTCATTCAAACAATACAACACCATCTAACAGAATATCAGACTATAAATAGCCTGTACACAGGGTAATTTCACAGATTAAACAACTGCTCATCCTCCATTAGGCTTGGTACATGTAAAATCCCATAGAGAATAACAAAATACTGATGTGTGCATTAAACATTTTCAACCGTCTGACCTAAACTATTTGCAGGACAGACATCCCAGCTCATAAAGTTACACTAGTAACTCAAAAAAGCTACTCAGTTTGCTGCAAGCACAAAACAAATATTAGACAGATCCAAGAGGGGATTCTCTGCTGTTACCAAACAATGATTTATTTTGGAAGAAGCTAACCACTTAGCTAACTAGCTACTAAACTGGCAAACCAAATCCACAACTGCAGAGCATTTAGAACATTTTACACATCCTTAGCATGCTAGTACTGGAAGCCTATGGGCAACGCTAGTAGGCATTGGCTAATGAAACTTCCTTCATACTGGACACAGAGACAAAAATGGTATCCACAAGTTCATCTTACTCTGGTGAAGTAGATAAAGGGCATCATAGCCAAACGCCCAAACTTTATAATGAAACATTTTGTGACAGGTGAAATGAAGAATGCGTTTGTCTTTATCTCTTAACATATTGCACCGGATGACTGCATGTATTTACTTAAAAAGTAGATACAAATATTAAAATGTATTTAAACAACTTCAAAATAAATAGTTAACGATATTGAGAAACTATCCCGTGGCCATTTTCAAATACCCCGGGTATATATGGTATACCGCCCAAGCATACCACCCTGCATACCACTGCTGGCTTGCTTCTGAAGCTAAGCAGGGTTGGTACTGGTCAGTCCCTGGATGGGAGACCAGATGCTGCTGGAAGTGGTGTTGGAGGGCCAGTAGGAGGCACTCTTTCCTCTGGTCTAAAAAATATCCCAATGCCCCAGGGCAGTGATTGGGGACACTGCCCTGTGTAGGGTGCCGTCTTTCGGATGGGACGTTAAACGGGTGTCCTGACTCTCTGAGGTCATTAAAAGATCCCATGGCACTTATCGTAAGAGTAGGGGTGTTAACCCCGGTGTCCTGGCTAAATTCCCAATCTGGCCCTCAAACCATCATGGTCACCTAATAATCCCCAGTTTACAATTGGCTCATTCATCCCCCTCCTCTCCCCTGTAACTATTCCCCAGGTCGTTGCTGCAAATGAGAACGTGTTCTCAGTCAACTTACCTGGTAAAATAACGGTAAAATAAATAAAATAAAATAAAAAATCCTCCATAGCTAATTATCATATGTTAAGAATAGGTAAAGAAAAAAAGGAGAAATTATGACGTTGCGGCAGGGAAAATACATTTTCTGACATTTGGCAAAAGATATATCTTGAGATAAGTGGGAGCAAGAATCAATGATCGTTTGACAACCTACTAGACCAGCCTGCTGATACAGTTAAAAAAAGAACAATGCGCTCTGACTCAATCCAAAGTCAGGTTGTTAGCCTATGTAAGACCAAAACTTCCTTCATACATTTTATTTGCACAGATGACAAGTTCCAATTCAATCAATACAGAGCAGTGGCCAGAAACTATCGAAGGGCTAATTCCCAAAAAGAATACAGAAGCAAAACTACAGACAACTCTGAGGACCTCTAAAGCCTTTGACTACCCACTTCACACTAGGCTTGGGCGGAATACCGCATATGCCATATACCGGGGTATTTAGAAAATGCCACGAGATGGTTTTTCCAATACCATCAAAACTATTTGTAGTTTCCATAAATTGGAAAATGTGTTGCTACTTTGGAAGTTAATACAACTTGTGCAATACATTGCGAGATGAAGCATATTGCTTTCTTCCCTTCACCAGTCACGTTATGAAGCTTACCCTAGTTCCCCAAAACAGTTGAGCCAGACACGTGTTCGTTGTAAAGAGCACAACGGGAGAAAGCATTCTATGTACATTCAATACAAAAGTTGTATATAGAGTACAAGTCAAAAGTTTGGACACACCTACTCATTCAAGGGTCTTTATTTTTTACATTGTAGAATAAATGACATCAAAACAACAAAATAACAAATATGGAATCATGTAGAACCAAAAAAGTGTTACACAAACCAAAATATATTTTATATTCTTCAAAAGTAGCCACCCTTTGCCTTGATGACAGCTTTGCACACGCTTGTCATTCTCTCAACCAGCTTCATGAGGAATCCTTTTCCAACAATCTTGAAGGAGTTCCCACATATGCTGAGCAGTTGTTGGCTACTTTTCAATCACTCTGGGGTGCAACTAATCCCAAACCATTTCAATTGGGTTGAGGTTGGGTCATTGTGCATGCCAGGTCATCTGATGCAGCTCTCCATTACTCTCCTTGGTCAAATAGCCCTTACACAGCCTGGAGATGTGTTGGGTCATTGTCCTGATGAAAAACAAATGTCAATCTCACTAAGTGCCAACCAGATGGGATGGAGTATCGCCCCTGAACGCTGTGGTAGCCATGCTGGTTAAGTTGGCATTGAATTCTAAATAAAATCACCAACAGTGTTACAGGCAAAGAACTCCCATACCATCACACCTCCTCCTCCATGCTTCACGGTGGGAACCACACATGCAGATATCATCCGTTCACCTACTCTGCGTCTCACAAAGACACGGCGGTTGGAACCAAAAATCTTACATTTGGACTCATCAGACCAAAGGACAAATTTCCACCGGTCTAATGTCCATTGCTTGTTTCTTGGCCCAAGCAAGTCTCTTCTTCTCATTGGTGTCCTTTAGTAGTGGTTTCTTTAGGGCTATCTTCTATATACCACCGCTACCTTATTACAACAAAACTTTGATTGACTCAAAAGCAATAAGGAAAGAAATTCGACAAACCCCCGTGTGTGCTATGCCAGTAATACCGTAAATCCCAGGATGGCAGAAGAACGGTGTGAAAATATGGATTCCGCCCAAGCCTACTTCACACCAATTGGTATTTGAAACTCAGGCCTAGGAGGAGTGTGTAGGCCAAGGCTACATTCAGGCTTCAAAACTACAGGCGTGGCACATTTCCAGGAGGATTTACCCTAGTGTTTTACCGAAGGCTCAGACTTTTTTCCAGAACCAGCAACCTTTTGGTTACAGGCCCAACACTAACCGCTAGTCTACCTGCCGCCCTAAAACACTGGCTGCCCACTGATGTGGGGGTAAGTATTGATGGAAAAGCACCAGTTGTGTTATGTAGGCTATTCATTTCCCCCATTAGACTGCTTCACCCGAAACACTAGCCTAAAGAGATTAACAAAACGTAGCCTACTAAACATTATTTCACAGAGTTCCACAGCACATAACCTGAGCAATTACCACCACCATAAATGACTAGCCGAACAGCTGAAGAAGCTATGCTCTGTCGTAAAGGCACAATACTCACATTCAATCAGTTGTTGTTTGTGGGAATTATTTTGGGAGAAGCCTGTCAGAGGAATGGAGCGAGGGGCAGGTGATAAGATCGTGACAGCCCACATTGACAGACAAATGCTGAGCTGTCAAATCAATCACACAGATAGGAAGAAGAGGAGTCCGAGAGGAATCACCTGACTGGCAAACTAGGCTAAACAGAAGACAGGACATCTATCCAAAACCATTAGACTAACCCTACTTATTTATTAATGACCTTACCAATGCCAAACATAAAATATGTAATTATTTTCCTGTGCTTCCTACTAGCATTTTTTTCCCTCCCCTCTGCTCTGTACACATGCTGCTCTTCCTTCAGGAAAGCATGCATCACAACTTTGTTCATTCATTTGCAGTTTCTTTCATTCATTTGCAGTTTCTCTCATTCACTTTCGCTTGTAAAATGTCCACACTCACTGAAAATGACATTCGGTAGCTACTACCTATGTTTGTATAACTTTATGAGCTGGATTTGCCATTCTTTGCCATTAGTTTATGTTTGTATTTGCTCATTGGCATTTAGCTAACAACGTGTGTGATTTTGCTATTTTGTTATCATATTGGGCTTTTTTAGCCCACCCTTGTTTACTATGTTTGTAATATCTTAAATCCCTGGATGGCAGAAGAACCTCATTAAAGACTACTTCTAAGCTCCCTCGTAAGGATATGTCTCCTGTAGTCCAAGACAGACACACCCTGGTTCTTCTACTTTCTCTGTGTGATTATTTTTTGCTTATCTGGAGGATTATGCTACCTTCTTCGACCACACACACACACACACACACACACAGAGTAGGCCATGTTAGGCCTAGCCCTTCCTCTTTTCAGTGTATCATGCAGACTGGATATTTAACATGGTGGTATGCATTTCACGTTCACAGCAAAACATCTTTTAATAACCTGTACGAGTGCATCTTCGCGTGTGAGTGAGTAGCACACACATTCAACCACATTTTATTCATCACACAGCTTTGTGATCATTTGATGAAGCAACAAGCTGTAATGAATGATATATTACTATGCCCGTGATGCTAACAGAGAAGTGTGCAGAAACTCCCAACAAGACGACAATGTAACCTACTGAGCATCCCATTGTATTCACACACTTACGACTCACAACAATAAGTGTGTGGTTTAATGATTGTCCTTGGCTACTCATTGACATGGTTAACTTTAATGCTGTTGTGAGGAGAAACCGGAAGACACACATTGCAATGGCTCGGTCATATGCTTTACAAGTACAAAACCTGATAGACCTTAACATTTGATACAATAGTGTAGCTCAAGTGTCAAAATGGCATCCAGTGACATTAAAAACATCTTGCTTCTTTGTGTGTTCTTTGTCATCAGATGCGTACGTTATGTACAACAGCTGCTAGACTGAGGGTAAATTCCAGCCAGCATAAATATAAAAATGGATCAGGCGGGGCTTACTGTTCTTTTCCCACCATCTTCCTTGATCTTCAATTGCATCATATGTTGGCCATCTTATGTGTTGTGCTGCTGCAGTCACTAGGAAGAACAAACGCAAAGCACCATACATCATGGTCCTTGCTTATGTAATATATTGAATATGAAACAACAATATGCCTACATTGCCTAGTTCAAGGACACAGAGTCCTTTTTCTCCCACTTTAAATCAATCAACCTATTGTGTGCAAGCATGGGCATCTTTCGAAGACAAAAAAGATGGAAATGTCAGCATAGGAACAGATTTCAACCATCTAGAATAAAAAAAATATGGACGCCAATTTTGAGAGCATCAGAAGACTGCGATAAGAGCAAATCATCCTTGAATGATTTATTTGTTTTCAAATGAATGGATGTCTGTCATGTCTACATCCAGATTAAGCTCATCCCAAATCTTTGTGTGATCGCCAGTGAGTCGCGAGACACTGTACTGTACAGCGTACTGTGAATGGGCACCCAGGTACTCTTTATGAATGGAAGGGGTCACGTGACCGCAGCACCTCCCGAACAGATATTTCTCACTGACTGTCAACAAGCCACGCAAGAGATCAGCCCATTAAAACAATACGGATTTACAGCGACACAAAGGACCTTATTTCTATTCACATAACTGTTGCTTTCCGGGCGTAGCCCAGTCACATTTGGAACGTAATACGTCCATTAAAAAAATATATATATGAATGGAGATTGTGATATGCAAATGAGTGCTATTGATAAAAAAATATGGCGTCTTCTACTTTTGCAGCAACCAGTTTACAGCCACATTTCCATTGAAAAAAAGAATAATATTGAGAGAATATACATTTTTAAAACCTCTACATTAACTAACAGAGTAACCTGCTATCAAATGTCAAGAAAACACTATTGTATAATATTGATTCTTATGACAATATAATTTTAGAGTAGGTACAGTAAGCATATAAGTATTCTTAAATCATACGCTTAAACACAAAATCTAGCCACAGTGATTGTAATAAATTACACGATTTAGTCACACACACAATCTGAAATATTAATAGATATTATCCAATTGCAGTCCAATCATAAGGTATTTTTCAAAGACAGTCTTGATGGAAACAACTATCATATATATTGCATTAATTATGAGGCTAATGTTAGAGTGGATTGTAATCCATTTTCTATACAGTCGTCAAAATTACATTTAACATCTGCCGTTGCCATAATAAGACGGTTTTATTTCTATTGCATTAAGTCCCAAAACACGTTGTTGTGATCATGGAAAACAAACCAAACAAAATAACCAAACCAAACAAAATAATTCAATAGTAACCTCATTTAAATATGAAAGTTCTCAAAATGGTATTTGTAGAACCAAGGATCATAGTGGAACAGAGTCATTTAGAATCGTGCAAATCATTGCAGTGAAGATTAGATACATGAAGGCAGAATTATCATCGCGTTCTAGAATGTGGGATAAAAATGTACTCACTCGTTTGGATTTGTTGAATCTTCGCTCATTTTTTCTCACGGGGATCCAAATCCTAGCAATAGCATCGAGGACGCAGTGACGGCGGGGAAATAAACCGCAAATATCACCATTTTCTTTCGCATAAAATCCCTAGATATTGTATAAAAGTTAATTGTCTTACAATGGCGCATGCATAACTGAGCTCTTTTAGGAAAACCAAGTAGCCTAGCTAATTTTGTAACTCAATTGCGAGGAGGAATGACAACCGATTATTAATTTGATTTTCCCTGGAAGTAAAATCCAACCACAACAAAATGCACATCTTCGTCATCCTCTTCGGTAAAATGAAATCCAATGCGTTCAGAAGCTAAAAAGTGTACAAAATAAAACCGACATTTGGCACGTTATTAGTGGCTAGCTATCGAGCATTCCCCTCTCCAACTTCAGGTCCAGGACAACACTTAAAAAGCGCTGGTTGGTCCGTCAATGTGTCGGTGTACGTTGAATTATAGCCTCCACAGCTAGAAAAAGGTAAAACATAATTTATATTAAGAAATTGAAATACAAAAGGCAAATACAGTGAGTTACATTTTCCCCAAGAAGTTGTTGGACATCTGCTTTAATCGAACTCCATTTTCAACTCGAGCAATGAACATCGGAAAACTGGGCGGAAACGTCGACCACCAGTTTTACAATGAAATCCTTCCGCGTGGCTGCAAAAAAATACATATGATATGTCAAAGGATTCTCAACTATAAATTCTATTGCTTACATCAACTCTAACCATATGTGAGAAAAATGTGATGAAATATGTCTGTGTCATTAGGCATATATTCGGATTATTTATATCCAAAATTGACCTAAAGTAGTCCCTGCACTTCCCAATAGAAGTTTCCCTTCAATCACGCAGTGATACAGAAAAAGGAAGCGTCTGTGTGATAGCACGAAAAAATAAAAAATAATCTGTGAGAAGGATTGTGTATGTGATACCACCATCAATAGGCTATCATGTCTAGATTATGTTGGTGTGGGTTACATTTCGTTCCTTTAGCGTCACAGAAAACAACTGCTTTCATACTGGAAGACTAGTGCTATAAAATGGAGGAGATTGTATAGACATATGAGCCGAATACATGGGGCAGCACGTGGAATTACATCAGATTCCACTTAATGATTTAAAATAACAGAGAACGAAGGCTACAGCTGTATTCTTCAATCGTTTTCTCATTCATTGGTTGTAGGCTTCATCTCAAGAGTAGGTCTGAGGCCAGATATGTGAATGATGATGAATGTAATTTGTTTGAATTCCAGAAAATTATTGTTTCATGTTGACATCACCATGATGGGAAGTGTTAAAAAGAATCCAGAAAATTATATTGTATCTGCAGTGACTTTTTGATCCGGCCAGGTAAATGAGTAATCTTCAATATATTTGCTTCGGGACAGAATATCCGTTTTGACCGTCTTCTTGGATGCACAAGGTGATACTAATAGACAACAATATAAACATGATTGCGATCGAAATTACATTTGAAGACAGAGAATAAAGTTAGCCAATTATTTTTGCCTTTCACAGCCATAGCTTTATAAAATAATAGATTATTTTATAAAATTACATTAACCAGCAAGTGTAAGTAAACCTTTGAAAAACACTACCCACTCATGTTCACAGATCATTAACTTTATTATGATTATTGTATTGTTCTAACTACATGTTTCTCCAAAAGATTGTGTGAATGTAGTATATCGTGCTATTACATTGTCATTCTGCAAACAACCATTGGACATTTTTATTTTGTGACATAAAGACAGCCAGAAAACAAAAGCAATACCAATTGACAATTTAACCCCAAATTCATATGATATGCATTCATCTTATTCATTCCTGTGAGATGTCATATGCCATGAGATACCAATGGGGTGGTTATATAAGACTTTACCGCTATTGGATTTCTGTGCTGTCTGGAATAGCGAGAAATCGGGCTAAATGATTCTGCCCGGTTGTCATAGTGACAGTATGTTGTGTGAGAAGTTTCTTTGTATTTCACTGACTCCCATACAGCTTGTTTTATACAGCTGATATTTAAGGCTGTGGCACAAACTGTAGTCGTCAATAGTTACCACAGCCACAAAGTCATACTTTTGGCTAAATCCCGCCTATTTCTACAATTTCTCTTCTTAAAGTTAGATTTTATACCTAACCTAAATTTAACCACACTTCTAACTTTATACCTAACATTAACCTTAAATTAAGACAACAAAAAAAATTGCTGCTGATATTCTTGGAACAAGTTATTTTTAATTTATTTACAAAAAAATCAATATGGTTCAGACTCAACTGCCATGTTATTTGCAGTCTTATAAGCATGTTGATGTCACCAAACAGACCTTTGTGGCAATGGGTTTATAAAATGTATTCAATTTGAAAAGTAGGTTACAGTAGTACACTTTTCACCCCTCCTTTAATAGAATTGAGTGTCCTCATGTTTAGGCTTAGGTCCACAAGCGCAAATAAAGTGTCCCTTGTTTCATTTGAGCAGTAAAACAATGACCATCTTTGAATTTCTCCTCTAGCATTGCCTCTATACTTTGGAGGACTATTCAGAGTTCAGGAAGTCAGTTTGTTTTCTCATCTCACAAATATGGATGGCCTAATGCATTTCCTGTGTTGTTCACACACAACATAGTGTACAGAGCACAAGGGCAACAGGATGTTTAGCTCAAAGGGAAAAGCATCATTGCGCTACTTCCCTCACATAGAGCAATCAGGGTCACCCGTTAAAGGAGATATATAACATAATGAATCAATATGATTTTCAATGGTGACCTCAATACCTGAAGATTAGATCTAGAGCAGTGTTACCTACTCAAGTTTTAAGGGAGCAACGACTCATAGTATTTTATAAACACATATCATAGATGCAGTAGATTAAGTAACTCACTCACATACTGCAAGAATGCACACCAACATTGAAAACATTCCAAGGAAAGTAAGTTATAAAAGTCAGGATGGTGTAAAGCAGGACACACATTGACACACACAGCTTAGGGACACAACGTATCTACTGAAGGAAGATGAAGTTGCTCAAGGTGTAACGTCCAAACTAAGTTGCGTTCTATTCAAAGCAGCACCGGTTTCTAGCTCTCATGCATGACCACAATCAGGTGACGAACTCAAACTCAAGTGATCACTAGCGTAAGCAGCAGAGTGATCTAGAGTACACAGTCAACCTCCGGTCACAAGTGAAGGGAAGTGAAGGTCCCTCTTTGTATGAACATTATGGAGAGAACAGGATGTGTGTGTACATCATCAGACATTCAGTCTGCGAGACCTCTTAGAGCCCATAGTCAGTAAGGTAAACAACAACTCCTAAAGACACTAATCTAAGGATCCTCTGCCTTTTTATCTACATTGTGTCCCTCCCTCTCTTGTTTATTTGATTTAAGCCACACCGGTTTGGTTCCCTTTATGTTCCTGTTGATGTTGTTGATTCCTGTTTCCCAATAGCATACCTGTGGTGGAGCAACTCCGTTCCCCTCAACCCATTCTTAAATCTGCAGATCTCCCCTTCAGTTTGCCATCTAACCAGACAATGTACTAGCCTAGTGTAAGGGCTGGGCCTGTGTCCAACTCAATAGAGAGGAGGGGCTTTAAACCAGAGGTGCTGTTTAAAGGGCTGCGAGCTGAACACAACAATGCATACCTATGATTAGTGCGGGCATGGCCTCGGAAGCCTGTGGCAGCCAGGCATGCTAATTGCTCTGTGGCCGGCGGAAAAGGTGTAGCTGTTCCAAGGAGAGGAAGTGCAAAGCCTTCAGGCATGTTTGACTACTGCCTATGTACAGTTAAAGTCGGAAGTTTATATACACTTAGGTTGGAGTCATTAAAACTCGTTTTTCAACCATTTAAACTCGTTTTTCAACCACTCCACATATTTCTTGTGAAACAAACTATAGTTTTGGCAAGTTAGTTAGGACATCTACTTTGTGCATGACACAAGTCATTTTTTGTTTACAGACAGATTATTTCACTTATAATTCACTGTATCACAATTCCAGTGGGTCAGAAGTTTACATACACGAAGTTGACTGTGCCTTTAAACAGCTTGGAAAATTCCAGAAAATTATGTAATGGCTTTAGAAGCTTCTGTTAGGCTAATTGACATCATTTGAGTCAATTGGAGGTGTACCTGTGGATGTATTTCAAGGCCTACCTTCAAACTCAGTGCCTCTTTGCTTGACATAATGGGAAAATCAAAAGAAATCAGCCAAGACCTCAGAAAAAAAATGTAGACCTCCGCAAGTCTGGTTCATCCTTGGGAGCAATTTCCAAACACCTGAAGGTACCACGTTCATTAGTACAAACAGTAGTACGCAAGTATAAATACCATGGGACTACGCAACCGTCATACCACTCAGGAAGGAGACGCGTTCTGTCTCCTAGAGATGAACGTACTTTGGTGCGAATTGTGCAAATCAATCCCAGAACAACGGCAAAGGATCTTGTAAAGATGCTGGAGAAAACAGATACAAAATTATAGAACATTTGTGGGCAGAACTGAAAAAGTGTGTGCGAGCAAGGAGGCCTACAAACCTGACTCAGTTACACCAGCTCTGTCAGGAGGAATGGGCCAAAATTCACCCAACTTATTGTGGGAAGCTTGTGGAAGGCTACCCGAAACGTTTGACCCAAGTTAAACAATTATGAAGGCAATGCTACCAAATACTAATTGAGTGAATGTAAACTTCTGTCACGATCGTTATAATGAGTGGACCAAAGCGTAGTGTGATCTGGGTTCCACATCTTTTTATTACTAGGTGAAACTCACAGCAAAACAAAAACAATAAATCTCAAAATGAAACGTGAAGCTAACAATAGTGCTAACAGGCAACTATCCATAGTCAAGATCCCACAAAGCACAAAGGGGAAATGGCTGGCTAAATATGATCCCCAATCAGAGACAACGGCAAACAGCTGCCTCTGATTGGGAACCATACCTGGCCAACATAGAAACATAATCCCCTAGATGACCCACCCTAGTCACACCCCGACCTAAAAAGCTCTCTATGGTCAGGGCGTGACAGTACCCCCCCCCCCCCCAAAGGTGCGGACTCCGACCGCAAAACCTGACTCAATAGGGGAGGGTCCGGGTGGGCATCTACCGCCGGGGACTCCAGACCGTGGAACGTCGCCGGAGGAACCGGACCGTGGATCGTCGCCGGAGGAACCGGACCGTGGGTCGTCGCCGGGGACTCCAAACCGTGGATCGTCGCCGGGGACTCCGGACCGTAGATCGTCGCTGGGGACTCCAGACCGTGGTTCGTCGCCGGGGACTCTAGACCGTGGTTCGTCGACGGAGGCTCCGGACCGTAGATCGTCGCCAGAGGCTCCGAACTGAGAACCCCCGCCGGAGGCTCCAGACCGCAGACCGTCGCTGGAGGCTCCGGACCGCTGACCGTCGCTGGAGGTTCCGGACCGTGGACCGTCTCAGGAGGTTCCGGACTGTGAAACGTCGCCGGAAGCTCCGGACTGGGAACTGTCGCTGGAAGCTTGGTACGTGGGGCCGGCACTGCACTCAGGGCGAGTGCGGTGAAGAGGCACAGGACGTACTGGACTGTGGAGGCACACTGGAGGCCTGATGCGTGGAGCCGGTACAGGTGGCACCGGGCTGGTGACACGCACCTCAGGGCGAGTGCGGGGAGGAGGCACAGGACGTACTGGACTGTAGAGGTGCACTGGAGGCCTGAAGCGTGGGGCCGGTACAGGTGGCACCGGGCTGGTGACACGCAACTCAGGGCGAGTGTGGGGAGGAGGCACAGGACGCACTGGACTGTGATGGCGCACTGGAGTCCTGAAGCGTGGGGCCGGTACAGGTGGCACCGGGCTGGTGACACGCACTTCAGGGCGAGTGCGAGGAGCAGGAACAGGACGGACCTGACTGGGAAAGCGCACTTGAGGGAGAGTGCGAGGAGCAGGAACAGGGCTGTGGAATGGGAATGTGATGAAAGAAATAAAAGCTGAAATAAATCATTCTCTCTACTATTATTCTGACATTTCGCATAGCTAAAAGAAAGTGGTGATCTTAACTGACCTAAGAAATGGAGTTTTTACTAGGATTAAATGTCAGGAATTGTGAAAAACTGAGTTTAAATGTTTTTGGCTAAGGTGTATGTAAACTTCCGAATTCAACTGTATGTAGGACTGCCTGTGGGACTGCCTGTGGGACTTTTTTAACCGAACGTGACTAAAACTGGTTTAGTGTAGACAAAGACAACACTGCATGGTAATATTGAGGTACCTTTTAGGTACATTAGTAGTGACATGTGACTATGAGTTCATGTGTTGGACCTGTTGTTGAGCCTCTAATGGGAGTGTGCTTATCCAGGGAATGTGCCAGTTAGAGGATCTGGTTAAATGGATGTGTAAAGTGTGTCAACAGTGTCATGCTTAGGAATTATACACATGACAAGGATGTATAATATCTGAAAAAAAGTATGTGGACACCTGCTCGTCTAACATCTCATTCTAAAATCATGGGCATTAATTTGGAGTTGGTCCCCCCTTTGCTGCTAGAGTATAACTCTCCTGGGAAGGCTTTCCACTAGATGTAGGAACATTGCTGCGGGGACTTGCTTCCATTCAGCCACAAGAGCATTAGTGAGATCGGGCAATGATGTTGGGCGATTAGGCCTGGCTTGCAGTCGGCGTTCCAATTCATCCCAAAGGTGTTCGATGAGGTTGAGGTCAGGGCTCTGTGCAGACCAGTCTTCCACACCGATCTCGACAAACCATTTCTGTATGGACCTCATTTTGTGCATGGGGGCATTGTCATGCGGAAACAGGAAAGAGCCTTCCCCAAACAGTTACTACAAATTTGGAAGTACGGAATCGTCTAGAATGTCACGTTCCTGACCTGTTTTCTCTTGTTTTGTATTTATTGAGTATGGTCAGGGCGTGAGTTGGGTGGGTTGTCTATGTGTTGTTTTCTATGTTGGGGTTTTGTGTGTTCGGCCTGGTATGATTCTCAATCAGAGGCAGCTGTCAATCGTTGTCCCTGATTGAGAATCATACTTAGGCAGCCGGGGTTCACGTGAGTGTTTGTCTTTCGTGTTCGTATTCGTGTTCGTAAACGGGACTGTTTTCGGTTGGATTCTATTTGTTAATTTGTTTCATTGTAGTGTTCAGTTAATTTTATAATAAATTATGGACACTTTCCACTCTGCGTCTTGGTCCGATCCCTACACCTCCTCTTCAGACGAAGAGGAGGAAATCTGTCGTTACAGAAACACCCACCACCAAAAGACCAAGCAGAGTGGAAAAGGGCAGCGACAGCAGCAGCAGCAGCGCAAAAAGGAGAATTGGACATGGGAGGACGTTTTGGACGGCAAGGGTTGCTACACATGGGAGGAGATCCTGGCTGGAAAGGATCGCCTCCCATGGGAACAGCTGGAGGCAGCTCGGAGAGCAGAGGCAACCGGAGAGAGGAACCGGCGGTATGAAGGTACGCGGCTAGCACGGAAGCCCGAGAGTCAGACCCAAAAATTTATTGGGGGGGGGAACACGCGGGGTGTGGCAAAGCCGGGTAGGAGACCTGAGCCAACTCCCCGTGCTTACCGTGGAGTGAGAGGGCGTCGTACTGGTCAGACACCGTGTTATGCGGTGGAGCGCGCGGTGTCCCCAGTACGCGTGCTTAGCCCAGTGCGGGCTATTCCACCTCGCCGCACTGGTAGGGCTAGGTTGGGCATCGAGCCGGGTGTCATGAAGCCGGCCCAACGCATCTGGTCTCCAGTGCGTCTCCTCGGGCCGGCGTACATGGCACCAGCCTTACAAATGGTGTCCCCGGTTCGCCAGCATAGCCCAGTGCGGGCTATTCCACCTCGCCGCACTGGCAGGGCTACGGGGACCATTCAACCTGGTAAGGTTGGGCGGGCTCGGTGCTCAAGAGCGCGTGTCCTCCTTCACGGTCCGGTAATTCCGGTGCCACCTCCACGTACCAGTCCTCCGGTGGCAGCCCCCCGCACCAGGCTGTCTCTCCGTCTCCTCCCTACAGGGGTACCTGCCTGCCCAGCGCTGCCTGAGCTGCCTGCCTGCCCAGCGCTGCCTGAACTGCCTGCCTGCCCAGCGCTGCCTGAACTGCCTGCCTGCCCAGCGCTGCCTGAACTGCCTGCCTGCCCAGGGCTGTCTGAACTGCCTGCCTGCCCAGCGCTGCCTGAACTGCCTGCCTGCCCAGGGCTGTCTGAACTGCCTGCCTGCCCAGGGCTGTCTGAGCTGCCTGCCTGCCCAGCGCCGTCAGAGCTGTCCGTCTGTCCCGAGCCGTCAGAGCTGTCCGTCTGTCCCGAGCCGTCAGAGCTGTCCGTCTGTCCCGAGCCGTCAGAGCTGCCCGTCTGTCCCGAGCAGTCAGAGCTGCCCGTCTGTCCCGAGCCGTCAGAGCTGCCCGTCTGTCCCGAGCCGTCAGAGCTGCCCGTCTGTCCCGAGCCGTCAGAGCTGTCCGTCTGTCCCGAGCCGTCAGAGCTGCCCGTCTGTCCCGAGCAGTCAGAGCTGCCCGTCTGTCCCGAGCCGTCAGAGCTGCCCGTCTGTCCCGAGCCGTCAGAGCTGCCCGTCTGTCCCGAGCCGTCAGAGCTGCCCGTCTGTCCCGAGCCGTCAGAGCTGTCCGTCTGTGTTGAGCAGCCAGTGCCGTCCGCCAGACAGGAGCAGCCAGAGCCGCCAGCCAGCCAGGATCCGCCAGAGCCAGCCAGCCAGGATCCGCCAGAGCCAGCCAGCCAGGATCCGCCAGAGCCAGCCAGCCAGGATCCGCCAGAGCCAGCCAGCCAGGATTCGCCAGAGCCAGCCAGCCAGGATCCGCCAGAGCCAGCCAGCCAGGATCCGCCCCTCAGTCCGGTGCTGCCCCTCAGTTTGGTATAGTGGGATTGACATGGAGGGTGGTTGTTAGGAGGAGGCCACGGGGGCGAGTAAGGAGGCGGACAAAGACATTGTTAAGGTGGGGTCCACGTCCCGCGCCAGAGCCGCCACCGCGGACAGACGCCCACCCAGACCCTCCCCTAGAGTTTTAGGTGGTGCGCCCGGAGTTCGCACCTTGAGGGGGGGGGTTATGTCACGTTCCTGACCTGTTTTCTCTTGTTTTGTATTTATTTAGTATGGTCAGGGCGTGAGTTGGGTGGGTTGTCTATGTGTTGTTTTCTATGTTGGGGTTTTGTGTGTTCGGCCTGGTATGATTCTCAATCAGAGGCAGCTGTCAATCGTTGTCCCTGATTGAGAATCATACTTAGGCAGCCGGGGTTCACGTGTGTGTTTGTGGGTGTTTGTCTTTCGTGTTCGTATTCGTGCCACACGGGACTGTTTTCGGTTGGATTCTATTTGTTAATTTGTTTCATTGTAGTGTTCAGTTAATTTTATAATAAATTATGGACACTTTCCACTCTGCGTCTTGGTCCGATCCCTACATCTCCTCTTCAGACGAAGAGGAGGAAATCTGACGTTACATAGAATATCATTGTAAGCTGTAGCGTTAAGATTTCCCTTCACTGGAACTAAGGGGCCTAACCCAAACCATGAAAAACAGCCCCAGACCATTATTCCTCCTCCACCAAACGTTACAGTTGCCACTATGCATTCGGGCAGATAGCGATGTCCTGGCATATGCCAAACCCAGATTCATCCGTCGAACTGCCAGATCGTGAAGCGTGATTCATCACTCCAGAAAACGCATTTCCACTGCTCCAGAGTCAGTGAGCTTTACACCCTTCCAGCATACAATTGGGATTGCACATGGTGATCTTAGGCTTGTTTGTGGCTGCTCATTTCATGAAGCTCCCGACGAACAGTTCTTGTGCTGACGTTGCTTCCAGAGGCAGTTTGGAACTCTGTATTGAGTGTTGCAACCAAGGACAGACGATTTGTACGCACTTCAGCACTCGGCGGTCCCGTTGTTGCTCCTAGACGTTGTTGCTCCTAGACGTTTCCACTTCACAATATCAGCACTTACAGTTGACCGGGGAAGCTCTAGCAGTGCAGAAATTTGACGAACTGACTTGTTGGAAAGGTGGCATTCTATGACAGTGCCACGTTGAAAGTCACTGAGCTCTTCAGTAAGGCCATTCTATTGCCAATTTTTGTCTATGGAGATTGCATGGTGTGTGCTTAATTTTATACACTTGTCAGCAATGGGTGTGGCTGAAATAACCAAATCCACTAATTTGAAGTGGTGTCCACATACTTTTGTAGATACAGTGCAAATTCAAATGGAGGGTCATTGCTGTGAAGCCCTTGCGAGAGAGAAATGCTTATAATGGATGGCCCCAGCTAGGATAATAGGTAGAATGTGAACTATGTGACCATCCATGATGATGTTGGGTAAGGAGATAAGTAATGTTGTGTTTTTGGTAAGGAGGACAAACCTTTGTTGCTTGGGGGGGGGGGGTGTATTTGGGCGGCTGCAGTTCATTTGGCTTCCCTGTAATCATCCGACCCCACCGTATAAAAGGGATTATTGAACATGTTGGAGAGGAAGTTACAGATGACTCTTTATCACTCTCATGGGGATGTTACGGAGAGCAGCGAAAGAGCGAGAGCGAGAGCAAGAAAGAGAAAGACGCTGAGACTGAGAGAGACACAGAGAGGCACATCGATACAGCCAATATGACAAATAAATTGACCAACATTGCAGAGATTAATCTGAAATTTCAGAAGCTGGTCCATTTTAAGCACAGTTTAACTTGGGTTTTTCACGCAAAAATATCACTATCTGGCTAATAATGGGGGTCTCAAGGAAGAAAATGGGCTGGTGTACTACTGGTTTCAATTGAAGTCCCCCAGTGCTTAACCTGGCCCGGAGATGTTTCCGCTCTCCCCACAATCCCAGAGGAGGACTCACTGACTGATAGCGCTGAGTCACTCATGACTCCTCATCTTACTCTATGCAAGAATATTTAAATATTTTTTTCTCCCACTTCAGCTGTGTGATCCCCCCTTCCTCCCTCATCCTCCCCTCTTCATCTGGGAATCACCACTTCCCCTTCTATAAAGAGTCGCATTGTGCCCAGATTATTTGATTGTTTTCAGATGTTGAAGCTCTTCCTACACAAAAGAAGAAGAGAAAAGAGGAAGAACAGGGACCTGTCCAGAAAAGCCTCTCCGGGGCCTCCTAGCCACCGGGGGTGGGTGGGGAGACACATGGGGATCGGCGGAGGCAACCGAAGGGGTGGCATGCGGAGAGCAATGGGACAAGCTTGGTGCTGGGTGGGGGCGACAATTCAGGGATGAAAAATTTGCCGTATGGAAATGGATGAGTAGTGGGCAGGGGTGGGGATGAGGTGGGAATTGGCACCCTCTACCAGCATACATGAACAGGGATGGAGGGATGGAAGGAGAGGAGTGGTGGAAGAAGAGGGAAAGGGGTGGGGGAGATGCAGGAATAGGGGGAAGCGAGAAGAACCGTGAAGGGTGTATAGTCTGCCAAGAATGTATAGTCTGCCATGCCAGGGAATAATGGGTATGATTCAGGGCTTTTCAAGCATGGAGTCCCGTGCTTGTCAAATAGCATGTAACCAGCAGACTTTTGTGTGAGGATTGAGTAGTGTGGAGGGGAAGCAACGGACTCACGCTGAATGGCGCTTTTGTTTCCGAGGCTGTTGCGGCTTTTTACATTTGACCAAGCCTTCAGGAGAGCAGAGGAAGTAGATATCAGGCCTTTGCCTTGTGATTCCTGTAGAGCTCAGAGACGGAGGCAGCAAACCTGGTGATGAGAAAGAACAAGTGAGAAAAGGACTCCTACTGTGTAGTGCCACACGCACGCACGCACGCACGCACGCACGCACGCACGCACGCACGCACGCACGCACGCACACACACACACACACACACACACACACACACACACACACACACACACACACACACACACACACACACACACACACACACACACTCCACCCCCGTCTGCCCTGTCCATGTGTGACTCACAGCACATCAGCAGCAGTACCGTGAGAACTTCAAAAAGAGTCTGGCTGTACATTCACCGTGTATTCAACCCCTGCTCTTTAAATAGCTCTGCCTCCAAACAGAAAAATCCATGCATTAGAAATGACTGAATCATACATGAATTAAAGAGACACAGTACTCAAAGGAGTGCTGCACAGACAATGGCATTTTGTCTCACCCTTCCCTACATATCATATGTGTATGACAGTGGAGGCTGGTGGGAGGAGATATAGGAGGATGGGCTCATTGTAATGGCTGGAATGGAATAAATGGAATGGAGTCAAGCATGTGGTTTCCATATGTTTGATGTGTTTGATACCGTTCCATCGATTACCTTCCAGCCAATACAATGAGCCCATCCTCCTATAGCTCCTCCCACCAGCCGCCACTGGTGTATGATGCATTTATGGGAACAGTGTGTGTGTTTGTTTGAGTGGTGCTCTCTGCATGTGTGTATGCGCGCATGTGTGTGTGTGTCATGTGTATATGTGTGTGTACATGTGTGTGTTTTGGCCCCACCTCACAGAGCGGAATGCACCTGGCCTGACAGGCAGACGGTGGAATGCTGCAGGCCCGCCTCTCACCAAGGGAGGCTGGGCTGCAGGCCCTCTCTCTTTCTCTCTACTGCACAGAGATCCAGATACACCCCCCCCCACACACACACACACATACACAGTCTTTAGGCTAAGGCAGCCTGTAGCCAAGGGCTCCACATGCACCTGTGTGTGTGTGTGTTTGTGTGTGTGAGAGAGACTGTGTGTGTGTGTGTGTGTGTGTGTTTGTGTGAGTGTGTGTGTGTGTGTGTGTGTGTGTGTGTGTGTGTGTGTGTGTGTGTGTGTGTGTGTGTGTGTGTGTGTGTGTGTGTGTGTGTGTGTGTGTGTGTGTGTGTGTGTGTGTGTCTGGTCGATTGTGCCTCCCTGCCTGCCTGTGCGTGTTTGTGCTTGGATGAACAAATGTATCTGGAGTGCAACCTGAGAGCAATTCATTTTTCCTTTGGAGCAGAAGCTGTGTAATTTTCATTGCTTCACGCATTGTAATTAAGTCATTCCATGGTGCTGCAAATTCCAACCAACAAAGTGAGTTTACAGCTTCTTTTAAGAACTGCCAGATCTCTCCCCCTGCACTCTTCAGCTCAACTCCGCTTACCCTTACTCTCATCATCTACTTTCTGATCCCGGTGCGTGTGTGTTTGTGTGTGTCTGTGTGTGTGTGTATGCGTGCGTGTGCACACTAAGTGTAACTGTATTATACACTCTTAGGGGGGAAAAATGATATCTACAACCTTAAAGGTTACTTTGGCTGTCCCCACAGGAAAACACCTTTGAATTACCCTTTTTGGTAAGATTCGGGGTCCTGACAAATTTCATTATCTGGACAAAGTTCAGCTCTGCTGGGAAAAAATCATGCGATTCCAGGGACCAAAACTCTGGGAATACACGTTCACTAAAATGGATCACTCCTACAGACACGTTGCTTGCAATATAAAACAGGCAGACAGGCATCGAGGCATTCAGTTACTGTTCGATTGAATGTTAGAATGGTCAAAACGAGTGACCTAATCAACTTTGAGTGTGGTATGATTGTCAGTGCCAGGCACGCCGGATCCAGTATCTCTGAAACGGCCGCCCTCATGGCCTTTTCACGCACGATAATGCATAGGGTTTCTCAAGAATGGTGCGACAAACAAAAATCATTCAGTCAGCGGCAGTCCTGTGGGCGAAAACAGCTTGTTGATGAAAGAGGTGGAAGAAGAATGCCTAGAATCGTGCAAGCTAACGGGAGGGTCACAAACAGGCAAATAACGACGCAGTACAACAGTGGTGTGAACGGTATCCTGTGGGCGAAACAGCTTGTTGGTGAGAGAGGTTGAAGGAGAACAGAATCTTAGAATGCACAACTTGACGATCCTTGTCACGGATGGGCTATTCCAGCAGACGACCACACAGGGTTCCACTCCTATCAGCTAAAAACAAGAAGAAGCGGCTCCAGCGGACACGCGAACACCAACACTGGACAATTAAGGAGTGGAAAAACATTGCCTGGTTCAACGAATACGGGTTCCTGTTGGGTCATGCTGATTGCAGTCTGGATTTGGTGTAAGCAGCATGAGTCCATGGACCCATTCTGCCTGGTGTCAACGGTACAGGCTGGTGCCACTGATGAATTGTCGTCCAATCTGCAGCAACCCAACACTAGATGGGTGTACCTACTAACCTGGCCGGTGAGTGTATGTTTGGTTGCATATTAATTAAAGGTGGAAGCAAATGATGAAGGATCTGATATTCTTCTTCATACTTGTAATGGTTAAGGCTAGGTTTGGTAGTAGGATAATCTGACCCTAGATCTGTAGTATTGGTGCAACTTCTACTTAAATGTACCCTTTTTAGCCCTTTTTAGTGATATTGGATGTGGCACAAATAGCACAAGACACACACTGCTTTCAATGAAGAGTCCCTCCATCCACATGATGGATGCATTTCAGGAAGGAGGCCTTCTGCACTCTGTTCTCCCCTCCTAAAAGATTTGTTTTATTTTTTGAAGAGAGGAGCTATAAAAAGAAAGCCTTTGCATAGTGCCGTCTTTCAGGGGCAATTTGCTGCATGGCAGTCTTGAGACTCGCAGAGCCAATTGATTTTTGCATTGCTTTTCTGATCCTTTGCACAGCACCAGGATTTTAGGATTTGTTTTCTCAAACGGTACAAATAAGCAGGGGCTGTCTGTTTGTTTGGGATGGAAAAAGGGGGAGAAAGGGGTGAGGGGGGAAAGCAACCCAAGGGGTGCTCCCCTCCTTTTGGGGCCTGTTGCATTGACTCTGACCGTGGTTAGAAAGCAAACTCAAAGCGTCTCCTTTCACATTTAAAGTGGCTTTATGTGGGCTGACAGTGGTGCTGAGCTGACTGACAGAGGCTGGGTGTCACACAGACCCAGCTCAGACCCAGCACAGCCCCCAGCTCCCCCAGTGCTGGAGCCTGGTGGGGCTTATTCTCTCAACTCAGGTTTTAGATGGGAAATGGCAGATTTCACTGTTTAGTCAAATAGAGTGAGCGTGCGTGTATGTGCTGGGTGTGCCTGTATGTGCTTGTTTGTATGTGCTTGTGATGAATTGCTTTTGCATGTGAACATGGAAGAGAAAAAAACGTGTGCCGATACAGTGACTAGGTAGATGTGGTGATGAACAACCAGCAGCACTGTTGCTAAGTTAAATATGAACTACTTTCTTGTATAAGGTTGTTTTGTGGTCTCTAATGCCACCTAGTGTAAAGAGAACCTAAGTGCTATAAAATGATTGACCATAGATTGTAAAACAAATGAAACTGATGTAGGCTACTTATTACCTTTTGTCTATTTGCTTTTTAAAATATCCTCTGAATTTGGAAAATGGCTTTAAGTTATTGTGCAAAAGAGTGACATACTTAGGACATTGTCCCTAAAGAGGGTTCTCTGGATCTTGAAGGTGTGAGTAGGCAGAGATATCATCAACCCCCATACTAAAGGCTTATTGTCCAACTAAATTCTTTATATAGAATGTGTAAACTTTATAAAATGCTTGCTGCAGTCGTAGCCTCGATGAGTCACAGTGCAGTGGATTGCACTGCATATCACTTCCAATAGAGGTCGCTAATGCACCTAGTCAGAACCATACATGTTACAGTGATAAAGAGGACCCATCCTTGGCTCTTGCAACCTTAGTTTACTCTAATCCCTGATCATTGAAACACACTTCCTGATCGGAATGTGCCATCAGCGTTTTTATTAGAAGCCACCAACCAGATTATTATACTATCATCCTTGTATCTTGATTCCAGTTAATCTTTTACTACCAATATTTAGGGCCCTGAGTGTTTCCTGACTGTGTATAGGGATCTGCCATGCCATTCTTTGTGTATGTAGCCTATGTAATGGTTATCATAGCATTGTGGGATCATGTATCCACTCTTAGCTTCAGACACAGTGCTCTTCACATTCACACTAATCCATCGGTCTGAATCCCTCTTCAAAGAGTGCAGTCAAACGGAAGAAATGGCCTGTAAGTCACCTTGGAGGAGGGAATCCACTGAGCTGGGATAGCGCAATTATAAACACTGGGGCTAATTCATTAGCACATGATTTCTCACTCTTAATGAAAGCCTGTGCCTGGGGGTACCTCTGTCTGGGCACTGTGGGCACCTCTGTCTGGGCACTGTGGGCCTGCCCCAGACCTTTTGTCGCTTGTGTGTTTGTGTCAAAGGAGGCTGGTGGGAGGAGCTATAGGAGGACATGGTCATTGTTATGGCTGGAATGTAATAAATGGAACGGAGTCAAACGTGGTTTCCGTATGTTTGATGTGTTTTATACCCAGTGGTGGAAAAAGTACTCAATTGTCATACTTGAGTAAAAGTAAAGATGACTTAAAGTATCTGGTTTTAAATATACTTTAGTAGCAAAAGTAAATGTAATTGCTAAAATATACTTATGTATCAAAAAGTATAAATAATTTTATATTCCTTATATTAACCTAACCAGACGGCACAATTTTCAGATAGCCAGGGGCATGCGCCAACACTCAGACATAATTTACAAAAGAAGCAGTTGTGTTTAATGTCGCAATTCAGCGGCTCAGACACGAGACTTATGTGGCAGGGACTACAGACAATCACGGACTACAAAAGGAAAACCAGCCACGTCGCCAAGACCGACGTCTTGCTTCCGGACAGGCTAAACACATTCTTCGCATGCTTTGAGGATAAAACAGTGCCACAGACAGGGCCCGCTAACAAGGACTGTGGGCTCACCTTCTATGTGGCCGACGTGAATAAAAATGTAAACGTGTTAACCCTCACAAGGTTGTCGGCCCAGACGGCATCCCTAGCCGCGTCCTCAGAGCATGCGCAGACCAGCTGGCTGGTATGTTTACGGACATATTCAATCTCTCCCTATCCCAGTCTGCTGTCCCCACATGCTTCAAGATGGCCACCATTGTTCCTGTACCCAAGAAGGCAAAGGTAACTGAACTAAATGACTATTCCCTCGTAGCAATCCCGTCTGTCATCATAAAGTACCTTGAGAGACTAGTCAAGGATCATATCACCTCTACCTTACCTGCCACCCTAGACCCACTTCAATTTGCTTACCGCCCCAATAGATCCACAGACAATGCAATGGCCATCACTCTGCATACTGCCCTATCCCACCTGGACAAGAGGAATACCTATGTAAGAATGCTGTTTATTGACAATAGCTCAGCATTCAACACCATAGCACCCTCCAAGCTCATCCTTAAGCTTGAGGCCCTGGGTCTGAACCTCGCCCTGTGCAACTGGGTCCTGGACTTTCACCCCAGGTGGTGAAGGTAGGAAACATCACCTCCACTCTGCTGATCCTCAACACTGGGGCCCCACAAGGGTGCGCGCTCAGCCCCCTACTGTAATCCCTTTTCACCCATGAGTGCGTGGCCAAGCATGCCTCCAACTCAATCATCAAGTTTGCAGACGACACAACAGTAGTGGGCTTGATTACCAACGATGACGAGACACACTACAAGGAGGAGGTGAGGGCTCTGGAAGTGTGGTACCTGGAAAACAACCTCTCACTTAACGTCAACAAAACAAAGGAGATGATTGTGAAATTCAGGAAACAGCAGAGGGTGGACCCCCCCAATCTACATTGATGGGACCGCAGTGGAGTAGGTGGAAAGCTTCAAGATCCTTGGCGTACACATCACTGACAAACTGAAATGGACCACCCACACAGACAGTGTGCTGAAGAAGGCCTATTCAACCTCAGGAAGCTAAAGAAACGTGGCTTGTCACCTAAAACCCTCACAAACTTTTACAGATGCACAATTGAAAGCATCCTGTCGGCTGTCTCACCGCCTGGTATGGCAATTGCACCGCCCGCAACCGCAAGGCTCTCCAGAGGGTGGTGCGGTCTGCCCAACGCATTACCCGGGGCAAACTACCCACCCTCCAGGACACCTACAGCACCCGATGCCACAGGAAGATCAAAAATATCATCAAGGACATCAACCACCCTGAGCCACTGCCTGTTCACCCCGCTATCATCCAGAAGGCAAGGTCAGTATAGGTGCATCAAAGCTGGTACCGAGAGACTGAAAAACAGCTTCTATCTCAAGGCCATCAGACTGTAAAACAGCCATCACTCGCACATTAGAGGCTGCTGCCTATAGGCATAGACTAGAACTCACTGGCTACTTTAAGGAATGGAACACTAGTCACTAATAATGTTAACATATCTTGTGTTACTCATCTCATATGTATATACTGTATTCTGTACTATTCTACGGTATCTTAGTCACTTAATAATGTTTACATATCCTACATTACTCATCTAAATATGTATATACTGTATTCTATACTATTCTAATGTATTTTAGTCCATTCTGCTCTGACATCGCTTGTCCATATACACTACCGTTCAAAAGTTTGGGGTCACTTAGAAATGTCCTAGTTTTTAAAAGAAAAGCAAATTTTTTGTCCATTGAAATAACATCAAATTGTGTAAACATTGTTAATGTTGTAAATGACTATTGTAGCCGGAAACGGCTGATTTTGAATATCTACATAGGCGTACAGAGGCCCATTATCAGCAACCATCACTCCTGTGTTACAATGGCATGTTGTGTTAGCTAATCCAAGTTTATAATTTTAAAAGGCTAATTGATCATTAGAAAACCCTTTTGCAATCATGTTAGCACAGTTGAAAACTGTTGTGTTGATTAAAGAAGCAATAACACGCCTTCTTAAGACTAGTTGAGTATCTGGAGCATCAGCATTTGTGGGTTCGATTACAGGCTCAAAATGGCCAGAAACAAAGCACTTTCTATTGAAACTCGTCAGTCTATTCTTGTTCTGAGAAATGAAGGCTATTCCATGCGAGAAATTGCCAAGAAACTGAACATCTCGTACAACGCTGTGTACCACTCCCTTCAAATGCTGATATTACTGCACTTTCATAAAGTCTCGTCTAAAACTGAGTTTGTAACCTCAGTACGTCACAACAAGTAAATGAAGGTTGGGTTTGGATTACAATTATGTCAACAAATCATGCCCCTTTTTGCCAAGCTCCATAGTAAAAAATACTTTAAAGTACTACTTAAGTAGTTTTTTTGTGTAGATGTACTTTAATTTACTATTTATATTTTTGACAACTTTTACTTTTATTTCACTACATTCCTAAAGAAAATTCTGTACTTTTTACTCCACAGATTTTCCCGGACACCCAAAAGTACTCCTTACATTTTGAATTCTTAGCAGGACAGGAAAATGGTACAATTCATGCACTAATCAAGAGAACATCCCTGGTCATCCCTACTGCCTCTTACAGTGCATTCGGAAAGTATTCAGACCTCTTGACTTTTTACACACTTTGTTACGTTACAGCCTTATTCTAAAATTGATTAAATTAAATGTTTTCCTCATCAATCTACACACAATACCCCATAATGACAAAGTGAAAACAGGTTTTTAGAAATTGTAGCAAATTTATATATAAAACAAGATACCTTATTTCAGACCCTTTGCTATGAGACTCGAAATTGAGCTCAGGTGCATCCTGTTTCCATTGATCATCCTTGAGATGTTTCTACAACTTGATTGGAGTCCACCTGTGATAAATTCAATTGATTGGACATGATCTGGAAAGGCACACATCTGTCTATATAAGGTCCCACAGATGACAGTGCATGTCAGAGCAAAAACCAAGCCTTGAAGTCGAAGGAATTGTCCGTAGAACTAAGAGACAGGATTGTGTTGAGGCACAGATCTGGGGAAGCGTGTAAAAAAAGTATGTGGCATTGAAGATCCCCAAGAAGACAGTGGCATCCATCATTCTTAAATGGAAGAACCACCAAGACTCTTCCTAGAGCTGGCCACCCGGCCAAACTGAGCAATTGGGGGGATTGGTCAGGGGGGTGACCAAGAACCCGATGATCACTCTGACAGAGCTCCAGAGTTCCTCTGTGGAGATGGGAGAACCTTCTAGAAAGACAACCATCTCTGTATCAATCAGGTCTTTATGTTTGAGTGGCCAGACAGAAGCCACTCCTCAGTAAAAGGCACATGACATTCCACTTGAAGTTTGCCAAAAGGCACCTAAAGGACTCTCATGCCATGAGAAAAAAGATTCTCTGGTCTGATGAAACCAAGATTGAAATCTTTGGCCTGAATACCAAGTGTCACACCTGTAGGAAACCTGGCACCATCCCTACAGTGAAGCGTAGAGGTGGCAGCATCATGCTGTGGGGATATTTTTCAGTGGCAGGGACTGGGAGACTAGTCAG
This sequence comes from Salvelinus alpinus, assembly GCF_045679555.1. NCBI lineage: Eukaryota > Metazoa > Chordata > Actinopteri > Salmoniformes > Salmonidae > Salvelinus > Salvelinus alpinus. Next base: position 23,411,838 of record NC_092119.1, read on the forward strand.
CATTGAGGGAAAGATGAAGTGGTCCCGTGTGGCTCAGTTGGTAGAGCATGGCGCTTGCAACGCCAGGGTTGTGGGTTCATTCCCCACGGGGGGACCAGGATGAATATGTATGAACTTTCCAATTTGTAAGTCGCTCTGGATAAGAGCGTCTGCTAAATGACTTAAATGTAATGAAGTGAGCAAAGTACTGAGATATCCTTGATGAAGACCTGCTCCAGAGCGCTCAGGATATCACGGCTCAGGAAAAGACCTAGATGCAGACAGTTCGAAGTAACAAATGTTTATTACAAAAACAGGGGGCAGGCAAACGACAGGTCAAGGGCAGACAGAGGTCAGTAATCCAGAGCAGAGTCCGAAAGGTACAGAACGGCAGGGAGGCTCAGGCTCAGGGCAGGCAGAATGGTCAAAACCGGGAAAACTAGAAAACAGGGACTAGAGAAAAAACAGGAGTACGATGAAAACACTGGTAGGCTTGACGAGACAAGACGAACTGGCAACAGACAAAAGAGAACACAGGTATAAATACAATAGGGATAATGGGGAAGATGGGTGACACCTGGAGTGGGGTGGAGACAAGCACAAAGACAGGTGAAACAGATCAGGGTGTGACACAGGATGTTTTTCAGCGGCAGGGACTGGGAGTCTAGTCAGGATCGAGGGAAAGACGAACGGAGCAAAGTAAAGAGAGATCCTTGATGAAAACCTGCTCCTGAGCGCTCAGGACCTCAGACTGGGGCAAAGGTTCACCTTCCAACAGGACAACGGCCCTAAGCACGCAGCCAGGACAATGCAGGGGTGGCTTCGGGACAAGTCTCAATGTTCTTGAGTGTCCAAGCCAGAGCCCGGACTTGAACCCATTCTAACATATTTGGAGAGATCTGAAAATAGCTGTGCAGTGGCGCTCCCCATCTGCCCAGACAGAGCTTGAGAGGATCTGCAGAGAAAAATGGGATAAAGTCCCCAAATACAGGTGTGCCAAGGTTGCAGCGTCATACCCAAGAAGACTCGAGGCTGTAATCACTGCCAAAGGTGCTTCAACAAAGTACTGAGTAAAGGGTCAGAATACTTCTAAATATGATATTTCCATTTTTTTATTTTGATTAAAAACCAGTTTTTGCCTTGTCATTATGGGGTATTGTGTGTAAATTGATGAGGAAAAAACAAACAATTTTATCCATTTTAGAATAAAGCGTAACAAAATGTGGAAAAAGTCAAGGGGTCTGAATACTTTCTGAATGCACTGTATCTGTCGGACTCACAAAACACAAATATTTTGTTTGTAAATGATGTCAGAGTCCCTGGCTATCCATAAATTAAGGAAACAAGAAAATTGTGCCATCTGGTTTGCTTAATATAAGGAATTTTAAATGATTTATAATTTTACTTTTGATACTTAAGTATATTTAAAACCAAATACTATTAGACTTTTACTAAGTAGTATTTTACTAGGTGACTTTCACTTTTACTTGAGTCCTTTTCTATGAAAGTATCTTTACTTTTTCCACCACTGCCCTCAGCCCACTTGGCTTGCCTTCATTGAGTGGGGCTCCGTTGTTACATCGGCCCCAACCAATGCGTTGAAAGGATCACGGCCGTTTGAGACGGAAACGGATTGATCATGCAATGCATGCTTCCAGCTAAGTTGAAGATGGGTATATTTTGAAACTAGGCTTCCAGCAGGATGCACAGCCAACAACTATGGTTTGCTTGCCCCTTGGAAAAACCCTATTATACAGAATAGGTGGTTGGAGTTCGTTGGTCCCCAGTGGAGGTGAGTATACCGGTAGATATACCACAGACTGCTGGTTATGTATCTGGTTATGTACAGTGTCTTCTGAAAGTATTCACACCCCTTGACTTTTTCCACATTTTGCTGTTGTTACAGCCTGAATTTTAAATGGATGAAATTGAGATTTTGTGTCACTGGCCGACACACAATACCCCACAATGTTGAAGTGGAATTATGTTTTAACAAGTCACATAATACGTTGCATGGACTCACTCTTTGTGCAATGATGATTTTTGAACAACTACCTCATCTCTTTTGTCATGATTGTGATGTCGCCAGAATGACTTTAGATGCAATATAACTTTAGCCAGCTAACTATACTGCACTAAAATATAAACGCAACATGCAACAATTTCAACAATGTAACTGAGTTACAGGACATATAAGGAAATCAGTCAATTGAAATAAATTCTTTAGTGCCTAATCTATGTATTTCACATAACTGGGCAGGGGCGCAGCCATGGGTGGGCCTGAGAGGGCATAGGCCCACCCACTGGGGAGCCAGGCCCGGGCAATCAGAATTTGATTTTCCCCACAAAAGGGCTTTGTTACAGACAGAAATACTCCTCAGTTTCATCACCTGTCCGGGTGGCTGGTCTCAGATAATCCTGCAGGTGAAGAAACCGGAAGTGGAGGTCCTGGGTTGGCGTGGTTACACGTGGTCTGGCAACAGCTCTGGTAGACATTCCTGCAGTCAGCATGCCAATTGCACGCCCCCTCAAAACTTGAGACATCTATGGCATTGTGTTGTGTGACAAAACTGCACATTTTAGACCTACCTTTTAGTGGCCTTGCAGTGATCATGCTGTTAGGTGAATGGATTATCTTGGCAGGAGAAATGATCACTAACAGGAATGTAAACAAATTTGTGCAAAAAAAATGAGAAATAAGGTTTCTGGGATCTTTTATTTCAGCTCATGAAACATGGTACCAACACTTTACATGTTGTGTTTATATTTTTGTTCATTATAAGATTGAGAGGACCACCATATCTTAGCTAGCTAACATTAGCATTGCTAGCTATTTTTGACAAACTTTGCTTGTAACAGCATTTTTTTTAGGGTTTAAAGGTAACCTTTATTTAACTTGGCAAATCAGTTAAGAACAAATTATTTTTTACAATGACGGCCTACACCGGCCTAACCCGGAAAACGCTGTGCCAGTTGCGTGCCCCCTATGGGACTCCCAATTACAGCCGGTTGTGATACAGCCTGGATTTGAACAAGGGTGTCTGTAGTGACACCTCTAGCACTGAGATGCAGTGCCTTAAACCGCTGCGCCACTCGGGGGCCCCAACTGTAATGGCGGCTCTGGCAGATCCTGGCTGACTGGCGGCTCTGGCAGATCCTGGCTGACTGGCGGCTCTGGCAGATCCTGGCTGACTGGCGGCTCTGGCAGATCCTGTCTGGTTGGCGGCTCTGGCAGATCCTGTCTGGTTGGCGGCTCTGGCGGATCCTGGCTGACTGGCGGCTCTGGCAGATCCTGGCTGACTGGTGGCTCTGGCAGATCCTGTCTGGTTGGCTGCTCTGGCAGATCCTGTCTGGTTGGCGGCTCTGGCGGATCCTGACTGACGAATGGCTCTAGCGGCTCCTGACTGACGAACGGCTCTGACGGCTCGGGACAGACGGGCGGCTCTAATGGCTCGGGACAGACGGATGGCTCAGACGGTGCTGGGCAGACGGATGGCTCAGATGGCACTGGGTAGACGGATGGCTCAGATGGCACTGGGCAGACGGATGGCTCAGATGGCATTGGGCAGACGGATGGCTCAGATGGCACTGGGCAGATGGATGGCTCAGATGGCGCTTAGCAGACGGGCAGCTCTGGCCGGATGAGGCGCACTGTAGGCCTGGTGCGTGGTACCGGAACTGGAGGTACCGGGCTAAGGACACGCACCTTCAAGCTAGTGCGGGGAGCAGGAACAGGGCACACTGACTTCTCGAAGCGCACTATAGGCCTGGTGCGTGGTGCCGGAACTGGTGGTACCGGGCTGGAGACACGCACCATAGGGCTAGTGCGTGGAGGAGGAACATGGCTCTGGAGGCTTGGTGCGTGGTGCCGGAACTGGTGGTACCGGGCTGGAGACACGCACCATAGGGCTAGTGCGTGGAGGAGGAACATGGCTCTGGAGACGCACTGGAAGCCTGGTGCGTGGTGTAGGCACTCGTGGTACTGGACTGGGGCGGGAAGGTGGCGCCGGATATACCGGACCGTGCAGGCGTACTGGCTCCCTTGAGCACTGAGCCTGCCCAACCTTACCTGGTTGTATGCTCCCCGTCGCCCGACCAGTGCGGGGAGGTGGAATAACCCGCACCGGGCTATGTAGGCGAACCGGGGACACCATGCGTAAGGCTGGTGCCATGTATGCCGGCCCGAGGAGACGCACTGGAGACCAGACGCGTTGAGCCGGCTTCATGGCACCTGGCTCAATGCCCAATCTAGCCCTGCCAGTGCGGGGAGGTGGAATAACCCGCACCGGGCTATGAACACGTACAGGAGACACCGTGCGCTCCACTGCGTAACACGGTGTCTGCCCGTACTCCCGCTCTCCACGGTAAGCCTGGGAAGTGGGCGCAGGTCTCCTACCTGCCCTCGACACACTACCCTTTAGCCACCCCCCAAGACATTTTTGGGGTTTCTTCACGGGCTTCCAGCCACGTCTCCGTGCTGCCTCCTCATACCACCGATCTTGGGCTTTCGCTGCCTCCATCTCCTCACGAGCGCGGCGATATTCCCCAATGTGAGCCCAGTGTCCTTTTCCCTCCATTATTTCCTCCCATGTCCAGGATTCCTGTGTAGTGGGCCACTGCTCGTACTCACGCTGCTTGGTCCGGGTTTGGTGGGTGGTTCTGTAACGAACGTCTACTTCGTCCTCCTCCTCAGACGAGGAGAGGCGAGAAGGATCAGATGACCAATATGCAGCGTGGGAATTTGACATAACGATGTTTATTAAAGAATAAAGACGAACACGAAAAACACTTGAGAATTTACAAAATAATAAACGGAGTCAACAGACCTGACCAAAGAACTTACATAACACGAAGAACGCACGAACAGGAAAATAGACTACACAAAAACCGAACGAACAAACGAAACAGTCCCGTGTGGTGCAAACAGACACAGACACGGAAGACAACCACCCACAACAAACAATGTGAAACAACCTACCTTAATATGGTTCTCAATCAGAGGAAACGTAAACCACCTGCCTCTAATTGAGAACCATATCAGGTAACCCATTAACCAACATAGATACACATAACATAGAATACCCACCCCAACTCACGCCCTGACCGACTAAACACATACAAAACAACAGAAAACAGGTCAGGAACGTGACACATGGCCTATTTATTGCCTTTACCTCCCTTATCTTACCTCATTTGCACACACTGTATATAGATTTTCTTCAACTGTATTATTGACTGTACTTTTGTTTATTCCATGTGTAACTCTGTGTTGTTGTATGTATCGAACTGCTTTGCTTTATTCTTGGCCAGGTCACAGTTGTAAATGAGAACTTGTTCTCAACCAGCCTACCTGGTTAAATTAACTTCTTATGGCTGAGATCCCGTTAACGGGATCAACTTGACAACAGCCAGTGAAAGTGCAGGGCGCCAAATTCAAACAACATAAATCTCATAATTAAAATTCCTCAAACATACATGTATTTTACACCATTTTAAAGATAAACTTGTTGTAAACTCAGCCACAGTGTCCGATTTCAAAAAGGCTTTACGATGAAAGCACACCAAACGATTATGTTAGGTCAGTACCTATTCACAGAAAAACACAGCAATTTTTCCAGCCAAAGAGAGGAGTCACAAAAAGCAGAAATAGAGATAGAATTAATCACTAACCTTTGATGATCTTCATCAGATGACACTCATAGGACTTCATGTTACACAATACATGTATGTTTTGTTCGATAAAGTTCATATTTATATCCAAAAATCTTAGTTTACATTGGCGCGTTATGTTCAGTAATGTTTTACCTCCAAAACATCCGGTGATTTTGGAGAGAGCCACATCAATTTACAGAAATACTCATAATAAACATTGATAAAAGATACAAGTATTATACATGGAACTTTAGATAAACTTCTCCTGAATGCAACCGCTGTGTCAGATTTAAAAAAAACTTTACGGAAAAAGCACACCATGCTATAATCTGAGTACAGCGCTCAGAGCCCAAACAAGCCATACAGATATCTGCCATGTTGTGGAGTCAACAGAAGTCAGAAATAGTATTATAAATATTCACTTACCTTTGATGATCTTCATCAGAATGCACTCCCAGGAATCCCAGTTCCACAATAAATGTTTGTTTTGTTCGATAACATCCATAATTTATGTCCAAATACCTCCTTTTTGTTTGCGCGATTAGTTCCAAAATCCAAATTGATGATGCTCAGGTCATTACAGTTCGTAGAAACATGTCAAACGATGTATAGAATCAATCTTTAGGATGTTTTTAACATACATCTTCAATAATGTTTCAACCGGAGAATTCCTTTATCTTCAGAAATGCGATGGAACGCAGGTCGCTCTCACGGGAGCACGCGTGATCAACTCATGCCAGACACCTGACTCAAAGAGCTCTCCTTCCCTCATTCTTCACAGTAGAAGCATCAAACAAGGTTCCAAAGACTGTTGACATCTAGTGGAAGCCTTAGGAAGTGCAATATGACCCCAAAGACACTGTACATTGGATAGGCAAACCTACAAACCTCAGATGTCCCACTTCCTGCTTGGATTTTGTCTCAGGTTTTTGCCTGCCATATGACTTCTGTTATACTCACAGACATCATTCAAACAGTTTTAGAAACTTCAGAGTGTTTTATATCCAAATATACTAATAATATGCATATCTTAGCTTCTGGGACTGAGTAGTAGGCAGTTTACTCTGGGGACCTTATTCATCCAAGCTACTCAATACTGCCCCCAGCCATAAAGGTGAAAAAAAGAATAGAAAAAAAAAATAGAGGGATATCAACAGACCACCAACTCACTACCCTGAGACAAGGCTGAGTATAGCCCATAAAGATCTCCTCTACCGTCCGAGCCCAATGGGGCGCAAAACTGGACAGGAAGATCACGTGACTCAACCCACTCAAGTGACACACCCTTCCTAGGGATGGTATGGAAGAGCACTAGTAATCCAGTGACTCAGCCCCCGTAATAGGGTCAGAGGCAGAGAATCCCAGTGGAGAGAGGGGAGCCTGCCAGGCAGAGACAGCAAGGGCAGTTCGTCACTCCAGTGCCTTGCCGTTCACCTTTGCACACCTGGGCCAAACAACACTCAATCATAGGACCTACTGTAGAGATGAGTCTTCAGTAAAGACTTAAAGGTCGTGACCGAGTCTGCGTCTCTCACGTGGATAGGCAGATCATTCCATAAAAAATAGAGCTCTATAGGAGAAAGTCCTGCTCCAGCTGTTTGCTTAGACATTTTAGGGACAATAAGGAGGCCTGCCTCTTGTGACCGTAGCGTACGTGTAGGTATGTACGGCAGGACCAAATTGGAGAGATTGGAGAAATACTGTAGGTAAGAACAAGCTTTGTAGGTTAGCAGTAAAACCTTGACATCGTCCCTAGCCTTAACAGGAAGCCAATGTAGATAGGCTAGCACTGGAGTAATATGATCAAAATATTTGGTTCTAGTCAGGATTCTAGTAGCCGTGTTCAGCACTAACTGAAGTTCATTTAGTGCTTTATCCGGGTAGACGGAGAGTAGAGCATTGCAGTAGTCTATTCTAGAAGTGACAAAAGCATGGATTAGTTTTTCTGCATCATTATTTGAGAAAAAGTATCAGATTTTTGCAATGTTATTTTGAATTACAGGCAACATTCGCACTGAGCTAAAGGGTAGAGCTGCCGCTTTCAAGGTGCGGGACTCTAAACCGGAAGCTTACAAGACATCCTGCTATGCCCTGCGACGAACCATCAAAAAGGCAAAGTGCCAATACAGGGCTAAGATTTAATCATAATACACCGGCTCCGACGCTCGTCTTATGTGGCAGGGCTTGCAAACTATTACAGACTACAAAGGGAAGCACAGTCGTGAGCTGCTCAGTGACACGAGCCTACCAGACGAGCTAAACCACTTCTATGCTCGCTTCGAGGCAAGCAACACTGAGGCATGCATGAGAGCATCAGCTGTTCCGGACGACTGTGTGATCACGCTCTCCGTAGTTGACGTGAGTAAGATCTTTAAGCAGGTCAACATACACAAGGCTGCGGGGCCAGACGGATGACCGTGACGTGTGCTCCGGTCATGTGCTGACCAACTGGCAGGTGTCTTCACTGACATTTTCAACATGTCCCTGATTGAGTCTGTAATACCAACATGTTTCAAGCAGACCACCATAGTCCCTGTGCCCAAGAATACAAAGGCAACCTGCCTAAATGACTACAGCGTTCAACACCATGGTGCCCTCAAAGCTCATCGCTCAGCGAAGGATCCAGAGAATAAACACCTCAATCTGCAACTGGATCCTGGACTTCCTGACGGGCCGCCCTCAGGTGGTGAGGGTAGGTAGCAACACATCTGCCACGCCGATCCTCAACACTGGAGCCCCCCAGGGGTGCGTGCTCAGTCCCCTCCTGTACTCCCTGTTAACCCACGACTGCATGGTCAGGCACAACTCCAACACCATCATTAACCTTTCTAGCCCCGGGGTTCCGCTAGCGGAACACCCACAACATTCCACTGAAAAGGAAGCGCGCAAAATTCAATTTTTTTTTGTTGTTGAAATATTTAACTTTCACACATTAACAAGTCCAATACAGCAAATGAAAGATAAACATCTTGTTAATCTACCCATGGTGTCCGATTTCAAAAATGATTTACAGTGAAAGCACAACATATGATTATGTTAGGTCAGAGCCAAGTCAAAACACACACAGCCATTTTTTCAGCCAACAATAGGAGTTAGAAAAAGCAGTAATATGGTTAAAATGAATCACTAACCTTCGATTATCTTCATCAGATGACAGTCATAGGACATCATGTTATACATGTATTGTGTGTTTTGTTCGATAATGTGCATATATATATTAAAACAAATCTCAGTTTACATTGGCACGTTACGTGCAGTAATGTTTTGGTTCCAAAACATCCGGTGATTTTGCAAATACTCATAATAAACATTGATAAAAGATGCAAGTGTTATTCACAAAATTAAAGATAAACTTATCCTCTATGCAACCGCTGTGTCAGATTTCAAAATAAACTTTACAGAAAAATAATTATCTGAGAACGGTGCTCAGAGCACAATCCAGCCAAAGAAATAGTCGCCATTTTGGCGTCAACATAAGCTACAAAAACACTATAAATATGCACTTACCTTCGAATAACTTCATCAGAAGGCACTCCCAGGATTCCCAGTTCGACAGAAATGACTGAAAAGTTCCATAAAGCCCATGTCACGTTCCTGACCTGTTTTCTCTTGTTTTTGTATGTGTTTAGTTGGTCAGGGCGTGAGTTGGGGTGGGCATTCTATGTTATGTGTTTTTATGTTTGTTATTGGGTTGCCTGATATGGTTCTCAATTAGAGGCAGGTGTTTTACGTTTCCTCTGATTGAGAACCATATTAAGGTAGGTTGTTTCACATTGTTTGTTGTGGGTGGTTGTCTCCTGTGTCTGTATGTTTACCACACGGGACTGTTTCGTTTTGTCGTTCGTGTATGTAGTCTGTTCCTGTTTGTGCGTTCTTCGTTTATTTGTAAGCAATCAAGTCCAGGTCTGTCTACATCGTTTATTTGTTTTGTAGTTTGTTTAAGTGTTTTCGTGTTTCGACTTTACTTTATTAAACTGCATTATGTCTTCACAACAAGCTGCGCTTTGGTCCAATCCCTACTCCTCCTCTTCAAGCAAAGAGGAGGAGAACGACCGTTACAGAACCACCCACCAACAAAGGATCAAGCGGCGTGATAGGAACCAGCAGCAGCGGCCAAGTAACCAGGACTCGTGGACTTGGGAGGAAATATTGGACGGAAAAGGTCCATGGGCTCAGACAGGGGAATATCGCCGCTCGTTTGAAGAGAGGGAGGCAGCGAAAACCCAGGAGCGGTGGTATGAGGAGGCAGCAAGGAGACGTGGCTGGAAATCCGAGAGGAAACCCCAAATATTTCTTGGGGGGGTGGCTAAAAGGGAGTGTGGCGAAGTTAGGTAGGAGACCTGCGCCTACTCCCTGTACTTACCGTGGAGAGCGAGAGTACGGGCAGACACCGTGTTACGCAGTAGAGCGCATGGTGTCTCCTGTACGTGTGCATAGCCCGGTGCGGTACATACCAGCTCCTCGTATCGGCCGGGCTAGATTGAGTATTGAGCCAGGTGCCATGAAGCCGGCTCAACGCGTCTGGTCTCCAGTGCGTCTCCTCGGGCCGGCTTACATGGCACCAGCCTTACGCATGGTGTCCCCGGTTCGCCTACATAGCCCAGTGCGGGTTATTACACCTCCCCGCACTGGTCGGGCTACGGGGAGATTACAACCAGGTAAGGTTGGGCAGGCTCAGTGCTCAAGGGAGCCAGTACGCCTGCACGGTCCGGTATATCCGGCGCCACCTCCCCGCCCTAGCCCATTACCACCAGTGCCTACACCGCGCACCAGGCTTCCTGTGCGTCCCCAGAGCCCTGTTCCTCCTCCATGCACTAGCCCTGTGGTGCGTGTCTCCAGCCCATTACCACCAGTGCCTACACCGCGCACCAGGCTTCCTGTGCGTCTCCAGAGCCCTGTTCCTCCTCCACACACTAGCCCTGTGGTGCGTCTCTCCAGCCTATTACCACCAGTGCCTACACCACGCACCAAGCCTCCTGTGCGTCTCCAGAGCCCTGTACACACTGTTCCTTCTCCCCGTACTCGTCCTGATGTGCGTGCCCTCAGCCCGGTACCACCAGTGCCGGTACCACGCACCAGGCCTATAGTACGCTTTGAGAGTCCAGTGTGCCCTGTTGCTGTTCCCCGCACTAGCCTGATGGTGCGTGTCCTTAGCCCGGTACCTCCAGTTCCGGTACCACGCACCAGGCCTACAGTGCGCCTCATCCGGCCAGAGCTGCCCGTCTGCCAAGCGCCATCTGAGCCATCCGTCTGCCCAGCGCCATCTGAGCCATCCGTCTGCCCAGCGCCATCTGAGCCATCCGTCTGCCCAGCGCCATCTGAGCCATCCGTCTGCCCAGCACCATCTGAGCCATCCGTCTGCCCAGCGCCATCTGAGCCGCCCGTCTGTCCCGAGCCGTCAGAGCCGTTCGTCAGTCAGGAGCCGCTAGAGCCGTTCGTCAGTCAGGATCTGCCAGAGCCGCCAACCAGTCAGGATCTGCCAGAGCCGCCAACCAGTCAGGATCTGCCAGAGCCGCCAACCAGCCAGGATCTGCCAGAGCCGCCGACCAGCCAGGATCTGCCAGAGCCGCCAGTCAGCCAGGATCTGCCAGAGCCGCCAGTCAGCCAGGATCTGCCAGAGCCGCCAGTCAGCCAGGATCTGCCAGAGCCGCCAGCGAGCCATGAGCAGCCAGAGCCGTCAGCGAGCCATGAGCAGCCAGAGCCGTCAGCGAGCCATGAGCAGCCAGAGCCGTCAGCGAGCCATGAGCAGCCAGAGCCGTCAGCGAGCCATGAGCAGCCAGAACCGTCAGCGAGCCATGAGCTGCCAGAGCCGTCAGCGAGCCATGAGCAGCCAGAGCCGTCAGCGAGCCATGAGCCGTCAACCAGTCCGGAGCTCCCGTCCCTCAGTCCGGAGCTCCCGTCCCTCAGTCCGGAGCTGCCGTCCTTCAGTCCGGAGCTGCCGTCACTCAGTCCGGAGCAGCCGTCCCTCAGTCCGGAGCTGCCGTCCCTCAGTCCGGAGCTGCCGTCCCTCAGTCCGGAGCTGCCGTCCCTCAGTCCGGAGCTGCCGTCCCTCAGTCCGGAGCTGCCGTCCCTCAGTCCGGAGCTGCCGTCCCTCAGTCCGGAGCTGCCGCCCCTCAGTCCGGAGCTGCCCCTTATCCCGGTGTGGCCCCTTAAATTAGGTGGGTTTATTTGGAGGGTGGTCATTGGGAGGGGGATACGGAAGCGGGGATTGACTATGGTGGGGTGGGGACCACGCCCAGAGCCTGAGCCGCCACCGTGGACAGATGCCCACCCAGACCCTCCCCTAGACTTTTGGTGGTGCGTCCGGAGTGCGCACCTTGAGGGGGGGGTTATGTCACGTTCCTGACCTGTTTTCTCTTGTTTTTGTATGTGTTTAGTTGGTCAGGGCGTGAGTTGGGGTGGGCATTCTATGTTATGTGTTTCTATGTTGGTTATTGGGTTGCCTGATATGGTTCTCAATTAGAGGCAGGTGTTTTACGTTTCCTCTGATTGAGAACCATATTAAGGTAGGTTGTTTCACATTGTTTGTTGTGGGTGGTTGTCTCCTGTGTCTGTATGTTTACCACACGGGACTGTTTCGTTTTGTCGTTCGTGTATGTAGTCTGTTCCTGTTCGTGCGTTCTTCGTTTATTTGTAAGCAATCAAGTCCAGGTCTGTCTACATTGTTTATTTGTTTTGTAGTTTGTTTAAGTGTTTTCGTGTTTTGACTTTACTTTATTAAACTGCATTATGTCTTCACAACACGCTGCGCTTTGGTCCAATCCCTACTCCTCCTCTTCAAGCGAAGAGGAGGAGAACGACCGTTACAGCCCATCATTTAGCCACTTGTTGTTAGCATGTTCAGCCCACGAATCCATTTTCATGACGCACGAGCAATCCCTCCAGACAAAAACTCAAAAAGTTCCGTTACAGGTCGTAAAAACAAGTGAAATGATGTATGCAATCCATATTTAGTATGTGTTTTACATTAATTATCAATAAGGATCCAACCGGAGAATTTCATTGTCTGAAGAAAGAGCATTGGAACGAGAGCACTCTCTCTCGTGCGCAAAACGAGACTGAGAATTCTGACGACCACTCACTAAAATAGCTCCTATGAGCCCCTCCTTTATAGTACAATCATATAACTAAAATCTAAAGACGGTGACATCTAGTGGAAGCCCTAGGAATTGTTTGCTTATCAATAACTAGAAGGGGTATCATTTGGCACTGTTTTGAAAATCGAGTTCTCACTTCCTGTGTGGAAGTCTTCTCAGGTTTTTGTCTGCCAAGTGAGTTCTGTTCTACTTACAGACATAATTCAAACAGTTTTAGAAACTTCAGAGTGTTTTCCATACAATAGTAATAATAATATGCATGTATTACCTTCTGGGGCAGAGTAGGAGGAAATTCCGTTTGGGTACAAAATTTGTTCAAAGTGGAAACACTGCCCCCTGTCCATAACTGGTTTTAAGTTTGCGGACTACACAACAGTGGTAGGCCTGATCACCAACAACGACGAGACAGCCTATATGGAGGAGGTCAGAGACCTGGCCGGGTGGTGCCAGAATAACAACCTGTCCCTCAACGTAACCAAGACTAAGGAGATGATTGTGGACTACAGGAAAAGGAGGACGCCCCCATTCTCATTGACGGGTCTGTAGTGGAGCAGGTTGAGAGCGCCAAGTTCCTTGGTGTACACATCATCAACAAACTAGAATGGGGCAAACACACCAAGACAGTCGTGAAGATGGCACGACAAAGCCTATTCCCCCTCGGGAAACTAAAAAGATTTGGCATGGGTCCTGAGATCCTCAAAAGGTTCTTCAGCTGCAACATCGAGAGCATCCTGACTGGTTGCATCACTGCCTCGTACGGCATTTGCTCAGCCTCCCACCGCAAGGCACTACAGAGGGTAATGCATATGGCCCAGTACATCACTGGGGCTAAGCTGCCTGCCATCCAGGACCTCTATACCAGGCGGTGTAAGAGGAAGGCCCTAAAAATAGTCAATAACCCCAGCCACTCCAGTCATAGACTGTTCTCTCTACTACCGCATGGCAAGCAGTACCGGTGTGCCAAGTCTAGGACAAAAAGGCTTCTCAACAGTTTTTACCCCCAAGCCATAAGACTCCTGAACAGATAATCAAATGGCTACCCGGACTATTTGCATTGTGTGCCCCCCCAACCCCTCTTTTTACGCTGCTGCTACTCTCTGTTTATCATATATGCATAGTCACTTTAACTATACATTCATGTACATATCTACATACTACCTCAATTTGCCCGACCAACCAGAACTCCCGCACATTGGCTAACCGGGCTATCTGCATTGTGTCCCGCCACCCGCCACCCACCATCCGCCAACCCTTCTTTTACGCTACCGCTACTCTCTGTTCATCATATATGCATAGTCACTTTAACCATATCTACATCAAATCAAATGTATTTATATAGCCCTTCTTACATCAGCTGATATATCAAAGTGCTGTACAGAAACCCAGCCTAAAACCCCAAACAGCAAGCAATGCAGGTGTAGAAGCACGGTGGCTAGGAAAAACACCCTAGAAAGGCCAAAACCTAGGAAGACACCTAGAGAGGAACCAGGCTATGAGGGGTGGCCAGTCCTCTTCTGGCTGTGCCGGGTGGAGATTATAACAGAACATGGCCAAGATGTTCAAATGTTCATAAATTACCAGCATGGTCAAATAATAATAATCACAGTAGTTGTCGAGGGTGCAGCAAGTCAGCACCTCAGGAGTAAATGTCAGTTGGCTTTTCATAGCTGATCATTAAGAGTATCTCTACCGCTCCTGCAGTCTCTAGAGAGTTGAAAACAGCAGGTCTTGGACAGGTAGCACGTCCGGTGAACAGGTCAGGGTTCCATAGCAGCAGGCAGAACAGTTGAAACTGGAGCAGCAGCACGGCCAGGTGGACTGGGGACAGCAAGGAGTCATCATGCCAGGTAGTCCTGAGGCATGGTCCTAGGGCTCAGGTCCCCCCGAGAGAGAGAAAGAGAGAATTAGAGAGAGCATACTTAAAATTAAATTCACACAGGACACCGGATAAGACAGGAGAATAACTCCAGATATAAGAAACTGACCCTAGCCCCCCGACACAAACTACTGCAGCATAAATACTGGAGGCTGAGACATGTACATATTACTTCAATCAGCCTGACTAACCGGTGTCTGTATGTAGCCTCGCTACTTTTATAGCCTCGCTAATGTATATAGCCTCGCTACTGTTTTTCACTGTCTTTTTACTGTTGTTTTAATTTCTGTACTTACCTATTGTTCACCTAATACCTTTTTTGCACTATTGGTTAGAGCCTGTAAGTAAGCACGCGCACGTGACAAATAAACTTAGATTTGATTTGACTTGTTACGAAGACAGAAAAAAGCTGTCGTTGAAGTATTCTTGATATGTTCGTCAAAAGAGAGATCAGGGTCCAGAGTAACGCCAAGGTCCTTCACAGTTTTTTTTAAGACGACTGTACAACCATCAAGATTAATTGTCAGATCAAACAGCAGATCTCTTTGTTTCTTGGGACCTAGAACTAGCATCTCTGTTTTGTCCGAGTTTAAAAGTAAAACATTTGCCGCCATCCACTTCCTTATGTCTGAAACACAGTCTTCCAGGGTAGGTAATTTTGGGGCTTCACCATGTTTCATCGAAATGTACAGCTGTGTGTCATCTGCAAAGCAGTGAAAGTTGACATTGTGTTTCCCGAATGACATTACCAAGAGATAGAATATATAGTGAAAACAATAGTGGTCCTAGAAGGGAACCTTGAGGAACGCTGAAACATACAATTGATTTGTCAGAGGACAAACCTTCCGTAGAGACGAACTGATATCTTTCCAACAGATAAGACTAAACCAGGCAAGAACTTGTCTGTGTAGACCAGTTAGGGTTTCTAATCTCTCCAAAAGAATGTGGTGATCGAGGGTGTCATAAGCAACACTAGGGTCTAGGAACACGATGACAGATGCAGAGCCTTGGTCTGACGCCATTAAAAGGTAATTTACCAATGAAATGTCAGAGTAGAGATAATTATTTATTTCAGCTTTTATTTATTTCATCACATTCCCAGTAGGTCAGAAGTTTACATTCACTCAATTAGTATTTGGTAACATTGCCTTCAAATTGTTTAACTTGGCTCAAACGTTTCGGGTAGCCTTCCACAAGCTTCCCACAATAAGTTGGGTGGATTTTGGCCCATTCCTCCTGACAGAGCTGGTGTAACTGAGTCAGGTTTGTAGGCCTCCTTGCTCGCACAAGCTTTTTTCAGTTCTGCCCACACATTTTCTATAGGATTGAGGTCAAGGCTTTGTGATGGCCACTCCAATACCTTGACTTTGTTGTCCTTAAGTCATTTTTCTACAACTTTGGAAGTATGCTTGGGGTCATTGTCTATTTGGAAGACCCATTTGCGACCAAGCTTCAACTTCCTGACTGATGTCTTGAGATATTGCTTCAATATATCCACATAATTTTGCACCCTCATGATGCAATCAATTTTGTGAAGTGCACCAGTCCCTCCTGCAGCAAAGCAGCCCCACAACATGATGCTGCCACCCCCGTTCTTCACGGTTGGGATGGTGTTCTTCGGCTTGCAAGGCTCCCCCTTTCTTCTCCGAACATGACGATGGTCATTATGGCCAAATAGTTATATTTTTGTTTCATCAGACCAGAGGACATTTCTCCAAAAAGTACGATCTTTGTCCCCACGTGCAGTTGCAAACCGGAGTCTTGCTTTTTTATGCCGGTTTTGGAGCAGTGGCTTCTTCCTTGCTGAGCGGCCTTTCAGGTTATGTCGATATATGACTCGTTTTACTGTGGATATAGATACCTTTGTACCTGTTTCCTCCAGCATCTTCACAAGGTCCTTTGCTGTTGTTCTGGGATTGATGTGCACTTTTCGCACCAAAGTACATTCATCTCTAGGAGACAGAACGCGTCTCCTTCCTGAGCGGTATGACGGCTGCGTAGTCCCATGGTGTTTATACTTGCGTACTATTGTTTGTACAGATGAACGTGGTACCTTCAGGTGTTTGGACATTTCTTTTTCTGAAGTCTTGGCTGATTTCTTTTGATTTTCCCATGATGTCAAGTAAATAGGCACTGAGTTTGAAGGTAGGCCTTGAAATACATCCACAGGTACACCTCCAATTGACTCAAATGATGTCAATTAGCCTATCAGAAGCTTCTAAAGCCATGACATATTTTTCTGGAATTTTCCAAGCTGTTTAAAGGCACAGTCAACGTAGTGTATGTAAACTTCTGACCCACTGGAATTGTGATACAGTGAATTATAAGTGAAATAATCTGTCTGTAAACAATTGTTGGAAAAATGACATGTGTCATGCAAATTTGTGGAGTGGTTAAAAATCTAGTTTTAATGACTCCAACCTAAGTGTATGTAAACTTCCGACTTCAACTGTAAATGTAAACAGTACCGGCACCCAAAATTAGTAACGGTACCCATTTCAGTCCAAGTCAAGCACTGGTTTAGGTACAAGCATCATGAAACCTCTAGCACAATACATTTGTTTCACTTGATGGAAATCTGTTTTTTGGACATGACTTGCTTACCACTTTTTTCATGTTATTGCTTCCTTCACAGACTGCAATAAATGATGAACTCTTCCTAAATATTTGGTCAAATGATTAATTTCGTGTATAGTGTCCTAAAAACAAGGATTAGATTGTTGAGCCCCTGCAAATTTGCGTTTAGGCCGATCATTTAGGCATTGTCCGGAGTTTCTGCGTTTAGGCCGATCATTTAGGCATTGTCCGGAGTTTCGTGGGCATTTCCATTACAAGTCTAAAGGGGACATCCAATGACCCAATCTAATACAATGGAATTGGACTCATGTTAAGGGCTAGGGCTATGTTTCTGACAATCAATCTAGCTAGGTCTGTTCTTGGAGGAGACAGTATAGTCAAAGTTTGTTGACTGGCACGATAGTTTGATCACTGGAGAGCTAACAAATATTTACGTAATTTAGCAAACGCTCTTATCCAGAGCATATCCAGAGTAAATACAGTGCATTCAGAAAGTGTTCAGACCCCTTGACTTTTTCCACATTTTGTTACGTTATAGCTTTATTATAAAATAATCAATCCACACACAATACCGTATAATGACAAAGCAAAAACAGATTAAAAATTTCTGCAAATGTATTGAAAAAAATACTGACATATCACATTCACATAACTATTCAGACCCTTTACTCAGTGCTTTGTTGACGCACCTTTGGTAGCGATTACGGTCTCAAGTCTTCTTGGGTAGGGTGCTACAAGCTTGGCACACCTGTATTTGGGGAGTTTCTCCCATTTTTCTCTTCAGATCCTCTCAAGTTCTGTCAGGTTGGATGGGGAGCGTCGCTGCACAGATATTTTCTGGTCTCTCAAGAGCTGTACGATCGGGTTCAAGTCCGGGCTATGGCTGGTCCACTCAAGGACATTCAGAGACTTGTTCCGAAGCCACTACTGCATTGTCTTGGCTGTGTGCTTAGGGTCGTTGTCCTGTTGGAAGGTGAACATTCGCCTCAGTCTGAGGTCCTGAGCGCTCTGGAGCTGGTTTTCATCAAGGATCTCTCAGTACTTCGCTCTGTTCTTCTTTCCCACGATCCTGACTAGTCTCCCAGTCTCTGCTGCTGAAAAACATCCCCACAGCATGATGCTGCCACCACCACCATACTTCACCATAGGGATGGTGCCAGGTTTCCTCCAGATGTGACGCTTGGCAACTTCTTGCCACTAGGGGGGTGCCATTTCGACATAGTCCAAATTCGTCTCCAAATTAAACTGCCTCGTACTCAATTCTTGCTCGTACAATATGCATATTATTATTACTATTGGATAGAAAACACTCTCTAGGTTCTAAAACCGTTTGAATTATGTCTGTGGGTGAAACAGAACTCGACTTAGAGCAATTTTCCTATGTGTATGTCAGAATTCAGAATTGTACTGGCTGTTCTGAGACCTGTGTATTAATTTGCCTGTCCTCTATTGGTTGAGATGCACTGCATACGCCTTCCCCTGGGTGTCAGCGAATAGGGAGACTTGAAATGGACTCTCTGCGTAGTTCCCAAAGGTTATAAATTGAATTGGAATCACGGTGGCCATTCTTTTGGATCTTCGCTCGGGCGCAAAGAGGAGCTTTGCGTATCGTTGTGGAAGCTCTGGTTTTAGCTCCTTAGATAATTCCGGTCATGTTTTTATTCGATATAAGCTTTAAAGACATCATAATCTTGTTATTTTGAACCGAATTATTTCAGTTTATATCAGTTTATTGCGATTTTCTGGCATTTCTTTGTGACGCACTTTCAAGAGTTGGACACTTTCCCTGTACATGCCGAACGTTAGTGGCCATTTCGACAGGACAAGAAAATCAAATCAAATCAAATCAAATTTTATTAGTCACATACACATGGTTAGCAGATGTTAATGCGAGTGTAGCGAAATGCTTGTGCTTCTAGTTCCGACAATGCAGTAATAACAACAAGTAATCTAACCTAACAATTCCACAACTACTACCTTATACACACAAGTGTAAAGGGATAAAGAATATGTACATAAAGATATATGAATGAGTGATGGTACAGAACGGCATAGGCAAGATGCAGTAGATGGTATAGAGTACGGTATATACATATGAGATGAGTACTGTAGGGTATGTAAACATAAAGTGGCATAGTTTAAAGTGGCTAGTGGTACATGTATTACATAAAGATGGCAAGATGCAGTAGATGATATAGAGTACAGTATATACATATACATATGAGATGGGTAATGTAGGGTATGTAAACATTATATTAAGTGGCATTGTTTAAAGTGGCTAGTGGTACATTTTTACATAATTTCCATCAATTCCCATTTTTAAAGTGGCTGGAGTTGAGTCAGTATGTTGGCAGCGGCCGCTAAATGTTAGTGGTGGCTGTTTAACAGTCTGATGGCCTTGAGATAGAAGCTGTTTTTCAGTCTCTCGGTCCCTGCTTTGATGCACCTGTACTGACCTCGCCTTCTGGATGATAGCGGGGTGAACAGGCAGTGGCTTGGGTGGTTGTTGTCCTTGATGATCTTTATGGCCTTCCTGTGACATCGGGTGGTGTAGGTGTCCTGGAGGGCAGGTAGTTTGCCCCCGGTGATGCGTTCTGCAGACCTCACTACCCTCTGGAGAGCCTTACGGTTGTGGGCGGAGCAGTTGCCGTACCAGGCGGTGATACAGCCCGACAGGATGCTCTCGATTGTGCATCTGTAGAAGTTTGTGAGTGCTTTTGGTGACAAGCCGAATTTCTTCAGCCTCCTGAGGTTGAAGAGGCGCTGCTGCGCCTTCTTCACAACGCTGTCTGTGTGGGTGGACCAATTCAGTTTGTCCGTGATGTGTACACCGAGGAACTTAAAACTTTCCACCTTCTCCACTACTGACCCGTCGATGTGGATAGGGGGGTGCTCCCTCTGCTGTTTCCTGAAGTCCACAATCATCTCCTTTGTTTTGTTGACGTTGAGTGTGAGGTTATTTTCCTGACACCACACTCCGAGGGCCCTCACCTCCTCCCTGTAGGCCGTCTCGTCGTTGTTGGTAATCAAGCCTACCACTGTAGTGTCATCCGCAAACTTGATGATTGAGTTGGAGGCGTGCATGGCCACGCAGTCGTGGGTGAACAGGGAGTACAGGAGAGGGCTCAGAACGCACCCTTGTGGGGCCCCAGTGTTGAGGATCAGCGGGGTGGAGATGTTGTTACCTACCCTCACCACCTGGGGGCGGCCCGTCAGGAAGTCCAGGACCCAGTTGCACAGGGCGGGGTCGAGACCCAGGGTCTCGAGCTTGATGACGAGTTTGGAGGGTACTATGGTGTTAAATGCTGAGCTGTAATCGATGAACAGCATTCTCACATAGGTATTCATCTTGTCCAGATGGGTTAGGGCAGTGTGCAGTGTGGTTGCGATTGCGTCGTCTGTGGACCTATTGTGTCGGTAAGCAAATTGGAGTGGGTCTATGGTGTCCGGTAGGGTGGAGGTGATGTGGTCCTTGACTAGTCTCTCAAAGCACTTCATGATGACGGAAGTGAGTGCTACGGGGCGGTAGTCGTTTAGCTCAGTTACCTTAGCTTTCTTGGGAACAGGAACAATGGTGGCCCTCTTGAAGCATGTGGGAACAGCAGACTGGGATAAGGATTGATTGAATATGTCCGTAAACACACCAGCCAGCTGGTCTGCGCATGCTCTGAGGACGCGGCTGGGAATGCCGTCTGGGCCTGCAGCCTTGCGAAGGTTAACACGTTTAAATGTTTTACTCACCTCGGCTGCAGTGAAGGAGAGCCCGCAGGTTTTGGTAGCGGGCCGTGTCAGTGGCACTGTATTGTCCTCAAAGCGGGCAAAAAAGTTATTTAGCCTGTCTGGGAGCAAGACATCCTGGTCCGCGAAGAGGACATCTTTCGACCAAAAGACGATTAGAC
This sequence comes from Salvelinus alpinus, assembly GCF_045679555.1. NCBI lineage: Eukaryota > Metazoa > Chordata > Actinopteri > Salmoniformes > Salmonidae > Salvelinus > Salvelinus alpinus. The sequence continues at coordinate 23,432,918 of NC_092119.1, forward strand.
CGGAGAAAGGACACATTGCCCAAGATTCTGATGGAAGCTCAGCTAATAGTAAGAACTATTTATGCTGATAAATCGTTGTTCTGCTGAAAAATGTTAAACGCATAAGCTGCCATTTTTTTGGGGGTAGCTTCGCTTTGGCGCAACTTGTATTGCGCAGTAAGGTTAATTTTAAAAATGTAATTCAGCGATTGCATTAAGAACTAATTTGTCTTTCAAATGCTGTCCACGCTGTATTTTTTTGTCAAGTTTATGATTATTTAATGATTAGACTAAGTCACTCTCCAAGATGGTGCCCGACATTTTCTGCCCAGTTTAGCTACTTTCCTCATTGTATAACCACGATTTGTGATGCTAAATATGCACATTTTCGAACAAACTCTATATGCATTGTGTAATATGATGTTACAGGACTGTCATCTGAAGAATTCTGAGAAGGTTAGTGAAAAAATTTATATATTTTGGTGGCGATAACGTTATCGCCCCCTTTGCCTTGATTTAACTGGTGTGATGTTAGCTCATGTGGTATGCTAATATAACGATATATTGTGTTTTCGCTGTAAAACACTTAGGAAATCTGAAATATTGTCTGGATTCACAAGATCTGTGTCTTTCGATTGCTGTAGGCTGTGTATTTTTCAGAAATGTTTTAGGATGAGTATTTTGGTAATTGACGTCGGTCTCTGTAATTATTCCGGCTGCTTCCAACGCTATTTCAGATTGCAGCTGCAATGTACAACTGTGATTTATACCTGAAAAATGCACATTTTTCTAAAAAAACATATCCTATACCATAAATATGTTATCAGACTGTCATCTTATGGAGTTGTTTCTTGGTTAGTGGCTATATATATCTTTATTTAGTCGAATTAGTGATAGCTACTGATGCAGGAAAAAAATGGTGGACCAAAAAAAGTTGTGTCTTTTGCTATGGTGGTTAGCTAATAGAAATACATATTTTGTCTTCCCTGTAAAACATTTAAAAAATCGGAAATGATGGCTGGATTCACAAGATCTGTATCTTTCATTTGGTGTCTTGGACTTGTGATTTCATGAACATTTGATTATATGATATCCCTGTCGCTTTAGGCTAGGCTATGCTAGTCAGCTTTTTTGATGGGGGGGATCCCGGATCCGGGTTTGTGACTCTATAAAGGTTAATCTTGGTTTCATCAGAGCAGAGAATCTTGTTTGGCAGCTAAGCGGGCTATCAAGCGGGCTATCATGTGCATTTTACTGAGGAGTGGCTTCTGTCTGGCCACTAAACCACAAAGGCTAGATTGGTGGAGTGCTGCAGAGATCGTTGTCCTTCTAAAAGGTTCTCCCATCTCCACAGAGGATGTCTGGAGCTCTGTCAGAGTGACCATCAGGTTCTTGGTCACCTCCTTGACAAAGGCCCTTCTACTCTGATTGCTCAGTTTTGGCGGGCGGCCAGCTCTAGGAAGTCTTGGTGGTTTTAAACTTCTTCAATTTAAGAATGATGGAGGCCACTGTGTTCTTGGGGACCTTCAATGAAGTAGAATGTTTTGGGTAACCTTCCCCAGATCTATGCCTCGACACAATTCTGTCTCGGAGCTCTACGGACAATTCCTTCGACCTCATGGCTTGGTTTTTGCTCTGATATGCACTGTCAACTGTGGGGCCTTATATAGACCCCCCCCAACCCCTCTTTTCACGCTGCTGCTACTCTCTGTTTATCATATATGCGTAGTCACTTTAACTATACATTTATGTACATGCTACCCCAATTGGGCCGACCAACCAGTGCTCCCGCACATTGGCTAACCGGGCTATCTGCATTGTGTTCCTCCACCCTCCACCCACCACCCGCCAACCCCTCTTTTACGCTACTGATACTCTCTGTTCATCATATATGCAGTCACTTTAACCATATCTACATGTACATACTACCTCAATCAACCTGACTAACCGGTGTCTGTATGTAGCCTCGCTACTTTTATAGCCTCACTACTGTATATAGCCTGTCTTTTTACTGTTGTTTTATTTCTTTACTTACCTATTGTTCACCTAACACATTTTTTGCACTACTGGTTAGAGCCTGCTAGTAAGCATTTCACCTGTTGTATTCGGCGCACGTGACAAATAAACTTTGATTTGTGCCTTTCCAAATCATGTCCAATCAATTGAATTTACCACAGGTGGACTCCAATGAAGTCGTAGAAACATCTTGGGCCTCATGAGTGTCGCAGCGATCTAAGACACTGCAGCGCTTGAGGCGTCACTTCAGATCCGGGTTCGATCCCAGGCTGTGTTGCAGCCGGCCGCGACCGGGAGACCCATGAGGTGACGCACGATTGGACCAGCATCGTCCGGGTTAGGGGAGGGTTTGGCGACCTGGATGTTCTTGTCCCATCACGCTCTAGCGACTCCTGTGGCGGGCCGGGCGCATGGACGCTGACATGTCAAGTGTCAAGTGTGTCAAGTGTGTCACGTCTGCTCCTGCTCCTCCCCTCCGGCGTACGACGTCACCAAAGTACTAACCACCGGTTCTGGGATTCATCATTACGCGCAGCTGTGAATCATTATGATTATGAATCATTATGATTCACATCTGGACTCCATTAACTTCATAATTTCTTCCCCTTTATTATGTCACTCTCCCAGGTTCACTCACCAGTTGGTATTGCTCTTGTGTATTGGCGTTCTGCCTTATGTTAGTGTAGTGTTCTTGGTTTTGTTGTTTTATTAAAACGTTTCACCTGCACCTGCTTCCGACTCACCGCCCCATCATTACAAAGTGAAAGCACGTTGGGAGAGAACTTCTGACAAAGTTCTTCAGCAAAATAGAATGAAAGGGCATCCTATGCGTGGTTACTCCAAACTCTAATTCTCATAGAAGAGACATTTCTTAGTCGTTCCGCATCTGGTAAAACCATTCTAAAACAGACGGATAGATGATAAAAGCATGGACTGTAGCCTAATTCATTATTAAACAGGATTTTTTTGTTGTTGCTGACCTTAGAAAACCATCAAATGCAGGAATGCTACTGAATGTCTTAGGTATTTAAAGCCATTGTACCTTATTTGTGTTATGTTGTGCCTGCCATTCACATACATGATAGTGTTTTATATGTAGGTTAATTCTTTGCCTCAGCATTCCTAAGCAGCAGAATCCTCTTTAGAAGCTAAGCTAAAGTCAATTTGTTTCATAAGCACGACTGAAGCCCTCTCTTTGTGTAGGTGATTTGTATTAATGCAGTTTTGAACTCCTGTGGTGCTTTGATTATGCTTTTTCTAAATTTCTGTTATGAGGTGGACGGCACAAGGTTGGGAAAAATGTTGTTTTTGGGACTTAGTTTACACTGAACAAAAAAACGCAACATGTAAAGTGTTGGTCCCATGTTTCATGAGCTGAAATACAAGATCGCAGAAATGTTCCATATGCACAAAAAGCTTTTTTTTCTTCTAACATTTTGTGCATGAATTGGTTTACAGCTCTGTTAGTGAGCATTTCTCCTTTACCAAGATAATCCATCCACCTGACAGGTGTGGCATATCAAGAAGCTGATTAAACAGCATGATCATGGGAGCACGTGATGCCGCGGAGCTGAGCAGACGTTGACAAACCGAGCTCTTCAATGTTATTCCATTATTATCTAAATAACAACGTTGAAACAATATTCTAACATCGGCTGATAAATTGTCAAGTACTTACCTTCCCAAAGAGCCATGGACCTCCGGCCGAGAGGCAAGAAAGACGACCAAAACATCGTTGATTCCCAAGATAACGATAACTTTACAGCTAGCAAGATTAGCATTAGCCCTCATAACTCATACGACAGTTCCAGACTGTTGCTCTTGGCAGCCTCTTGCTGCTACTCTCCCCCGGGAAATTCAGGATGGTATCAAAGGTCTTTCTCTGAAAATTGACAAGAAATCGGCTGAACTCCATTCTTCCATTGACGACCTGAAATCCTCCATGAATGATCTTCTTTTGAGAACGACTGAGGCGGAGCTGCGCATTAGCACAGTTGAAGATACCATCACTCAACATGATCAGGTTCTGATACAACTGCAGAAGACGAGGTAGACCAGATGGAGAACCAGAGCAGACGTAGCAATATCCGTGTGGTGGGATTGAAAGAGGACAGCGAGGGCCGTGACCCGGTCCGTTTCTTCACTCAATGGATCCCGGATGTCCTAGGCATAATCGACTTCACCAAGCCGTTAGAAATCGAACGCGCCCACAGAACATCAGCACCGAAACCCCGGCCAGATGAGCCCCCACAGGCCGTCCTGATCAGGTTCGTCCGTTTCCAGGACAGAGAGAAGGTACTGCAACTCGCAAGAGCCAAAGAGGGACATCATCATTTTCCCGGATATGAGCACAGATTTCGCCAGACGTCGCAAGCAGTTCAGACCTGCCGCCAAAGCACTGAAGGAGAAGAACATCACCGGCTACCTCATCCACCCTGCGCGGATGAAAGTTCAGTACAAAGGCTGAAGCCATCTCTTCAACACACCGGGAGAAGTGTTCACTTTTCTCAAAGAACTGAACCGCGTCTGAACCAGGATGGTCTCTCTGGGGGATAAGATGCAGTTTTTTTGTTTTTTCTTGTCCATGCTGTCCTGAGACTGAACTGCTGATATCTTCTTGGAATTTCGATCCGTTTACCCCGCTATCCGGTCGCTATAATTGATTTGTACATTTTCAACTAACTGTTTTTTTCCCCGGGATGAGTTCAATTACATTTACAAGTGTCCCGCCCTGACCTAAGATATCTCTGTTTTCTTTATATTTTGGTTAGGACAGGGTGTGACTAGGTCAGGGTGGGTACGTTAGTTTTTGTATTGTCTAAGGTTTTTTGTATGTCTAGGGTTTTTGTAGGTCTAGGTGATTTGTATATCTATGGTGACCTGATATGGTTCCCAATCAGAGGCAGCTGTTTATCGGTGTCTCTGATTGGGGATCATATTTAGGTAGCCATTTTCCCTTTGGTGTTTGTGGGTTCTTGTTCTATGTTTAGTTGCCTGTCTGCACTACTCAAATTAGCTTCACAGTTCGTTTTATTATTTTGTTTGTTTGTTCAGTGTTCATTCTTAAATAAAGAGAATGTACGCATACCACGCTGCACCTTGGTCTCCTCCTTACAACGGCGGTGACAACGAGAGTACATTTTTGTTTTAGTCAATATCCACTGGGCGAAGCAAATTAGTGGGCTTAGGCCCACTGCTTTCCTCCCCATTTATGTTTCTCCTGAAAAGAGACTCAAGCAGCCCTTACTGTGGGTAGTAAATATTCAGCCATAAATGTCTAATCACAATGTTTGTTTTCAACTTAGAGAGCTCACAGGTTTTAGTTTACGCCAAGGTTTAGAGCTAGTAAGAGCAAGATGGAAAGCGAGCAACAACGTATCTCTACAAGTGTATTCATGTTTGATTGTTGGGATTGTTGTTTTAGTCTGACAATCGGGGTGGGTGGGGTTTCTGTTTTTTTTCTTCTTCTATGTTTATTGTTGTTTCCTTCCTAAAGAGACACATAGGTCACTTCTGTGTTCAAACTAAAGTTGAAACATTTCCTGACTATTTACATATGAGAGATTTCCATTCGGTTACATATTTGAAACTCAACCTACGCTTAATCAACTAAAATATGTCACATTCAACGTAAAAGGTCTTAACAGCCCGATTAAGAGGAAAAGAGTCTATACATACCTTAAGAAATTAAAGGCTGACATTGTGTTTCTTACAGCCAGTGAACACAAGAAATTGAAGAGGGAATGGGTAGGACAAGTTTTTGCATCCTCTTTTAACTCCAAAGCAAGAGGAACTGCAATTTTGATAAGTAGACACATCCCCTTCCTTCTGCGTCAACAACACCATCTCTGATCCCTCAGGCAGGTTTGTTTTGGTGCAGGGGCATATGTTTTCGGAGTCTTGGACGCTATTGAATATTTATGTTCCTAACTTTGATGACCATATGTTAATTCAGAATGTCTTCCTTCAGGTCGCTCAAGCACCACCAGGATGGTTACTGGTTGGAGGAGATTAAATGTTTTGTTTAGATACAGTTCTTGATAGGTCCTCTGATAAACCCTCACTTCTTACCAAAGCCAGCAAGCTCACCATGCCATTCATGAAATATCTTAATTTGCTAGACATCTGGAGACAGTTGCACCCACAGGATAGGGACTACTCTTTTTATTCACACCCACACAAGACACACACACGCATAGATAACTTTTTACTATCGACCCAACTGTTTCATAGAGTGTTAGATATCGAGTATCTCCCCAAATTGCTTAGTGACCATTCTCCTCTGGTATTATCAATCTCCATTCCTACCAAGGTAAATGGAGCATATAGATGGAGACTAAATTCTGCACTCCTGAAGCAACCTGAATTTTGTGCATTCATCAAAGAGCAGATCAATATTTTTACTTTGACAAACAAACCCTCCACTCCTGACAGTTTCATTCTTTGGGACACATTGAAAGCCTATCTGAGGGGACAGATAATTTCCTATACTAAAGGGTTGAAGAGAAAACACGGTGCTGAACTGAATGTCCTTGAATCTGAAATCTCTGAGCTAGAGAGAACCTACCAAAGAGGCCCGACTAAAGATCTATACAGGCTTTTGGTAAATAAAAACCGGAAATATAATACTCTGAACACATATCAAGCTGAGAGGGCCATCACTAAATCAAAACAGCGTTATTACAGGCTTGGAGAGAAAGCACACAAAGTATTGGCATGGCAACTGAAAGCAGAGGAAAGTAAGAGGACAATTAATGCTATAGAAACTCTTACTAATGAGGTATCTTTTGACCCTACTGATATTAAGGAAACTTTTAAGAAATACTACGAAGACCTCTACACTTCCCAATCAAGCGATGATCTATCAGAGATTGACTCCTTTCTCTCCTCTCCCAACCTCCCATGCCTGTCAGAGGAAGACAGAGAGCGCCTGAGTGAACAGTTCTCAGTTCCTGAATTGTTGGAGGCCGTTAAATCCTTACCTTCTAATGAATCTCCTGGGGAGGATGGCTTCCCTCCAGAGTTCTATAAAGAATTGATGGAGCTGTTGGTCCCCTACCTTATGGAGGTACTTAAATAAAACGGGGAAGACAACTGCTTTCCAGAGTCTTTCTCTCAAGCAGTGATTACTGTAATCCACAAGAAAGGGAAAAACCCGCTAAAGTGCGCCTCCTATAGACCAATCTCTCTCCTTAACACAGATTGTAAACTGGTCACCAAAATGCTATCTAAGAGACTGGAGTCAGTCCCCTGTTGGTCAACCCAGATCAGACTGGCTTCATAATTAATAGATTGTCCTCCAATAATCTCAGAAGGTTCTTTGATATAATTCACCTTGCTAACAGTCTCCCTCGACGCTGAAAAGGCCTGTGATAGGGTTGAATGGCCATACCTCTTTCGCGTCTTGGAAAAGTTTGGTTTAGGTACCGTGTTTGTAAATTTGATAAAATCCCTCTACAAATCTCCTAAAGCTAGGATTGTTACCAATGGGATTACTTCCTCCTCTTTCCCTCTCTATAGGGGGAACAGACAAGGTTGCCCAATTAGCCCTCACCTCCTTGCCCTCGCCATCGAACCGTTGGCTGAAGCTATTAGAACGTGCCCTGACATACATGGCTTTGAGGTGGGCCCCCATACCCATAAGTTATCACTCTTTGCGGACGACCTTATCTTATTTCTAACAAACCCAGAACATTCTCTCTCTCACTTGCAGATCCTACTACAGTGTTATAGTTCTTTCTCTGGAAATAAGGTCAATTTTGATGAAAGCGAAATCTTACCGTTGTCTGTCTTTGACCACCATACCATCAAGCACATGTTTCCTTTTAGATGGTCGCCTATGGGCTTCCCATATTTGGGCATAATGGTGGATGATAACCTGAAGAACCTCTATAAACTCAATCTGGCCAGCTTGTTGCAAAAGGTGGAGAGTGACCTGTGTAAACGGATGGACTTGCCTCTCACTCTACTGGGTAGAATCAATGTAATTAAAATGAATGTCCTGCCCAGATTTCTATATTTGTTTCAATCTCTCCTTATCCCTGTGCCCGCAGCATTCTTTTCCTCTCTCGACAAGCTGACCAGACGGTTCGTCCCTCTCCTTCATGGTTGAACATTGAAAAGTTTGAGGTAAATGATGACACTGGGGCAGAATTGTTTTACAAATGGGACAGAAAATCTATAAAAACCATCACAGACAACCCTTTAATCATACATTCTGTCCTGGCATGGTGCAAACTGCATGAGCTGTTCAGACGAGAGGGATTTCTTTCCCCTAAAACCCCTTTATGGAACAATAGATTGATCCCTATGTTTTTCCAAGAATAGTAACTTTAGACCATGGTCTGATAAGGGGATCACTCTTCTGGAATATTGTTATGAGGAGGGAGTTCTTATGTCTTTTGATCAGCTGAAACAGAAATACCACTTGCCTAACAGGGACTTCTTTAGCTACCTACAACTACGAAACTTTATTAGGGGGACTCTTAAGGGACAATGGAACCTACCTAAGATGTCACCTATTGAACAACTCTGCCACGCAGACCACCCACGGTTTAAGACCATTTCTCATGTTTAGAATGCTCTTGTCAGGACTAACACTGCCTGGGCTAGATAAACCCCGACTTAGACGGGAAATAGATCTGGGTATTGATCTTGATGAGGGTCTATGGAGTGACCTATGCAGGGATGGTGTTACTTCCACATTGAACTCCAGATACAGACTGATCCAGTTTAATTTCCTCCATCAGCTCTATATCACCCCATCTAGACTGCACAAGTTCAACCCTGATATCTCCTCCTTATGTTTTAGATGTGGCTCAGATGAAGGAACATTCCTCCATTCCACTTGGCAGTGTTCAAAACTACACGGTTTCTGGCAGGGGGTATGCGATACCATATCCTCAATTCACGGGGTTCCATTCCCTTTAGACCCGGGGGTCTGTCTACTGGGTAACTTCACTAACTCCAATCTTAGGCAAAGCCATACTATTAAGCTAACAGAAATATTGCTAGCGATTGCCAAGAAATGCATTGCTTTGAAATGGAAATCGGATTCCCCCCTGCCAGTTGCAACGTGGCTATCGGAAGTTAATAGTTGTATCCCACTGGAGAAAATCACTTACTGCTTGAGGAATAAGTTAGAGACATTTTACAGAATTTGACAACCTTTTATTGACTATATGGAGAATCTCACATCACATTGATTGAATCTCTATATTATCCTTATATAATGTTTCACACGTAATGTATAATATGTAGCTTACGAAAGGTGACCCGTTTTTTAGGCTTCAAACTTTTCTAATGAATAGCAAATAACCAGATTTCATGTTTTAAATACAAATAACCAACTCAGTCTTTGCTACACTTTTTACACTTTGCTACGTCATTCACTCTTTATTATGACTTATTTACTGTATGTTTGTATATATAATTATATATACAGTGGGGAGAACAAGTATTTGATACACTGCCGATTTTGCAGGTTTTCCTACTTACAAAGCATGTAGAGGTCTGTTATTTTTATCACAGGTACACTTCAACTGTGAGAGACGGAATCTAAAACAAAAATCCAGAAAATCAAATTGTATGATTTTTAACTAATTAATTTGCATTTTATTGCATGACATAAGTATTTGATACATCAGAAAAGCAGAACTTAATATTTGGTACAGAAACCTTTGTTTGCAATTACAGAGATCATACGTTTCCTGTAGTTCTTGACCAGGTTTGCACACACTGCAGCAGGGATTTTGGCCCACTCCTCCATACAGACCTTCTCCAGATCCTTCAGGTTTCGGGGCTGTCGCTGGGCAATACGGACTTTCAGCTCCCTCCAAAGATTTTCTATTGGGTTCAGGTCTGGAGACTGGCAAGGCCACTCCAGGACCTTGAGATGCTTCTTACGGAGCCACTCCTTAGTTGCCCTGGCTGTGTGTTTCGGGTCGTTGTCATGCTGGAAGACCCAGCCACGACCTATCTTCAATGCTCTTACTGAGGGAAGGAGGTTGTTGGCCAAGATCTCGCGATGCATGGCCCCATCCATCCTCCCCTCAATACGGTGCAGTCGTCCTGTCCCCTTTGCAGAAAAGCATCCCCAAAGAATGATGTTTCCACCTCCAAGCTTCACGGTTAGGATGGTGTTCTTGGGGTTGTACTAATCCTTCTTCTTCCTCCAAACACGGCGAGTGGAGTTTAGACCAAAAAGCTCTATTTTTGTCTCATCAGACCACATGACCTTCTCCAATTCCTCCTCTGGATCATCCAGATGGTCATTGGCAAACTTCAGACGGGCCTGGACATGCGCTGGCTTGAGCAGGGGGACCTTGCGTGCGCTGCAGGATTTTAATCCATGACGGCGTAGTGTGTTACTAATGGTTTTCTTTGAGACTGTGGTCCCAGCTCTCTTCAGGTCATTGACCAGGTCCTGCCGTGTAGTTCTGGGCTGATCCCTCACCTTCCTCATGATCATTGATGCCCCACGAGGTGAGATCTTGCATGGAGCCCCAGACCGAGGGTGATTGACCGTCATCTTGAACTTCTTCCATTTTCTAATAATTGCGCCAACAGTTGTTGCCTTCTCACCAAGCTGCTTACCTATTGTCCTGTAGCCCATCCCAGCCTTGTGCAGGTCTACAATTTTATCCCTGATGTCCTTACACAGCTCTCTGGTCTTGGCCATTGTGGAGAGGTTGGAGTCTGTTTGATTGAGTGGGTGGACAGGTGTCTTTTATACAGGTAACGAGTTCAAACAGGTGCAGTTAATACAGGTAATGAGTGGAGAACAGGAGGGCTTCTTAAAGAAAAACTAACAGGTCTGTGAGAGCCGGAATTCTTACTGGTTGGTAGGTGATCAAATACTTATGTCATGCAATAAAATGCAAATTAATTACTTAAAAATCATACAATGTGATTTTCTGGATTTTTGTTTTAAATTCCGGAGACAGGATGGACAGCTGATCATCCTCGCAGTGGCAGACCACATGTAACAACACCTGCACAGGATCGGTACATCCGAACATCACACCTGCGGGACAGGTACAGGATGGCAACAACAACTGCCCGAGTTACACCAGGAACGCGCAATCCCTCAATCAGTGCTCAGATTGTCCGTAATAGGCTGAGCGAGGCTGGACTGAGGGCTTGTAGGCCTGATGTAAGGCAGGTCCTCACCATAGATCACCGGCAACAACGTCACCTATAGGCACAAACCCACTGTCGCTGTACCAGACAGGACTGGCCAAAAATGCTCTTCACTGACGAGTCGCGGTTTTGTCTCACCAGGGGTGACAGTCGGATTTGCGTTTATCGTAGAAGGAATGAGCGTTACACTGAGGCCTGTACTCTGGAGCGAGATCGATTTGGAGATGGATGTGTGTGTCACAGCTTCATCGGACTGTGCTTGTTGTCATTGCAGACAATTTCAACACTGTGCGTTACAGGGAAGACATCCTCCTCCCTCATGTGGTACCCTTCCTGCAGGCTCATCCTGACATGACCCTCCAGCATGACACCAGCCAGACTGCTCGTTCTGTGCGTTATTCTGCCATGGCCAGTGAAGAGCCTGGATCTCAATCCCATTGAGCACGCCTGGGACCTGTTGGATCGGATGGTGAGGGCTAGGGCCATTCCCCCCAGAAATGTCCGGGAACTTGCAGGTGCCTTGGTGGAAGAGTGGGGTAACATCTCACAGCAAGAACTTGCAAATCTGGTGCAGTCCATGAGGAGGAGATGTACTGCAGTACTTAATGCACTTGGTGGCCACACCAGATACTGACTGTTACTTCTGATTTTGACCCCCCCTTTGTTCAGGGACACATTATTCTATTTCTGTTAGTCACATGTCTGTGGAACTTTTTCAGTTCATGTCTCAGTTGTTGAATCTTGTTATGTTCATACAAATATTTACAAATGTTAAGTTTGCTGAAAATAAATGCAGTTGACAGTTAGAGGACGTTTCCTTTTTTACTGAGTTTATGAACCTTTACTCAGTAAAATCTTTGAAATTGTTGCATGTTGCATTAATATTTTTGTGCACTGTATTGAAGTCCAATTCATACTTGAGATAAGTAGAGTTAACATGGCCTTAGGTAAAAAAAAAAAAAAAAACTTATATCCATGTTTTATGGACTTAAGTCCATGTTAAATCTATTTACTTCAAGTCTGAATTGGGCCCTTAGAGCACTGAGCTCCTGTCTTTAAACCCTGGTTGAGTTCAACCCTTAACCACAAAGTTAAGTCAAACTGCTTCCAAAACCATATCTCTTCTATCACATAGAACTAAATATGTTTTGACAGTCGACACATGATTGACACTGCTTTCAGATTTAGCTAAAGCCAGGTATGGCCTACTGTGTGAGGAGGATACCACTGATTGTTATCTGGCGCTAACATGCGGTTGGTAACACATCAACACATCAACACCACTATCCCAGAAATCCTAGACCCACCCTAATTTGCATACCGCCCAAACAGATCCACAGATGAAGCAATCTCTATTGCACTCTACACTGCCCTTTCACATCTGAACAAAAGGAACACCGATTTGAGAATGCTATTCACTGACTACAGCTCAGCGTTCAACACCATAGTGCCCTCAATGCTCATCACTAAGCTAAGCTAAGCTAACCCTGAGACTAAACACCTCCCTCTGCATCCTGGACTTTCTGATGAGCCGCCCCCAGGTGGTAAGGGTAGGTACCAACATATCCGCCACGCTGATCCTCAACATTGGGGGCTCCTCAGGGGTGCGTGCTCAGTCCCATCCTGTACTCCCTTTTCACTCATGACTGCACGGCCAGGCACGACTCCAACACCATCATTAAGTTTGCCGATGACACAACAGTGGTAGGCCTGATCACCGATAACGGCGAGACAGCCTATAGTGAGGAGGTCAGAGACCTGACCGTGTGGTGCAAGGACAACAACCTCTCCCTCAACGTGATCAAAGACAAAGGAGATGAATGTGGACTAAAGGAAAAGGAGGACCGAGCACGTCCCCATTCTCATCGACAGGGCTGTAGTGGAGCCGGTTGAGAGCTTGAAGTTCCTTGGCGTCCACATCCCCAACAAACTAACATGGTCCAAACACACCAAGACAGTCGTGAAGAGGGCCCGACAAAACCTATTCCCCCCCAGGAGACCGAAAAGATTTGGCATTGGTCCTTAGATTCCCATCGAGAGCATCCTGACAGGTTGCATCACTGCCTGGTATGGCAACTGCTCGGCATCCGACCGCAAGGCACTACAGAGTGCGTACGGCCCAGTACATCACCAGGACCTCTATACCAGGCAGTGGCCCTAAAAATTGTCAAAGACTCCAGCCACCCTAGTCATAGACTGTTCTCTTTGCTACCGCACGGCAAGCGGCACCGGAGCACCAAGTCTAGGGCCCCCATATATAGCCTCGCTATTGTTATTTTACTGCTGCTCTTTAATTATTTGTTACTTTTATTTGTTAATTTTTAAAGTTATTTTTCTTAAAAATGCATTGTTGGTTAAGGGCTTGTAAGTAAGCATTTCACTGTGAGGTCTACACCTGTTGTATTCTGCGCATGTGACAAATTAACATTTGATTTGATTAATATGTTGATGAACTTCATAGTAGTCATAAGCTATTGCTTCGCTCTCAGTGGTGTCTCCTCAAGGTTTCTCTGTCACCGTCTCTCCTTTCATCATTGATCTTTTCATCCTGTTAGGATAGATAGAAGGAATGTGTGTCCTCGTCATTTAACACACCACCCCGATAATATGGGTACTAATGAGATCTCAGCTCGCTGTTCCAAGACACACACACCTGTAGGCATCACCCATACAGACACTGAACGTTTGTATAACATATCTGAATGTTAACAGTTTAACCTTGGTGATTGATTAATGCTCTGAATGATCTGAACCTGGCTGATGTATACTGTGAACTTTGTTTTCTCTCTGTATTTGGGAGGGCCTGTACCAACTCGCAGGCAGGTTGCAGACAATCGTTGCCATTCAGCAGGAAGACAGAAAAAGGAATGAACCGAAGCGGGAGGCCATTTATAGAGGTGCAACTGGAAGTGTTAAGTACTGGCTGTGTTTCTCTGATTTGACTTTGATATGTGACTCATAGTGTTCTAACGCCCCTCTGTTTCCATGCCCCAGTCCTGTGGAGAGCAGATACACGCTGAGGTTGTTGCTCTCTTGAACGCCACGATGACTCTGTCTTTTAATGATGGTGTATCTCATACTGTCTGGGCTGGGCCTCGATGTCATGTACTTTGAATCGTTTCCCCTCTTCGCATCTTTGATGAGGATAAGGTCTCTCTCTCTTTCTCTCTCTCCATCATCTCTTTTCATTTTGTATTTGTTGCTTCTCTCTTGCTGTTTTTCTTCTACACTTTCCTCCCCTTCTCTCTTGTGTTCTAATGACAGTATAAGGCAGTATTTCTCGTTCCTTACTAGCAGACATTGTATCATAAAGTATAATGTAGTACAATTATCTCTTATTAGCTCATGTGTTATTATTTATATTAATGCAAAAAATATGCACTTTGTCTCATTTTACAGAGGCCTTTCAGAACAACAAACTTTCAGGATAAAGCAGTAATGCCAAATATCCACTAGAGGTTACCATTGGACAGGCCAGAGGCATAAAATGTACCAAATGTACTGTAAAGCTAATACTATTCATCACTATTAAATATTACAGATTTTTTTTTCTGACAACCATTCTCTTAACTGATCGAATCTATGGGGATGTATATTTGAAAAAGTATCAGAATCTATAAGATCATGACAAATTCTGCAACCAGCGGTTGTCAGTATCATAGGGGGAGGATAATATATGCACCTGATATCTATCATAAAATGTACAACTTTTAACCTTCTGGGAAGATTTTATATGAAACATCCATTCTGCTCTCTCACTGGTAAGATGAATATAATATAACCCAGGTGAAATCCGAGTTCTGCGTATTCCATAATCCTGTGAGTGACACAGAGCTCATGCTGCTCTCTGAACTCTGTACCTCACCTTCAACAACAGGAAGGAGGAGGAGGGAAAAGATAGTGCCACATGAAAAGAGGAGCTTTCTCTTCTAATAAACACATATCTACACATCCCACCGGACCCTTCGTCTGAGAGCAGCAACCCTGCTAAACTCGTACTTGTCTGCGCGTGGCACTACAAGGGAAGACACCAGGCGGAATTCATGTTTTGTCTCTAGGTTGTTCGTTTGAGAGCGTTAGAGGATTTTAGCGCGCCTCTTTCCCTCTTTCTGTACCCCCCTCCCAGTTTTCATTAAAAGAGCTCTCCAGACGCAAAGCCACCATGCTACACAGAAGACATGCATAATATCGGAGAAAAGGGGGAGATGTTTAAAGCAACATATACATATGGCATTTGATATTATTCCCTTTCAGGTATTCTTATGGGTGGTTTTGTTGGGATTTAGATTTTTCAGGGTTGTTAAACACAAAGGAAGCAGCCGCGACTACACACTTCAAAGATGCCCCGGCAATCCCATAAAGACAGTCCACATTTGTGAGGAGCATGCTGTGCTGTGCTGTGCTACAGACAAGGGTTTCTGTGAGAGTAGGCTATGGCTTCTCATTAAGGTACCACTGTTTTCTCTACAGATTACACTGGGAAACGTTCCTGGCTCATCCACAGCTGAAAAATACAGTTTTACAAGACTAGACAGTTTTATAAGATTAGATGAACAAAATAGAGCATCATTTTGTCATGAGTTTCAGAAATATCAACAGGCGGTTGTATGATAATTTTTATTTACTTATTTATTTTACCGTTATTTTACCAGGTAAGTTGACTGAGAACACGTTCTCATTTGCAGCAACGACCTGGGGAATAGTTACAGGGGAGAGGAGGGGGATGAATGAGCCAATTGTAAACTGGGGATTATTAGGTGACTGTGATGGTTGAGGGCCAGATTGGGAATTTAGCCAGGACACCAGGGTTAACACCCCTACTCTTACGATAAGTGCCATGGGATCTTTAATTTACATTTACATTTAAGTCATTTAGCAGACGCTCTTATCCAGAGCGACTTACAAATTGGTGCATTCACCTTATGACATCCAGTGGAACGGCCACTTTACAATAGTGCATCTAAAACTTTAATGACCTCAGAGAGTCAGGACACCCGTTTAACGTCCCATCTGAAAGACGGCACCCTACACAGAGCAGTGTCCCCAATCACTGCCCTGGGGCATTGGGATCTTTGTTTAGACCAGAGGAAAGAGTGCCTCCTACTGGCCCTCCAACACCACTTCCAGCAGCACCTGGTCTCCCATCCAGGGACTGACCAGGACCAACCCTGCTTAGCTTCAGAAGCAAGCCAGCAGTGGTATGCAGGGTGGTATGCTGCTGCAGATAATGAAGATACAGCTTTTGACACCTAAAGAAGATAACCTGTTTTAAATACTGTATTTTTTATTTGTTTGGGAAAAGTAGCCTAATGGAGACTTTTATAACTTATTGTTGATTATCGTGAACCCAGTCAATGTTTCCAGTGAGGCAGCATTTGTCTTGGTCCCGCCGAGCCTTCTTGACAGGTCCTAATGGGTTAGAATAATCCACAGCCTTGTATAGACACAGTGTACATATCAGATGCATATTGCTGGCATCCTATAGCATGGTGACGAACAAATGTCTGGGACGGCTGGCTGTGCCCACCGTTGGAATGAGAGAGCTCTGTTTTGGAACACGCTGTGATTGTCTCAAGGGCCTCCAAGGCACGTCTGAATGTGAGACGGACATTTCCTACACGCGTGTATCTGCCCCGCTCACACTTGAGCCTGTCGGAACTGGACGCGTTTCTGAAGGCCATTGCAACCATATGGCTGACCTTTGACCCCTTCTATCAGTGGGCTCCATGCTTACATACATTGCAGACCCCAGTCAAAACCTCCCAGAGCATAATTCTGCAACAAAGTCAAAGATAGGCCCCTCTGCATGCAGGAAAGTCTAACAGGGTTTCCTCTTCTTGTATCATGTCCTTCATCTGCAGTGATATGGTTAGTCTAAAGGGGTTTCCTCTCCTTGTATGCTTTCCTGAAATTATGTTGCTAGTGAGGGAAAATAATTTTATATTCATCTTCCATATTTCTTTCCTATGTTTTCAGATCAGTGCAGACGACGGAACGAAGATAAGGAAGCCACTCTTAGACTTATACTTTCCTCCATCTGATCTAACACTTTTTTAGTGTGTGTCCTCGAAAATAATTCATTAGAGAGGAATTGTGGAGTGGGGTAGGATAGCAGAGGTTGATTATATTCAGGCAGAGAGGCGAGGGCCTCTTTGGGAAGTTGAGGGGCCTTTATTAGTGGAGCCAAGGGTGGTGCAGTTTCATTTCCTGGTTTTAATGGAGTGGCTTTCTGCCTGGGTCTCCAAATCTCCGCCAAGATGCACATACAGTATCTCTGAAATGTCCTCTGGAGCTCAGAGGACAACAGTGGAGATACACAATACATACAAATGATCAACTAGAGGCTTAAAGTCAACTGAGTTTCTACTTGTATGTATTTCAGTACTGTATAGCAGAAGTTAGTGATTTTCTGTAAGATCTTAGACCCTTTAAGAGGCCTTATGTAGCAGATGTTGGTGTTTCTATCTATGAGGATGTGTATGCCAATTCTGAAATATTTGCTAACATTGCCATTTTTTATATGGTATACTTAAGCAATAAGGCCCGAGGAGGTGTGGCATATGGCCAATATACCATGGCTAAGGTATGTACTTATTAAGCACGACACAACGCGGGGTACCTGGACACAGCCCTTAGCCGTGGTATACTGGCCATATACTGTATCACAAACTCCCGAGGTACCTTATTGCTATTATAAACTGGTTACCAACGTAATTAGAGTCGTAAAAATAAAAGTTTTGTCATACCCGTGGTTTACCACGGCTATCAGCCAATCAGCATTCAGGGCTCGAACCACCAAGTTTATAATATCCAATCATGATGCTATGGTGTTCTACCTCAGAACGTAAAGGAGTATTTTCCTCCAATCAGAGTGACATGTCCCATCTATATGTCACAAGACGACACAGCTAATGTCACATATTTTTGATGCAAACATATAAGTATGGTTCCCGATCAGCCTGCCATGGGGGCCAGTTACCTATGTGCAGGGCACGATAATCTCACGATAATCTCCTGCAGATAAGTGGGTGAGCGTGGACTGGTTCCTAAGACTCAGGGCTGAGTAGTGTGCATAAATAAAACACAGTACGGTAACATGTAACCATGGCATTATCTAGGTCAGCCAGGCTCTCCAACCAATATCCCCTCTCCATCAAAGCGGCGCCCGCGATTCCATGTCACACATTGACCTGATTTTTGGGGACAGGCGCTGTATGGACATGGCTAACACACTCGCACACAGACACATGCATGCTATTGGGGAAAATGCATGTGATATGCACTGTATGTTGTGTGTGAAGCGGTGTGTGTTCCGTGTCTCTGTGTTTGATGTAGTGTTTAAAAGATTTACTTGATTTAAATTTAGTAGATTCAATTAAATAGTATATTAAAGAGCTGAGGGGCTCCCCATGGTTACAGTTAAAAGTTATGATATATATAAAAAACAGTCATTAATAAAATAATAATTCTAAAGTCAATTCAAACCTCTGCAACAACAACATATTCACCAACCAGTTAACCATATGAATATGGAAGGTAACCATAGAACTGAAACTCCATTCTGTAGTACAGCAGCTGACCACTGGATGGAAATGTCTGGCTGCTCTTCCCCTCTCTCTGCCTCCTCCCCCTAATTAGTGAGTACTGTGGGGCCCCCTCCGACACCATCCCATACATGTCAACACCAATACAGCAGGGGACATTGGGCCTGGACTTAACAAACACAGACACTATGAAAGTCCACTATGTATGTCAAATCAATCGCACAGCCAGGCCTCCTGCACTTTAACACCTCTGACTACACTTACCTGCAAGTGGTGGGGGGCTGCTTCGTGTATCCTAAACATGCACAACAAATAGATCTACGGAGATTATAAATATGTAAATTAAAATGAATTTCTTTGTATAAAAAGCTGCCTGTAATGATAAAATTAGCAACGTATACCAGTAAGTTTGTTGTTGGCAGTAGGCACATAATAAAAAGTCCTCAGGATTTCAGCTTCTCACCTCTCTCTCTGGTCAATCTCTCCCTCTATCTCTTTCTTCCTTGCTCTGCCCCTCTCTTTCTCTCTAAGGTGTTCTGTTAACAGTCCGTGGTGTGCTG
Organism: Salvelinus alpinus; assembly: GCF_045679555.1. Classification (NCBI taxonomy): domain Eukaryota; kingdom Metazoa; phylum Chordata; class Actinopteri; order Salmoniformes; family Salmonidae; genus Salvelinus; species Salvelinus alpinus. The sequence goes on from NC_092119.1 coordinate 23,452,158, forward strand.
CTTGCTTGCTTGCACCCTTTTCCATTCCCTTCAAATCGGCTCCTAGGAGCAGGTGGACGGGAGATAACTTGCGCTGCGCTTTGTTTTCGCACTGACACTGTCATTAATCATTGGCCAAGCCACACTTCAACATATAATAATAAGGACTGGCTGCTGTGTGGGGGCTTCTGCCCAATTGCCTTTCATTGCGCGGATGCCAAATTGGAGGTGAACGGCCATAGCCAGACACTGCTCCCACATCCCCAGACTGTCTCATCATTTAGGTATTTATCCATCTCAGCCTTGTCCAAGGAGCTTCTCCCTACTCAGCCCTCAGTCCCAGGAGGCCAGCCGCAGATTGTTTGGGGGAGGATCAGATTTGTTGCTCCGGCTTTTTGGCTTTGATTGTGTGTCTATAAGTTTGGGATTAGAGGCAAATTTCCCACAGGGCAGTGCAGGATTTGCTGGCGTTTAACTGTTTAACCTGTCTTAGTGTGTGGCTAGGCTGGCAGGGCCGGGGGAGGAGGGTGGGTGGCTGGGAGAAGGAGCAGGGTGGGGAGGGGAGCGAGACTGGTCAATTGGCCCACAGAGACCCAGGGAGCCTGAGCCAGGCCAGTATCGATCAGAGAGGCTGCTGCCTTATACAGCAGATCTCCCTCCAGTACAGTCGTTCATTGTGTGCATGTTTGTGTGCATGTTTGTGTGCATGTTTGTGTGCGTCACTTCTCCCTGACAATCTTTGAGTGATACATCAAACTTATATAGGTGATGTCTTTTCCGGTAAAAACAATGTCTTACACAAATCGGAAAATATGAAAGCATTATTTTAATGTCTGAGAATTGTTGTGTTGCAGTGATAATATGGCAAACTATGGAGTTGGAGAGAATCTTTCGTGAGACTCTCCCCAAGGGTCTTGGACAGTACAAATAAGTGAACCCAAGGACCATAATCCTCACAATAACACAAACCAATATTAAACGATATTGTTTTCCTGAGGCCCACCTCATTGATTGACACAGTACATTTACACCTATATAGCTGCATTCAAATATTGTACACAATCAAACATATCAAACACATGCTCTAGCTCAAGACTGGCTGAACGGTCCTGAACAACAAGCCTTGTGTATAGATTACTGTAGATAGTCTCAAAAAAATCATCACATTGAACAACATCTGGAAACTGATGACAATTTGATTGGTGACTCCAGATCTAGATGGTGGAGGCTCTGTGGAGAGACAATTACCAGACATGATTAAGCAGGTTTGAGGGTGGCTGAACCAACTGAATCGTCCAAAGCTGCTTAGCTGGAGGAAGGGCAGTGTGGGCTAGCCACCCTTTGTTGGCTGACACTCCGGAACGAGTGGGGGCTAGGAACAGCGGGAGAATCCCTGTCCTGTCAAACACAATCCAGGCGGATTACAGAGATCTGAGGGGAATTTATCAGCCCCAAGTCTGAAGGTGTGTTTTTTGGGCCTGCAACCTCGAGCACTACAAACAAGGATGCCTAAAGGTGTGCTGCTGCCGGAGCGGAGAGTGGCCTGGCTTTGATCTCCACTCAGGCCCCACCTTACCTCAGCCCCCTCCTGACTAGGTTCAATACTAGACTAGAGTGTTGTGGTGTAAAACGGGAAAAGTCAGGTATAAAGGACAGACGGGGGTTGGACATCATTACTTGGATCTTATTGGAGCTATAACGTTGTTGCGGATTCTGGAGGGTTTGTAGGTTTGGGGTCCGTGAAACAAGCACAGTTCTATGTTCTTGTTCACAATGCTGACCATTGGTGACCAATACTTAAACGACTACTGAGGCTAAATATATACAGATGGATTGTATGCTCATCGCACATAATAAAGTAGGCAATCACTGTACATACAGTATGGTGATTTTATTTTTCATACCTAGAAACTTTAAAGCTTCAATGCAGCCTTTTTTTATCTCAATATCAAATCGTTTGTGGGTAACAATTAAGTACCATACTCTGATTGTTTTCAACTAAAATGGTTAAAAATGAAAATTAGCTGTTATTGGCAGAGAGGTTAGGAACTCTCTTATTGGTCTGTTAACTAATTTACCGCATGGTGATTTCCCCATGCAAGGCCAAAACTCCCTCCCACCAAAACAGGCAGAAATTTCAGGCAGGTCTTTTCAAACAGCTTTTACGCTAAATGGGCACTATCATAATTTTCACAATTTCACAACTTCATAGTGTGGAAATATACACTGAGTGTACAAAACATTAGGAACCTCTGCTCTTTCCATGAAATAGACTGACAAGGTGAAAGCTATGATCCCTTATTGTCACTTGTTAAATCCACTTCAATCAGTGTAGATGAAGGAGAGGAGACAGGTTAAAGACAGATTTTGAAGCCTTGAGACAATTGAGAGATGGATTGTGTATGTGTGCCATTCAGAGGGTGAATGGGCAAGACAAAAGATTTCAGTGCCTTTGAACGGGGTGTAGTAGTAGGTGCCAGGCGCACCGGTTTGAGTGTGCCAAGAACTGCAACGCTGCTTGCTTTTTTTCACGCTCAACAGTTTCCTGTGTGTATCAAGAATGGTCCACTACCCAAAGGACAGCCAGCCAACTTGACACAACTGTGAGAAGCATTGGAGTCAACATGGGCCAGCATCCTTGTGGAACGCTTTCGACACCTTGTGGAGTCAATTCCCCGACGAATTGAGGCTTTTCTGAGGGCACTAGGGGGTGCATATAAAACAGGAAATCACATTTTTGGACCTTTAATATTGACTCTTTTAGCACATTTCCCCTTGTTAATCTCTATGTATTTGTCGCCGGTGAACTTCTATATCATCCTGACATGCGTTAGATAGTAAAGAGCCAACTTCCTCCAGTGCAGGTTGAAAAATACTGCAAAACTGTATCGATCTATAATTAAATAAGCACTTAACCTTGGCTGGGCGCTAGACCCCCAGGCCAGCGAGTTAATTAATGTACTAATAGTCATAATATTTGTGCTCTGCATGGGGAGGTACATAAAAAATTATCTATTGTGTAGGCAGTTTGTCAGCACAACGATGTCCCAATGTAGCTCCTCCATACTAGGGACCCGTGCTGTGCATATATCAATATTATGGGGAGGGAATTTGTGCCATGGAGAGGAAAGTCAGTCTGTTAATATTTCCTATTTTATATCAGGAACATTACTCACGCTCTACTCCTGGGAATCCGTGGGATCTTAGCGGATGTACATCGATGTGGCTTTTAATGATGCCTCACTACCATGACAATGGATGCATACCATCCACAGGATAAGCCTACACACCAGCAGGCAGAGAGAGAGAGAGAGAAAGATCCACTCACATTCGCTCCCATTCCCTCTTCTCTGCTCCCACCAGTGGGCAGGAAGGAATCCCAGACCTGGATCAAAATCATATCCCACTGACCTTTCAACAGCCCCTTAACACCACCAACCAGCCAACCACCAACCAGCAAGGAGAAAGGCTCCTCATAAACAGGCCCCTCTGAGGGAGTAGAGACACGGTGATATCACTCTTTATAGGTTTATTGATTTCTTCTCAGGATGCAACTATTAACATTGAGCTGTGTGGTTGCCGTGGAGGCTCTATGCAGATAAGGGCTTTGGCTCACACCCCGGCCTAGCATCACGTCGAAGGGGGAGGCGGAGGGGAGGAGGAGGGTAAAGAGGGGGCACGCTTTTATAAATCAGGTCAGCTGGGATGCATTACAGCATTTGGAGGTGTTAAAACAGGCCCTCCTCCGAGAGTATGTTGGCATTGCCCCCACTTGTAAATTAGCCATGCTCCCAAGTCGAGGGGGGGGGGGGGGGCTACACAAGGCTACACTATGTGGCTACCACATGGTGTAGCCATGTTTTGCTCAGCACAGCACTAACACAGAGCTTCTAAACCCAGGGGCGCAACACCGTGAGACTTCCGGGAACGCTTGCGAAACAGACCAGGCAAGGGTTTGGCATTTGAGAAGTCAATGAGAGAAGTGAAAAATTCTTGCTTAGTTGTTACATTTCTTGAAATCTAAAGGTACCACTTAAATTCGAGCCAATGTCCTAAGTAGTTGAACATGTTATTACTTCAACCTCATCAAAGTGACAGACTGACACGTTTTCATTTTCATCAAAAACTATTTTATATCAAAGGAATGCCTTTGATTCGACGGACTGCACATGCACAGTTTGGAGCGAGACAACCGTCGGGCCCCATGATGTGTTTCTACGGATTATCTTAGCTAGCCAATGTCGCCATTACATCGCCTACAAGTGTCATCTGGTATTACTATTGGAGAAGCAGTTTTAGCCTATCTTTATAGTGCACTATCTTTGACACTACTGCATCAATAACCCAATGAGGTACCATTTACCACCTCTACCACCTCTTAAAGTATGCCTTCTGCAGTTCACAATAGACACTGCATTACAAAGTGAAACAGAACAGGAAGATTAACATTTGAATAGGAATGTCAAAGTTTGAAAAAGAGCGCCAGCATGTGGTGGTCTCCGAAAGAGGTGCCGGTTTAGATTAACTGTCCCAGCGCCACGATTAGAGGACGGAAATCTCCAGTAGGAGACAGGGATACAATTCACACTTTATTTTCACACACGGCAAACAGGAAGAGGAGACTAGTAGTAGTGATAGTGTATAGTGGTTGTATGGTCAGTGACGTACTAACACACGGTTGGGAAGTCCAGAGTTGTGTTGAGGCCGTGCAAATTTCTTCTGACCTGTTGTCTCTCTGCACCCCTGTGTCCAACTATAGATCAGGCAGGAATAGGGTTCTGTTACTCCACCTGTTAGGGCCTGTGATTGGCTGACCAGGTCAGTTGACTGAGTTCCCTGGCAACCTGGTCCCTAATACAGAGGTGTGAGGTAACCTCTGCCACCGGACAATAGGGTTAGGTTGAGGTGGGGGATGGTAGCCTACTTCAGCAGTAAAAGGCTACAAAGTTTGTCTCTTCAGTCCCAAAGCCGCGGAGAGTTTGAATGGTTAATGCCTGTGCGTTTAATTATAAAAGTTAGGGGGTTTTGTACAAAGTTCATATTTAGTGTTGCAGACCTTGACAGATAAATATCTCTCTGGCTAGAGATGAGAGGGAAGATATAGCTATACAGTGATATCTGTTTGGTTTTATGTATAATGTGTACTGCCCTTCTATTTCAGGTAGGATTAGAGTATCCTGTCCTGCCAATGACCCAATGCCATTCAAAAGACCAGTACATATCCATGGCTCCAGTTGACTAGAGAGAGAAAAATAAATAATGGCCAGGTAAGTCAACAGATCAACCCTCAGTGAGAGGCCAGAGGTGTGAGCACTCTTTGGGTTAACACAGGCTCCAATGAGGCGGGCAAAACAAAGCCAAGCCCTCAGTCAGCACAACAATGGAGACTCTGTCAGAGAGAATGGTGGAGGGGGAGGGAGGAGAGGAGGATGGAGAGGGGGAACAAACAGAACACAAGGGTTTCACAAACAACCTGTCACAAGGCATTCAGCAGGACAGGTCTGACTGGGCGGTGGAGGCTGAGCTCATAGCCAGAACCAAAGGGTGAGAGAGGGGTCAACTCTTTGTGGCATTATGGGAGAGGAGGCAAGGAGAGGCTGAGGTAGGCTGCTGTGTATGAGAGAGGGAGGGAGAAGAGCGACAAAGAAAGGATATCCTGGACAAAGCTTAATGCTAAGGTTATTATCTATGCTAAAGTTATTAGCTCGGTCTAAAGTTATTTGCTAGGTCTAAAGTTATTAGCTAGGGTCTAACGTTATTAGCTATGTCTAAGGTTAATAGCTCGGTCTAAGGTTATTCGTTTGTGTCACGGTAGAGTGCAAATTCAAGGCAGAGATGAGGCCAGGGTCAGTGATAGGACTAATGCTAGAGCTAGTGATATAGTTTGTGCTAAGGCTATAACTGTTAGTAAATTAGTTAAGCTTGAGTTTCAATGTCAGGTAAAACTATGACAGGGCTACAATATCTAGTCTGGTTTAAAATAATCAACCTTTTTGTGCAGATAGACATATTTCCGCCAATAATGTTAATTTGGTACTAGATGGGTGTAATTTGCATAGTTCCAACAATAATTTCAATGACAAGGCCATGGAATAGTCATAGTGGTGTGTTTTATTGGTTTATCTTTCGATTGGCAAGAGCAAGTCGTCACCCTGACCCTGGAGTCAAAGCCGTTGAGAAATGCCAAAAAAGCAGAACCTTTTTGGAGTAAACACAGCTTTCCTCCTTGACCTGGATTGGTGTGTGCTCACTGGGATTTAATGTTGTTTACCTTTACCTACCTTGAAGGAGGGGAACTTATTTTTGATTCTTTCAATGGGTCACCTTTCTGTATGACGGTGAATGGTAGGAAAATATATATTCTGTGTACCAAAGGTAGATCAGGGTTTATTGAGGACGTGTCCTTTTCCTACGTTTGCAAAATATAACAAAACTGCAAATGGAAAGCTTTCAAGTTTTAAATAGAAAATCTACCCTTTACTTACATCATCGATTTAATTTAATTTATACAATTGTGAGACCATGAAAAAAGTGTTAAACTTACAGTGAAGATAGTAATGATACTAAAAAACAATGATTCTCATCATAATTCATTCAACAAATTTGTTGCATCATTTCATTCCTCTATATAGTGATCCACATTTCCATCCTCTTTCAGATTCGCCACATAAACCGTGAATGTGAACCACCATTTCAGAGAAATAAGAATGGAATCTGTTGAACATTGCTGCAACTGTCACACAAAAATATTGTAACGGGCTGGCTCCAAACTGCTACCACTGCTCACGGCTGTTTTTATACACCAGTATTTATTTGACCATTATGTTAAATTATCCCCATAAAGCTACACTTGGCAGCACCCTCCTTGGACGCTCTCTGTGAACCACTTACAGTAAGTGTACCACTGGGGGTTAGTCTATTCCAAAGCCCCAACATGCCCACTTTACTATAGAAATAAGGCTTCTTTGGTCATGCTCTGCCCCTTCCTGGTCAGCAATGATGATGTTTTTGTGTGTGTGCACATCATTTTCATTGGTGACAAATGTTTGGTTGTTGGTATACTTTTAGTACATGTAGTGGGCTGTTTATCTTGCTGTTGAATCGACACCAGCCACTCCAATGGGGAAGTAGATGGTATATAAAGCATCTGTTTCCACAGAATTACAGAACTCGTGTTTATTTCAAAACTCCTGATAGATAATCTAATATGATGGTTAAACAGAAAATGATCTAACAGAAACACTGTATTTCAGTGCATACTCAATAGGAGATCAAAAATGCAATCTGTAATGGCTTGAAATGCAATGCATTTAACATCAGTCAATGGGAACAGATCTCACCTTATAATAGCCACAATAACCCAAGCCAAGTACGCAGAGCATGAGAGTTTGTTGACAGATCAAGGAAAATTCATATGACAAGAAAGATCAGTTTTCCACTTACCAACAACAGAAGTTGTTGCTAGGTTACTCTGTATGTTTAAAACGAAGGGCTGCTGCTCTCTCTGTAATCCAAAGGCAGCATGGGGTACAGGCCACAGTGAACCCCAGTTAGAGAGATGGGTTAGCCCCAGAGCAGAGGGGCCACGCTCTGTTCAGACCACCTCTATTGAGGGTCCCGGAACCCAGGAGGCTAAGTGGCAGCCGGAAAATCACAGCTACAGGATCAGCCCATGTGCATTAGGAACCCAGCCCTCAGAGAGGGATACAGTAAAGGATTAGTACAGAGCACACAATGGGGAGGGATTTCCTCCCAGGGCTGGACACAGCATAGTCAAACACCTCTTGAGGCACTCCTGAGCCCTGGAGATGCCCTTGGTCAGAGGACCTGTAGAAGGGGCACCAGAAGCTAGGGGTTATGATAATGGTGCCCAACATGGCAAGGGAAATGTTTCAGTGGAAAAGTGAAACATTTGTGTGTACAGTACAGTGCATTCGGAAAGTTCTTTCCCCTCATCAACCTACACACATTATCCCATAATGACGAAGCAAAAACACTTTTTTAGACATTTTTGCAAAACTACAAAACTGAAATATGACATTTACATAAGTATACAGACCCTTTACTCAGTACTTTTCTGAAGCACCTTTGGCATTGATTTCAGCCTCGAGTCTTCTTGGGTATGACTCTGTCAATCACCACATTCTTATCGACAGAGTCAACAGCCTTGGTTTCTCAAATGACAGCCTCGCCTGGTTCAGCAACTACTTCTCAGACAGAGTTCAGTGTGTCAAATCGGAGGGCCTGTTGTCCGGACCTCTGGCAGTCTCTATGGGGGTGCAACAGGGTTCAATTCTCGGGCCGACTCTTTTCTCTGTATACATCAATGATGTCGCTCTTGCTGCTGGTGATTCTCTGATCCACCTCTATGCAGACGACACCATTCTGTATTATTCTGGCCCTTCTTTGGACACTGTGTTAACTAACCTCCAGACAAGCTTCAATGCCATACAACTTTCCTTCCGTGGCCTCCAACTGCTCTTAAATGCAAGTAAAGCTAAATGCATGCTCTTCAACCGATCGCTGCCCGCATCTGCCCGCCCGTCCAGCATCACTACTCTGGACAGTTCTGACTTAGAATATGTGGACAAGTACAAATACCTAGGTGTCTGGTTAGACTGTAAACTCTCCTTCCAGACTCACATTAAGCATCTCCAATCCAAAATTAAATCTAGAATCGGCTTCCTATTTTGCAACAAAGCATCCTTCACTCATGCTGCCAAACATACCTTCGTAAAACTGACTATCCTACTGATCCTTGACTTCGGCGATGTCATTTACAAAATAGCCTCCAACACTCTACTCAGCAAATTGGATGCAGTCTATCACAGTGCCATCCGTTTTGTCACCAAAGCCCCAAATACTACCCACCATTGCGACCTGTATGCTCTCGTTGGCTGACACTCGCTTCATATTCGTCGCCAAACCCACTGGCTCCAGGTCATCTATAAGTCTTTGCTAGGTAAAGCTCTGACTTATTTCAGCTCACTGGTCACCATAGCAGCACCCACCTGTAGCACGCGCTCCAGCAGGTATATTTCACTGGTCACCTCCAAAGCCAATTCCTATTTGGCTGCCTTTCCTTACAGTTCTCTGCTGCCAATGACTGGAACGAATTGCAAAACTCACTGAAGCTGGAGATTCATATCTCCTTCACTAACTTTAAGCATCAGCTGTCAGAGCAGCTCACAGATCATTGCACCTGTACATAGCCCATCTGTAAATAGCCCATCCAACTACCTCATCCCCATATTTTTTTTTTTTTAACTCCTTTGCACCCCAGTATCTCTACTTGCACATTCATCTTCTGCACATCTATCACTCGTGTTTAATTGCTAAATTGTAATTACTTCTACACTACGGCCTATTTATTGCCTTGCCTCACTAATCTTACGTCATTTGCACACACTATATATAGATTGTTTTCTATTTTTCTATTGTGTTATTGACTGTACTTTTGTTTATTCCATGTGTAACTCTGTATTGTTGTTTGTGTCGCACTGCTTTGCTTTATCTTGGCCAGGTCGCAGTTGTAAATGAGAACTTGTTTTCAACTAGCCTACCTGGTTAAATAAAGGTGAAATAAAAATACATTTTTAAAATGATGCTAAACGCTCGGCACACCTGTATTTGTGGAGTTTCTCCTATTGTTCTCTGCAGATCCTCTCAAGCTCTTTCAGGTTGGATGGGGAGCGTCGCTGCACAGCTATTTTCAGGTTTCTCCAGAGATTTTCGATCGGGTTCAAGTCCAGGCTCTGGCTGGGCCACTCAAGGACATTCAGAGACTTGTCCCGAAGCCACTCCTGTGTTTTCCTGCCTTTGTGCTTAGGGTCTTTGTCCTGTTGCAAGGTAAACCTTCACCCCCAGTCTGAGGTGCTGAGCACTCTGGAGCAGGTTTTCATCTAGAATCTCTCTGTACTCTGCTCCGTTCATCTTTGCCTCGATCCTGACTAGTCTCCCATTCCCTGCCGCTGATAAACATCCTCACAGCATGATGCTGCCACAACCATGCAGAGAAACTCCCCAAATACAGGTGTACCAAGCTTGTAGCATTATACCCAAGAAGACTCAAGGCTGTAATCGCTGCCAAAGGTGTTCCAACAAAGTACTGAGTAAAGGGTCTGAAAATTTATGTAAATGTGTTTATACATTTGCAAAAATGTTGAAAAAACTGTTTTTGCTTTGTCATTATGGGGTATTATGTGTAAATTGAATCCATTTTAGAATAAAGCTGCAAAGTAACAAAATGTGGAAAAAGGGTCAGAATACTTTTTGAAAGCACTGTATGTGATATCACAGGCCAATATCATGACAAAACCAACCATTAGGCCCCTAGTCAATGGCAAGAGTGAAAAAAGCTCCTCATGTACTAAACTTTTTCTCTTATTCCAAGAATCACGATGAGTGCTTCATTTTATTTCTGAAACTTGCACACTGCTCATTTTCCCCCATGCAGAATTCAAAGACAGGCTCTTTTGACATCAATTTACACTACCACAATGGCACTGTTCTGGGGCAGATATAGTGTCAGCCCCTCGCACTTGACCTGTGACCTGTAACATACAGGCAAGAGTGTATTTCATGATTTACGGCAAGGCGAGGTACGCCACAGCACCCTATCTTCCCTCAGCGAGGTGACAGCCTCATAAGACTTTATGGAAATTAACTGCAAAGCAGGGCCAATTAGACCTGTATTATTTAGAACTACTTCTCATCCTTTTCACCCTGAATAATAACACCGATATCCTTTCACTCTACGGCAAATTAATGTGAGGTTGGTTGCCTGACAACCAGCTCTGCCATCGAAAATGGGGACGTAGAAGAAAAATAAGAAAAAATTGAGATAGCCAGCAAAGATATTGAAATGAAAAATGGTCAGACAGGAGTTACACTATATGTTAATAAGTTATTAATAATAACACATTAATTACTATACCATCCATTTATATTGTAAAACAAACAGCTGTGAATGTAAAAACAAATAGCTGTGAATATAAAATCTAATATTATACCTGAAAGTGTTATATTGGAATAATATGCAAGTTTAGATTTTTTTATTGTGTTCAGAGTGAACTTTCCCAGGTTCAGTACCTTTTTTCTCTCCAAATGTGTGAAACAAATGGGAATTAGGCATCTGTGTAACATGTTTTCAGTTGACCACCAAAAGATAGGGGTCTTAGCGTGATACGCTGTCTTCATTTCCTTTTCTCAGGTCTCTGACTGAGGGAGCAGTGAGGAGGGACCCTGTTCTATGAGGTAGAATACACTGTGAAGTTGCAAAGGGCAGAGTCTCTAGGAAATCTACTCTTTCTTTGAAAATATGTCACGGGAGAGATAGGAGATTGGCACCACAAAGAGCCGAAAATAGCAAGGGCTGCTACGCGTTGTCAGACAGGATTTGGGCTGAGACACTGACTTTTGTTCTGTGTAGTGTCGCCCCCTGAAAGGGAGATGGAAGGTGTAAAAATTTATATTTTTCCTGGTTATGTGCGGTAAACAGCCCAATAATGTATACTGGAACGTCTGCTCCTAATGTCACAATTATTTGTCTGCAGAAGGAGAACTCCCCATACTCACTCACGTTTAGTGGAGGCAAAACAAAGTATTTTTGCTTCTTTGCCCAAATGAAGAGTGGCATCGGTGGTCACAGAGCGGGGCGATGTTGACAGAGCGGGGAATTCATCCAAGGTGTAGGGCCTGGTCAGGAGATGAACGCAAGTCTCTTAGCCCCCCTCCGTTCCTATAACTCCCAATGCTCTCACATTCAGTATTCCTCTATCTTCCTCCCCTCCGTAACAAAGGCCTCATATATTTATAATGCAGGTTTGCCCCAAGGCCACATAATAGGATTAGGAATAATTTCGACAAATTTACAAAAACAAATCACATGGCAAGGCTTAGAATTTGCTAATAACTTCTCCATAGCTGATAGATCAAAGAAAAGCTCTGGACTCCAGAGCCAGTAGTTTGACCCTGGTCTGGCATTTTTAATGAAAGGGTTCATCTTCTCAAAGGTGACTATTCAGGAGCAAGTGGTGTGACCAAATGAAGAATTCAGGTCTGGGATAAAAAGGAGAATAGTGGTCGTGAGGGTGCTGGGGTGACAGTGAGGAAGCCCTGAGCTAAAGCTGTGTGACGCATCTCCTCTTGTCTGTACAGAGATGGCCAGGCCTCTCTTCTCTTCGATTCACACTCCTCCACAGCCCCACAGCAAAGGAAAGAAAGAAAAGAGTAAAGGGCAGAAAAAAGGAATCTGGTTGAAAACCTTACAGAGAGCAAACTCAAGGCTATTTCATGGAAGGTTACTCACAAACCTGCAGCACTACCACACAACAGTTATATCAACAAGAAAGAACACACACACCCGTATACGCACGTACGCCCCCCCGCCCCCCACACACACACACACACATTGTTCGCTCTCATTAAAGCCAATTTCTCTCCAAAAGCACCTGAAAGTAGTAACTATACTGTAGCTGTTCTGCCGAAAACTATGTCGCTGAGCACCTCTTGTGCTACTGTAAGCACACTGCACATCCCTCTTGTGATGAATTAGAGTTGAATACCTTCCAAAAGGAGAGGGTGAGAGCGACGATAGAACAAATAAAAAGATGCCGTTATAAGTGTATTATATTTTACTGGATAAGTAGGTTTGGAAATCTCATAGTGACAGCATGAAAATGGGCCAAGCAGTAATTAGGAACAAATGAAATGGCTTATCACTTAGCAAGTTACCGTGCCAACCACTTGGCCGTGCTCAGAGGGATTAATCAGGGAGACTATTGACATTACATTGTTCCACAATTATCATTCATACGTTTTATGGTAATTGGGACTTTTTCACACAGAGGAACTAAGGTGTTTGCGTAATGTTCCAGACAAAATGAACATGTCCCAAATATCAACATTAATCAAATTCCCCAAAATATGTACAGTTGAAGTTGAACGTTTACGTACACTTACACGGAACCCAAACCAGCTGTGCACGTGGGCCATCGTGCGCCATCGTGCATACATTTATTTTGTCCCCCTACACCAAACGCGATCACGACACGCAGGTTCAAATATCAAAACAAACTCTGAACCAATCACATTAATTTGGGGACAGGTCAAAAAGCATTAAACATTTATGGCAATTTAGCTAGTTAGCTTGCACTTGCTAACTAATTTGTCCTATTTAGCTAGCTTGCTGTTGCTAGCTAATTTGTCCTGGGATATAAACATCAGGTTGTTATTTTACCTGAAATGCACAAGGTCCTCTACTCCGACAATTAATCCACACATAAAAACTGTCAACCGAATCGTTTCTAGTCATCTCTCCTCCTTCCAGGCCTTTTCATCGTTTAACTTATATGGTGATTGGCATCTAAACTTTCATAGTATTACCATGACAACCGGCAACAGTTCGTCTTTCAATCACCCACGTGGGTATAACCAATGAGGAGATGGCACGTGGGTACCTGCTTCTATAAACCAATGAGGAGATGGGAGAGGCAGAACTTGCATCGTGATCTGCGTCAGAAATAGGAATGACTTCTATTTTAGCCCTTGGCAAAGCGCGAGCAATAATTGATTGACATAGATTCCTAAATTTAATTTTCAACTCTCACGCACGCGATGCGAGCGGTGTAGTCAGGGTATTAGGTTGGAGTCATTAAAAATCATTTTTCAACTACTCCACAAATTTCTTGTTAACAAACTATAGTTTTGGCAAGTTGGTTAGGACATCTACTTTGTGCATGACTGTCACGGTTGTCGTATGAACGGGACCAAGGCACAGCGGATGTTGAGTTCCACATATTTATTGAAAAGTGAAACATAAACCAAAACAATAAATCAAATAAACGAACAACGGAACGTGACTACGTGGTGCACATGCACAAACACAAAAATAATATCCCACAAAAACAGGTGGGAAAAATATCTACTTAAATTTGATCCCCAATTAGAGACAACGAATACCAGCTGCCTCTAATTGGGAATCATACAAAACACCAACATAGAAAACATAAACTAGAACACAACATAGAAATATTAAACCAGAATACCCCCTAGTCACGCCCTGACCTCCTACACCATAGAAAAACAAGGGCTCAGGACGTGACGTGGGCTCAGGACTCAGGACGTGACAATGACACAAGTAATTTTTCCAACAATTGTTTACAGACAGATTATTTAACTTATAATTCACTGTATCACAATTCCAGTGGGTCAGACGTTTACATACACTAAGTTGACTGTGCCTTTAAACAGCTTGGAAAATTCCAGAAAATTATGTCATGGCTTTAGAAGCTTCTGATAGGCCAATTGACCTCATTTGAGTCAATTGGAGGTGTACCTGTGGATGTATTTCAAGGCCTACCTTCAAACTCAGTGCCTCTTTGATTGACATCATGGGAAAATCAAAAGAAATCAGCCAAGACTTCAGAAAAAAAATTGTAAACCTCCACAGGTTTCTTTTCATCCTTGGGAGCAATTTCCAAACACCTGAAGGTACCACGTTCATCTGTACAAACAATAGTACGCAAGTATGAAAACCATGAGACCACGCAGCCGTCATACCGCTGAGGAAGGAGATGCATTCTGTCTCCTAGAGATGAACGTACTTTGGTGCGAAAAGTGCAAATCAATCCCAGAACAACAGCAAAGGACCTTGTGAAGATGCTGGAGGAAACCGGTACAAAAGTATCTATATCCACAGTAAAATGAGTCCTATATCGACATAACCTGAAAGGCTGCTCAGCAAGGAAGAAGCCACTGCTCCAAAACCGCCATAAAAAAACCTCGACTACATTTTGCAACTGCACATGGGGACAAATATCGTACTTTTTGGAGAAATGTCCTCTGGTCTGATGAAACAAAAATAAAACAGTTTGGCAATAATGACCATCATTATGTTTGGAGGAAAAAGGGGGAGGCTTGCAAGCCGAAGAACACCGTCCCAACCGTGAAGCACGGGGGTGGCAGCATCATGTTGTGGGGGTGCTTTGCAGATCTGAAAAAGCATGTGCGAGCAAGGAGGCCTGACTCAGTTACACCAGCTCTGTCTGGAGGAATGGGCCAGAATTCACCCAACTTATTGTGGGAAGCTTGTGGAAGGCTACCTGAAACGTTTGACCCAAGTTAAACAATTTAAAGGCAATGCTACCAAATACTAATTGAGTGTATGTAAACTTCTTACCCACTGGAAATGTGATGAAAGAATAAATAATTTTCTCTACTGTTATTCTGACATTTCACATTCCTTAAATACCATGATGATCTTAACTGACCTAAGACAGGGAATGTTTACTAGGATTAAATGTCAGGAATTGTGAAAAACTGAGTTTAAATGTATTTGGCTAAGGTGTATGTAAACGCCCGACTTCAACTGTACTGTACTGCTGGTGATCTCATAACGCAGACTGGATTCAAACAGAAGCTTCAAAATAAGATTTTATAAAATCAGCAAGAACAAGCTGTGTTGATAATCAACATAAGTAGGACTTTATGGCACATTAAAGTGGTGCTCAGTAGTAGGATGAGGATTTGGAGTGAAAACAGAAAATAGGCAGATATTGGAAATAAATTGCTGTTTTTATGGTTCAAAAGTCAGTCAGGAGATCTGAATTGTTTGGTTATGTTGCAGAAAGAAGACATGGGACCTTTTTCTCTTTGTTATCTAAAGTCTATGGGTATTATAGAAGCAGTATTAGAGTCATAACCTACAGTCATCTCCAGGTCCTGTGTGTCATGTAGTTATTGACCTTAATTGAGATGTTCACAGACTACAAAGTCACATGGTCCTAAAATCACTAACTGCTGTAGCATTGACACTTACGCATGATCAAAACACATCACCTGTTTCCTGACTCTAATACCTTCATGGCAACAGTCTCCACATGTGGAAACAACCTCTCTGGTCTCCTACAGCCTGAGGGGGTAATAAGGCAAGACTTTACCTAACACTTCTGTAAACCTCTATAAACATGTTAGGCAAAGTCCAGCAGGATGTAATTGCAAGTAATATGTTTACAGACTGAGGATCATTGATCTCTTCACAACACAACACGCTCAGTTCATGTCAGGGGGGTCACTGTGGATCCTGTGTCCAATGTGCCCACTCCCTTCATGAGCAACAGTCCCAGTCACCCCAGCCCTGGGAAGTGTTGGAGCGAGCGCAACTTAATGAGGTAATTAGTCAAAGGCCATGCTGATCCTGGGAGGCGAATACCTGTGACATCTTGACCCCAGATTCCTGACACATGTCTCTGGAGAAGGCACAGGAAGACAGGCTCCAAAGGCCAACATCTCCCCTCCCCCTCCATCTACCCCCCTCCATCACCACCACCACCAAACACCCGAGGGCCATGCAATTGGGACGCGGCCACGCAATTGGGACCCACACTCAGCCCCTTCTTTGTTTTCAATTACTCCTGTAATACAGTAATGGGCTCTCTCTCCTGAGGAGGATTTGAGCTCAAATACGTATTACCAAACTAAGTACTTCACCTGTTTACTTGAAAAGGATTTTTCCAGGAAGTGAGAAAGGCAGTGAGAAAGGGAAAAGAAATGTCAGACACAAAGCAGGTTGATATTTCTTCCTTTCATCAGGTCACACTGAATGGAGGCTTCATTAATCACTGTCTGGGAGCCTCTGGTTGGTAGTAGCAGACTACAAAGGCTACGTTTAAACAGGCAGCCCAATCGTGATTTTTTTCTCCACTAATTGGTCTTTTGACCAATCAGATCAGCTCTGAAAAAGATTGGATGTGAAAAGAACTTATGTGATTGGACAAAATACCAATTAGTGAAAAAAGATCAGAATTGGGCTGCCTGTGTAAACGCAGCCTAACTACATTTGGCCCAATCAGGAAGCAGAGAGGCAATAGGAACTGGTACAAGTTGTGCCCCTATCATTACGGAGAGAAAGGGAAAAATTAACCCTAGCAGCTTCACCCGGCTCTTCTTCCATTGATCCGAGGCGTTTGTGGCATCCCCGGAGCGTGGCAGACAATTACAGATACTATTACATCTGCATTGATTTCTTTTAAAGGGGAGCAGAGTGTCTCCAAGCAATTAAAAACATTACAGTTTGGAAGTGGGCCAATTAAACTGGCCCTGGGCCCTGGGCCCTGAGGGGGGGGTGGTGGAGGAGGGGGGATTGCACACCCCTCAACTGTCAGAATGTCATTCTGTTCTCACTTGGCAGTTTTTAGACACAATGTGTACAGCCTAAAGCTGAGGTTTATTCGGTTTTGGGTCCAATACAAGTGTTAGCCCTCATTTCAAACCTGGACCACAGCAAGAATTTTGCTCTGCAATAAAAATGGTGGTAGATTTAAATACCAAAATTTAGCAAATATGCATTTGAAGTGTATAATTATTTTAGGAATTATTGGTGCCCTTTGACTTCATATAGTTGATAGAATGTCTCCTCAAATTCCAGACTTAAAGGACCTTGGATATGCATTGTATTTCTTTCATCACCTAATTGGCTGCTTCCTTTTCACTTTAAATGTCTGTCTATTCTCTCTTATAATTATGCCAAAAACAAAAAAATTCAACCAACATTTGAAATTATATTTGATGAAATGCCACTACATTTAGTATGATATTTTACTTTAAGTTAGGTTACATTACATTGGCCTACCAATGTAATAGCGGCCGTATTATATAATACGAATTGTAGGATGCATAGTATCCTACGTCTTGATCGCATTTGACCCGTTTAGTATGATATATTGCGTTCGGCTGCTTTAGTATGATATGCTACGTTAGGTTAGGGGTTAAGGTTAGGGTTCAGGTTAGGAGTTGGGTTAAAGGGTTAAGGTTAGGGGAAAGGTTCGCTAACATGATAAGTAGTTGCAAAGTAGTAAATCGTTGCAAAAAAGTAGTAAGTCATTGCAAAGCTGCTAATTTGCAATAAATGCTAAAGTTGTCCATGATGAGATTTGAACATGCAATGTTTGAGTTGCTAGACGTTCCCGTTATACGCCTGTCCATCCAACCAACCAACCACCCTCTTTTTGTTTTGCCCTAAGTAAAATACAGTCCATACTAAACGTGATTTGAGTGTCCCAGATCTACATTTACGTTGTTACGTCAAGTCAATGTAATATAACCTAATGTAAAGTAACATATCATACTAAATCGAGTAGCATGGAGTTGAGTAAATTATAATATGTTTTGCTCTGAGACCAGGCTGCTTACACACTCATGCTCTCTCTGGCTCTCCCTTCCCTCCTCTCTCTCTCTCTCTCTCTCTCTCTCTCTTTCTCTCTCTCTCTCTCTCTCTCTCTCTCTCTCTCTCTCTCTCTCTCTCTCTCTCTCTCTCTCTCTCTCTCTCTCTCTCTCTCTCTCTCTCTCTCTCTCTCTCTCTCTCTCTTCTCTCTTACACGCACACACAGACGAACGCTTAGACACACACTTCCTCTTCGACCATCTTTTTCCTGCACAGGGGCCTTGCTTGGTCCTCCTTTCCCCTTGAGAGCCTTAGTCATCTGGAACATGCAGCCTTCCTGAAAACAAAGAGGAGGAGATCTAATTGGAGTTGTAGAATGACAGAGGACTGGTAGTACAGGAGGGATAGGTAGATAAGGGATCGATGTGATATGACTTCAGCATGCATGTGTCCATTACCTCTTGAGGCTCGTCAACGCACTTGTTTCCAGGACACCTTGAATCATGTCAGGTGGGCTCTGGGATTGAACAAACCAGCTTTGATTCTAAGTAGGTAAATAATGCCTTGCAAAATAAGAAAGTAATCTTGGTTGAAACATGAAAATACTTCCACACGTAAACAAAGAGCGAGCAGTTGAAATAAACAGTGAAAGCTATTTGGCGGGGCGAGGATCGGCGACAATAAAACTGGTGCTGAACCAAAGTCCTTTTATCACCCAGCTAGAGCGCTGCTGGTGTTTGATGTGTGGAAACAGGCAGTGTTTCTTTAATCCGTAAAGCATTCAAATAAGTACAGTTTTACTGGATTATAACCTCAACAATAACAGGCACTTAAAAACAAACAGACCTAAACAAATGGTGGAGTGGTGGTGGTGGGGGGGAATGCTTGGCTTAGGCATAAACCCATACATCATATTATGTTCCAATGGGCTGAAATATATTACTATATATATATTCGCCTCCTTGATAAATGTGAGCCATGCTTCCTGGTTGGATTACAGAGTTATAGGGTTTCAGAGGCAGCATGCGAATGTAATCAATGGAATTCTCTTCTGTCTGCAAGTTAACAACAACCTCTGGAAGAGAGAGGGAAAGAGACTTTTCAACACAGGAACACCATGGTTCCCATGATTAAAGAGAGGAGAACAGTCAGAGCATCATCAAAGGGAAAGGGTTTCAGAGTTTCTCCTCAGAATTCACTCATTGGCTCTGGAGAGTTTTGTTGTTTTCACAAGAGAGCACTCTGATAAGGAGCTGAGGGTTCATGACCTCTATGAAACCTGTAGCTAAGACATTTAGACCGTTCAGTTCTTAGTACAGTCAATTAAATCAAGATTGACATATCATACAGTACTGTATGTCCTTGATGACATATAAACTGATGGACAGTGTTTGCAATAAACTCATGCCTTGTATCCTCTCCCGAGGTCTGGATTAGGGTAACTTTCCCACAAGCCTCCAGTTATCCAGGATAACTGTTGTTTTGTTTCTCCCTCTCTCCTTTTCTCTTTTCGTGAATATCTTTTTTCATGTTGTGTAATAGTTGGAATTTCAATCTGTCATCTGTAGCAAATGTGGAATACACATCAAAATGACCCAGATCAGACGGGGGGCGGGGTTAGCCAATGATTTTGCCAGGAGTAAATCTAGTATGACAGAATAATACGACTGTCTCCGATGCTATATGGGATAGGCTACTTACTGTATACTTATGCTCATGTGGGATGTGCCGGTCAGTAGGATACAGTACGTGGAGGCTTTAGATGGTGGCAGGCTTTACTTTAGTTTCTGTCAAGAATAGCGGTGTAGTTGAGGCTTTGTTTTACGCAAGCGTTTACCACCTTTTGTGAAATAATGCATTGAAAGTATAGGAGGCGTAACTTTATTCATCACAAACGGCTATCAGCGCTTACTCACAACATTCCTGGTCAAGAAGGAACGGTAATGGAACATCATTTTAAAAATATCAAAACTCTACCAACTGGGATTCAGATCCAATGTTTCCTCTATTATCAGCACAACTATGACTCACAATCACAGCATCAACCCCATCATTCAAATGTGTCATTTCTGAGAAAGCCCCCCTGGTGCAACCAACCAAAACCCACTAAAAACAAGAAGATGTGAATGAAATCAGTGTGCACGCTACAGATAATACCCAGCAGTCTCTAATGACACGCATTCAGGTCCGATTTGGAAGGTTTGAATGAGGTGAAATTGAAATGCCTGGACATGTGCAGGACCAAATGGGAAACCAGATTCTACATGGGTCAAAGACAAGAGAAATAGTGAGCTGAGATAAAATGGGGAAGCTAGGCAGGGGGAGATTCTCATGCAAATGGTTTACTAGAGGACACACCATGCCACTTGCATTAAGGGGACTGTTGCGTCAAGGGGCAGTGCAAGGGGCCCCCTTTTTTGAACGCTCCCCAGGATTTTTTTGCAGGCCTAAAACCCTGTGAGAAGAAACCTATATAGTCCAGGATTGAGCTGCTAACTCAAGTTAGGAAATCAGCGTCAGAATTTGCAAGGCTTACAAAAAAATGATTCACAACAATTGCCTGAAAAAAATATGCCACGAGAAGTCTCATTACTTAACTACAATATACATTTAATGGAAATATGGGAACAATTTTACAATAGGATTCTTTGGTTTTATTAAAAGGGCGAAAAGGGTTGTTGACCATGATATTTGCATTCGGCCTTAAATAATAATGTATGCTACACACTTTAGAGATGCAGCAACATGACTAATCCCAGTATGATCAGGAAGTATAGGTCCATGTGACACCATATCCATGCCTGTCATTATGTTTCAGTTTGTGTCATTCTCTCAGCTCCACTGACACATGTATCCCTGCTCCATGATGTTGGAAAAAATACACATGTTCCCTGCAAGCAGGCAGAGCCATAAAAGGTCAATAAATGTTATTTTTGAGCTTTGGGAATCCCTCAATATTCACCTCAAACATGGTGTGTAACTCTCCTCCACATGCTGGTTTGATCCAGCCATAGATTGGATTAATTAGTCTAACAAGAGCTTGAACAGCAGGCTATATTTAAATTGTTCATATAGACATGTGCTCAGTCCACCATATAGTTGTAATTTAAACATTGCCCACAGAGCACTACACATTAATATATCAATAAAGATTTCATTTGAACTGAGAAAAAAAATCTCTGCAGTTCGTTTGAAACAAAGGAATTTTTGGTATCTGAGTTGTATTTCATACCTCAAGTGAATTAGCTTTTTTGTGTCGACTATATGGCAGTACAATGAATAAACCTTTGTTTTTCAAAAGGGGGAACCACTTGTCAGATTTCTAGACATGCACTGTAGATTTCAAAGCTGATTTTGATTATCACTCATGTCATTAACCTTAACAATAACCAAGGTATATGCTTAAAATGTATGAAGGCACAAGGCGAGACCCAGATGCAGACACAGGAGGCAGTTGGTTAGAGTCTTTGATATTTATTAACAATCCAAAAGGGGTAGGCAAGAGAATGGTCGTGGACAGGCAAAGGGTCAAAACCAGTTCAGAGTCCAGGAAGTACAGAGTGGCAGGCAGGCTCGAGGTCAGGGCAGGCAGAATGGTCAGGCAGGTGGGAATTGAGTCCAGAAAACAGGCAAGGGTCAAAACCGGGAGGACTAGCAAAAGAGAAAATAGAAAGCAGGAGCACAGTAAAACATGCTGGTTGACTTGAAAAACATACAAGACAAACTGGCACAGAGAGACAGGAAACACAGGGATAAATACACTGGGGAAAATAAGCGACACCTGGAGGGGGTGGAGACAAACACAAGAAACAGGTGAAACAGATCAGGGCGTGACAAAATGTTATGATGAAGCTTTGCTGCTTTGGTGGTAAAAGAAAAAGACAACTTTCGATGGTCTCGTTTCTTTATTTTGCTCAAAAAGTGCATTATGAGAGAGAGAAAACATGGAGAGAAATCCTCCTTCTCGGTCAGTTGTGTCTTGGAAGAGAGCACATACTGCAGATGGGTTCATCTTCTGGTTTCCCCGGCAGCTAGCAAGTGCCAAGCCATGTCAAAAATGACATGCATCTCCCTGCTTCCCAGTCATGCCATTCATGTGATGTGATGGGCGAATAAAGGCAATTCCTGCAGTGAATAGTAGGGGGTCATTAAGTCTCTTAAAATAGCACCCATTCTCCTACAACATCCATGCAAATGAAATAAGATGCTTTAAATTTCCAAAAACCGACACCCACACAGTGCAATGCATTAGCCATGGCCAAGAAATTATTCACTAAGTTCACCTGGCAAGCACATTTTTACATGTGATTGAATTGTGCTGAATGATAAGCAGACCCGTTTTAAACTGAGGGTCACACATGGCCGCATACACAGCCTATTTGAGGCGAGCCACGCCATTGGCTGCGACGGGGCGGGCAGCGCATGCGATGCAATTTGCATGTCTCTCCATCACACACACTTATCTGGTTCACTTCACAACAGCTACCATTTATATCACTCAGAGGCAGGCAGAAGCCATCTCTAAGGCGCTGGTACGAGTAGAGTGCAGAAGAAGCACGGGGGCGGCAACGGCAGCAGAAATAGCCTAACCCCTTGTGCCCCAGAACCCAGTCCTCATTGAGACAGAAATGACACCATGACAAGCCTCCTCCATGCCCTGGGCTCGGAAATGGACGGCTCCTGGTATTACCACCCCCCTGCCTTGACAGGCAGGTCCCACCAGCATCACCCTGGCCTGCTAATATTCTCCAGATTAAAGACACCTCACCCTCAAGGTCAGTCTCACTGGGAATACGGCCTTTCTTCCTCCCAAAGGAACCAGACAGAGGAGAGAATCTCTCTCTCTCTTTCTCTCTCAAAAATGTGTATATTTACAAGAGCACGCATAACTGGTGTCTGGGGAAAGAAGAGGGGGACGGAGGGAGAAAGATGGGGAGAGGGAGACCATTAGGGGAATAAAGAGAGGTGCTGCCTCACGGCCCGGCTTCACAGGCCAATGGAGCGCATCAAATTGGGTCTTGTTCTGCGGCTAGACGCACACAGAGGAGGGCTCTGACACTGGCACAGGCATACTGAGCTGACAGGAAAGGCTCTGGAGATGGGGCAGGGCTGGGCATGTCTAGGGGTAGCCTTGTCTGGGGTTAGCCCCCTCAGGGAATTGGTGGTGAACCCGAACTCTCCAGAGTTACAGGTGAGGTCATGAGGAAGAGGATGATGAAGAAGAGACCAGCTGATAGGGTTATTGCTATAGACTGCATTGTGAGACACAAATAAAACAGAAAGCAAAACAGAATAAAGCATTTTGAAAAAATCTATATGACCAAGAAATACAAAGGGAGTGCAGCATACAGGAAAACATGTATTTCTTGTTTCACAGACAAAGACAATGAAAAGCTCTAATCTTTCAGAGCACTGTAAATTAATACTTTGACTAGATCATTCTCTTCAACATTGTGGTCTAATGATGTATTAGAATGCCCACCACCGACCCTCTTTCCACTAATACCACTGTTAGAATAGAATATATGTTCTGGATGAGACAAAAGTTATTAGGGATTCCACAGCAAAGCTGAAAAATTGGCACAGGACTGCAGTGAAAGGGCACTAAAGCTAATTAATAAGGAGAAGGAGTCTTCAGTTTTAATAGAAATGCTAGGTAATAGCACCAAACCTTACTCAATGTAATGTTACCTGCCATCTATATGATACCACATGCCTACCGGGCACTATTCTTCCAGAAGGAAATAAAGAAACGGGGAGTGAAAAATACATGTAATGCCAACTCTTCATTCCATTTCTCCAAGGGATTAACAACACAAATCACTTTGGTAAAATTCATTACATGCCTTCATAAAAGGGGGCAGATATGTGATGGATGATTGTCTACAAATGGACTTGTCGGTAATAGAGAAATGCACCAGGTTTAATTAAGGGCTTGGACAAAGAGTGGGTTTTGGTGTCTCTCCATGTCTAGGCAGGCATTGTCATATATCAAGCAAGTCCCATAGATATCATGGAAGGCACATTCAAATGTTTATGACCGACAGTATATAAAAAGAGAAAGGTTCTTCATGCACTACTTCAACCTCCATACACAAAGAAAACTAATCTAAACAGACAGATACAAAAATCAATGATAAATATGACCAGGTACTATAAAACATAAACCATATAGCTACCCGTGTACTGCACACAGAATATTTAGGAAACGTTGATGAGTCTATTAAAATTCACGCATGTCAGTGACTCGGTAGGTTGGCAGTAATGTTAATTTACAGTACCAGTCAAACTTTTAGATTTAAGTTTCTGCTCGGAATGATGTAACACAGTAATAGGTGAACGATCTATCTAACAGAGACTAAGAAAGAGAGAATAGGGGGGCTGACGGCCGTTTTTCCACTCAAGCGCTAACTCCCTTCTTTCTATCCTTCTCTCTCCTCTTCTCTTCTTTTCTTCTCTTTCTTTCTCCTCTCCTCTCTCCTCTTCTCTTCTTTTCTTCTCTTTCTTTCTCCTCTCCTCTCTCCTCTTCTCTTATTTTCTTCTCTTTCTTTCTCCTCTCCTCTCTCCTCTTCTCTTCTCTTCTTTTCTTCTCTTTCTCTCTCCTCTCCTCTCCTCTCCTCTCCTCTCCTCTCCTCTCCTCTCCTCTCCTCTCCTCTCCTCTCCTCTCCTCTCCTCTCCTCTCCTCTCCTCTCCTCTCCTCTCTCTATCTCCTCTCCTCTCCTCTCCTCTCCTCTCCTCTCCTCTCCTCTCCTCTCCTCTCCTCTCCTCTCCTCTCCTCTCCTCTCCTCTCCTCTCCTCTCTCTATCTTCTCTCCTCTCCTCTCTCTATCTCTTCTCTTCTCTTCTCTTCTCTTCTCTTCTCTTCTCTTCTCTTCTCTTCTCTCCTCTCCTCTCTCTGTCTTCTCTATTTCTCTCTTCTCTTCTCTTTCTTTCTCTCTCTCTCTCTTTTCTCTCCTCTCCTCTGTTCTCTTCTCTTCTCTCTCTATCTTCTCTCTCTCTTTCTCTCTCTATCTCTCTCTCTCTCTCTAGCCATCTCCACCGCTGGCAGCTTGTCCTCTTGACATCTTTAAGGAGGGCCTCCTGCTGGTCTGCTACTCAGGCTTGAAAATAAAATGTTTAAAAAGAAGGAAAAGAAAGCACAGAAAAGGGCAGTGGGAGCAGCTAAAAGCAGCATTTTCCCGCTCCACGTTGCATTCTTCACCCACTTTTCTCCTTTCCATCTTGCTCCACTGACACAAATCCTATGCCACTACTTTTGTTTAAAGCCAGCCTTTAATGAAGAGCTCTCCAGCTAAATACATCTTTATTCTGCTGTTAACTGTGGTGCTTGAAGTAGGTTCTGAAGAGAGAGGGAGGCAGGCTGAGGCCCTTCAAACTCCAGGCATTTAGAGCCACTCTGCCCTCAATCAGACCTTGTGTCCAGTAAGTGGTCCTTACATTTACATGAAATATTCATAAAGCATTGACTTTCTGCTTTCCACTATCCTAATCATCACTTTCTGCTTTCCACTATCCTAATCATCACTTTCTGCTTTCCACTATCCTAATCATCACTTTCTGCTTTCCACCACCCTAATCATCACTTTCTGCTTTCCACTAACCTAATCATCACTTTCTGCTTTCCACTATCCTAATCATCACTTTCTGCTTTCCACTATCCTAATCATCACTTTCTGCTTTCCACTATCCTAATCATCACTTTCTGCTTTCCACTATCCTAATCATCACTTTCTGCTTTCCACTATCCTAATCATCACTTTCTGCTTTCCACTATCCTAATCATCACTTTCTGCTTTCCACTATCCTAATCATCACTTTCTGCTTTCCACTACCCTAATCATCATTTTCTGCTTTCCACTATCCTAATCATCACTTTCTGCTTTCCACTACCCTAATCATTACTTTCTGCTTTCCACTATCCTAATCATCACTTTCTGCTTTCCACTACCCTAATCATCACTTTCTGCTTTCCACTATCCTAATCATCACTTTCTCCTTTCCACTATCCTAATCATCACTTTCTGCTTTCCACTATCCTAATCATCACTTTCTGCTTTCCACTATCCTAATCATCACTTTCTGCTTTCCACTACCCTAATCATCACTTTCTGCTTTCCACTATCCTAATCATCACTTTCTGCTTTCCACTATCCTAATCAACACTTTCTGCTTTCCACTATCCTAATCATCACTTTCTGCTTTCCACTACCCTAATCATCACTTTCTGCTTTCCACTACCCTAATCATCATTTTCTGCTTTCCACTATCCTAATCATCACTTTCTGCTTTCCACCACCCTAATCATCACTTTCTGCTTTCCACCACCCTAATCATCACTTTCTGCTTTCCACTACCCTGAACATCACTTTCTGCTTTCCACTATCCTAATCATCAATTTCTGCTTTCCACTATCCTAATCATCACTTTCTGCTTTCCACTATCCTAATCATCACTTTCTGCTTTCCACTATCCTAATCATCACTTTCTGCTTTCCACCACCCTAAATCATCACTTTCTGCTTTCCACTACCCTAATCATCACTTTCTGCTTTCCACTACCCTAAATCATCACTTTCTGCTTTCCACTACCCTAATCATCACTTTCTGCTTCCCACTATCCTAATCAACACTTTCGGCTTTCCACTATCCTAATCATCACTTTCTGCTTTCCACTATCCTAATCATCACTTTCTGCTTTCCACTACCCTAATCATCACTTTCTGCTTTCCACTACCCTAATCATCACTTTCTGCTTTCCACTACCCTAATCATCATTTTCTGCTTTCCACTATCCTAATCATCACTTTCTGCTTTCCACTATCCTAATCATCACTTTCTGCTTTCCATTATCCTAATCATCACTTTCTGCTTTCCACTACCCTAATCATCATTTTCTGCTTTCCAATATCCTAATCATAACTTTCTGCTTTCCACTACCCTAATCATCACTTTCTGCTTTCCACTACCCTAATCATCACTTTCTGCTTTCCACTATCCTAATCATCACTTTCTGCTTTCCACTATCCTAATCATCACTTTCTGCTTTCCACTACCCTAATCATCACTTTCTGCTTTCCACTATCCTAATCATCACTTTCTGCTTTCCACTACCCTAATCAGCACTTTCTGCTTTCCACTACCCTAATCATCATTTTCTGCTTTCCACTATCCTAATCATCACTTTCTGCTTTCCACTATCCTAATCATCACTTTCTGCTTTCCAATATCCTAATCATCACTTTCTGCTTTCCACTACCCTAATCATCATTTTCTGCTTTCCAATATCCTAATCATAACTTTCTGCTTTCCACTACCCTAATCATCACTTTCTGCTTTCCACTACCCTAATCATCACTTTCTGCTTTCCACTATCCTAATCACACTTTCTGCTTTCCACTATCCTAATCATCACTTTCTGCTTTCCACTACCCTAATCATCACTTTCTGCTTTCCACTACCCTAATCATCATTTTCTGCTTTCCACTATCCTAATCATCACTTTCTGCTTTCCACTATCCTAATCAATCCTTTCTGCTTTCCATTATCCTAATCATCACTTTCTGCTTTCCACTACCCTACTCATCATTTTCTGCTTTCCAATATCCTAATCATAACTTTCTGCTTTCCACTACCCTAATCATCACTTTCTGCTTTCCACTACCCTAATCATCACTTTCTGCTTTCCACTATCCTAATCATCACTTTCTGCTTTCCACCACCCCAATCATCACTTTCTGCTTTCCACTATCCTAATCATCACTTTCTGCTTTCCACTATCCTAATCATAACTTTCTGCTTTCCACTATCCTAATCATCACATTCTGCTTTCCACTACCCTAATCATCACTTTCTTCTTTCCACTATCCTAATCATCACTTTCTGCTTTCCACTACCCTTATCATCACTTTCTGCTTTCCACTATCCTAATCATCACTTTCTGCTTTCCACTACCCTAATCATCACTTTCTGCTTTCCACTATCCTAATCATCACTTTCTGCTTTCCACTATCCTAATCATCACTTTCTCCTTTCCACTATCCTAATCATCACTTTCCGCTTTCCACTATCCTAATCATCACTTTCTGCTTTCCACTACCCTAATCATCACTTTCTGCTTTCCACTATCCTAATCATCACTTTCTCATTTCCACTATCCTAATCATCACTTTCTGCTTTCCACTATCCTAATCATCACTTTCTGCTTTCCACTACCCTAATCATCACTTTCTGCTTTCCACTATCCTAATCATCACTTTCTGCTTTCCACTATCCTAATCATCACTTTCTGCTTTCCACTATCCTAATCATCACTTTCTGCTTTCCACTACCCTAATCATCACTTTCTGCTTTCCACTACCCTAATCATCATTTTCTGCTTTCCACTATCCTAATCATCACTTTCTGCTTTCCACTACCCTAATCATCACTTTCTGCTTTCCACTACCCTAATCATCACTTTCTGCTTTCCACTATCCTAATCATCACTTTCTGCTTTCCACTATCCTAATCATCACTTTCTGCTTTCCACTACCCTAATCATCATTTTCTGCTTTCCACTACCCTAATCATCAATTTCTGCTTTCCACTACCCTAATCATTACTTTCTGCTTTCCACTATCCTAATCATCACTTTCTGCTTTCCACTACCCTAATCATCAATTTCTGCTTTCCACTATCCTAATCATCACTTTCTGCTTTCCACTATCCTAATCATCACTTTCTGCTTTCCACTATCCTAATCATCACTTTCTGCTTTCCACCACCCTAAATCATCACTTTCTGCTTTGCACTACCCTAATCATCACTTTCTGCTTTCCACTACCCTAAATCATCACTTTCTGCTTTCCACTATCCTAATCATCACTTTCTGCTTTTCACCACCCTAAATCATCACTTTCTGCTTTCCACTACCCTAATCATCACTTTCTGCTTTCCACTATCCTAATCATCACTTTCTGCTTTCCACTATCCTAATCATCACTTTCTGCTTTCCACTATCCTAATCATCACTTTCTGCTTTCCACTATCCTAATCATCACTTTCTGCTTTCTACTACCCTAATCATCACTTTCTGCTTTCCACTACCCTAATCATCACTTTCTGCTTTCCATTACCGTAATCATCATTTTCTGATTTCCACTATCCTTATCATCACTTTCTGCTTTCCACTACCCTAATCATCACTTTCTGCTTTCCACTATCCTAATCATCACTTTCTCATTTCCACTATCCTAATCATCACTTTCTGCTTTCCACTATCCTAATCATCACTTTCTGCTTTCCACTACCCTAATCATCACTTTCTGCTTTCCACTATCCTAATCATCACTTTCTGCTTTCCACTATCCTAATCATCACTTTCTGCTTTCCACTATCCTAATCATCACTTTCTGCTTTCCACTACCCTAATCATCACTTTCTGCTTTCCACTACCCTAATCATCATTTTCTGCTTTCCACTATCCTAATCATCACTTTCTGCTTTCCACTACCCTAATCATCACTTTCTGCTTTCCACTACCCTAATCATCACTTTCTGCTTTCCACTATCCTAATCATCACTTTCTGCTTTCCACTATCCTAATCATCACTTTCTGCTTTCCACTACCCTAATCATCATTTTCTGCTTTCCACTACCCTAATCATCAATTTCTGCTTTCCACTACCCTAATCATTACTTTCTGCTTTCCACTATCCTAATCATCACTTTCTGCTTTCCACTACCCTAATCATCAATTTCTGCTTTCCACTATCCTAATCATCACTTTCTGCTTTCCACTATCCTAATCATCACTTTCTGCTTTCCACTATCCTAATCATCACTTTCTGCTTTCCACCACCCTAAATCATCACTTTCTGCTTTGCACTACCCTAATCATCACTTTCTGCTTTCCACTACCCTAAATCATCACTTTCTGCTTTCCACTATCCTAATCATCACTTTCTGCTTTTCACCACCCTAAATCATCACTTTCTGCTTTCCACTACCCTAATCATCACTTTCTGCTTTCCACTATCCTAATCATCACTTTCTGCTTTCCACTATCCTAATCATCACTTTCTGCTTTCCACTATCCTAATCATCACTTTCTGCTTTCCACTATCCTAATCATCACTTTCTGCTTTCTACTACCCTAATCATCACTTTCTGCTTTCCACTACCCTAATCATCACTTTCTGCTTTCCACTACCGTAATCATCATTTTCTGATTTCCACTATCCTAATCATCACTTTCTGCTTTCCACTACCCTAATCAACACTTTCTGCTTTCCACTATCCTAATCATGACTTTCTGCTTTCCACTATCCTAATCATCACTTTCTGCTTTCCACTATCCTAATCATCACTTTCTGCTTTCCACTACCCTAATCATCACTTTCTGCTTTCCACTACCCTAATCATCATTTTCTGCTTTCCACTATCCTAATCATCACTTTCTGCTTTCCACTATCCTAATCATCACTTTCTGCTTTCCATTATCCTAATCATCACTTTCTGCTTTCCACTACCCTAATCATCAATTTCTGCTTTCCACTATCCTAATCATCACTTTCTGCTTTCCACTACCCTAATCATCACTTTCTGCTTTCCACTATCCTAATCATTACTTTCTGCTTTCCACTATCCTAATCATCACTTTCTGCTTTCCACTACCCTAATCATCAATTTCTGCTTTCCACTATCCTAATCACCACTTTCTGCTTTCCACTATCCTAATCATGACTTTCTGCTTTCCACTATCCTAATCATCACTTTCTGCTTTCCAACACCCTAAATCATCACTTTCTGCTTTTCACCACCCTAAATCATCACTTTCTGCTTTCCACTACCCTAATCATCACTTTCTGCTTTCCACTATCCTAATCATCACTTTCTGCTTTCCACTATCCTAATCATCACTTTCTGCTTTCCACTATCCTAATCATCACTTTCTGCTTTCCACTATCCTAATCATCACTTTCTGCTTTCCACTATCCTAATCATCACTTTCTGCTTTCCACTACCCTAATCATCAATTTCTGCTTTCCACTATCCTAATCATCACTTTCTGCTTTCCACTACCCTAATCATCACTTTCTGCTTTCCACTACCCTAATCATCATTTTCTGCTTTCCACTATCCTAATCATCACTTTCTGCTTTCCACTATCCTAATCATCACTTTCTGCTTTCCATTATCCTAATCATCACTTTCTGCTTTCCACTACCCTAATCATCATTTTCTGCTTTCCAATATCCTAATCATAACTTTCTGCTTTCCACTACCCTTATCATCACTTTCTGCTTTCCACTACCCTAATCATCACTTTCTGCTTTCCACTATCCTAATCATCACTTTCTGCTTTCCACTACCCTAATCATCACTTTCTGCTTTCCACTACCCTAAATCATCACTTTCTGCTTTCCACTATCCTAATCATCACTTTCTGCTTTTCACCACCCTAAATCATCACTTTCTGCTTTCCACTACCCTAATCATCACTTTCTGCTTTCCACTATCCTAATCATCACTTTCTGCTTTCCACTATCCTAATCATCACTTTCTGCTTTCCACTACCCTAATCATCACTTTCTGCTTTCCACTATCCTAATCATTACTTTCTGCTTTCCACTATCCTAATCATCACTTTCTGCTTTCCACTACCCTAATCATCAATTTCTGCTTTCCACTATCCTAATCACCACTTTCTGCTTTCCACTATCCTAATCATGACTTTCTGCTTTCCACTATCCTAATCATCACTTTCTGCTTTCCACCACCCTAAATCATCACTTTCTGCTTTTCACCACCCTAAATCATCACTTTCTGCTTTCCACTACCCTAATCATCACTTTCTGCTTTCCACTATCCTAATCATCACTTTCTGCTTTCCACTATCCTAATCATCACTTTCTGCTTTCCACTATCCTAATCATCACTTTCTGCTTTCCACTATCCTAATCATCACTTTCTGCTTTCCACTATCCTAATCATCACTTTCTGCTTTCCACTACCCTAATCATCAATTTCTGCTTTCCACTATCCTAATCATCACTTTCTGCTTTCCACTACCCTAATCATCACTTTCTGCTTTCCACTACCCTAATCATCATTTTCTGCTTTCCACTATCCTAATCATCACTTTCTGCTTTCCACTATCCTAATCATCACTTTCTGCTTTCCATTATCCTAATCATCACTTTCTGCTTTCCACTACCCTAATCATCATTTTCTGCTTTCCAATATCCTAATCATAACTTTCTGCTTTCCACTACCCTTATCATCACTTTCTGCTTTCCACTACCCTAATCATCACTTTCTGCTTTCCACTATCCTAATCATCACTTTCTGCTTTCCACTACCCTAATCATCACTTTCTGCTTTCCACTACCCTAAATCATCACTTTCTGCTTTCCACTATCCTAATCATCACTTTCTGCTTTTCACCACCCTAAATCATCACTTTCTGCTTTCCACTACCCTAATCATCACTTTCTGCTTTCCACTATCCTAATCATCACTTTCTGCTTTCCACTATCCTAATCATCACTTTCTGCTTTCCACTATCCTAATCATCACTTTCTGCTTTCCACTATCCTAATCATCACTTTCTGCTTTCTACTACCCTAATCATCACTTTCTGCTTTCCACTAGCCTAATCATCACTTTCTGCTTTCCACTACCCTAATCATCATTTTCTGATTTCCACTATCCTAATCATCACTTTCTGCTTTCCACTACCCTAATCAACACTTTCTGCTTTCCACTATCCTAATCATGACTTTCTGCTTTCCACTATCCTAATCATCACTTTCTGCTTTCCACTATCCTAATCATCACTTTCTGCTTTCCACTACCCTAATCATCACTTTCTGCTTTCCACTACCCTAATCATCATTTTCTGCTTTCCACTATCCTAATCATCACTTTCTGCTTTCCACTATCCTAATCATCACTTTCTGCTTTCCATTATCCTAATCATCACTTTCTGCTTTCCACTACCCTAATCATCAATTTCTGCTTTCCACTATCCTAATCATCACTTTCTGCTTTCCACTACCCTAATCATCACTTTCTGCTTTCCACTATCCTAATCATTACTTTCTGCTTTCCACTATCCTAATCATCACTTTCTGCTTTCCACTACCCTAATCATCAATTTCTGCTTTCCACTATCCTAATCATCACTTTCTGCTTTCCACTATCCTAATCATCACTTTCTGCTTTCCACTACCCTAATCATCAATTTCTGCTTTCCACTATCCTAATCATCACTTTCTGCTTTCCACTACCCTAATCATCACTTTCTGCTTTCCACTACCCTAATCATCATTTTCTGCTTTCCACTATCCTAATCATCACTTTCTGCTTTCCACTATCCTAATCATCACTTTCTGCTTTCCATTATCCTAATCATCACTTTCTGCTTTCCATTATCCTAATCATCACTTTCTGCTTTCCACTACCCTAATCATCATTTTCTGCTTTCCACTACCCTTATCATCACTTTCTGCTTTCCACTACCCTAATCATCACTTTCTGCTTTCCACTATGCTAATCATCACTTTCTGCTTTCCACCACCCTAATCATCACTTTCTGCTTTCCACTACCCTAAATCATCACTTTCT
Organism: Salvelinus alpinus; assembly: GCF_045679555.1. NCBI lineage: Eukaryota > Metazoa > Chordata > Actinopteri > Salmoniformes > Salmonidae > Salvelinus > Salvelinus alpinus. The sequence goes on from NC_092119.1 coordinate 23,485,907, forward strand.
GCTTTCCACTATCCTAATCATCACTTTCTGCTTTTCACCACCCTAAATTATCACTTTTTGCTTTCCACTACCCTAATCATCACTTTCTGCTTTCCACTATCCTAATCATCACTTTCAGCTTTCCACTATCCTAATCATCACTTTCTGCTTTCCACTATCCTAATCATCACTTTCTGCTTTCCACTATCCTAATCATCACTTTCTGCTTTCCACTACCCTAATCATCACTTTCTGCTTTCCACTACCCTAATCATCACTTTCTGCTTTCCACTACCCTAATCATCATTTTCTGCTTTCCACTATCCTAATCATCACTTTCTGCTTTCCACTACCCTAATCATCACTTTCTGCTTTCCACTATCCTAATCATCACTTTCTGCTTTCCACTATCCTAATCATCACTTTCTGCTTTCCACTACCCTAATCATCACTTTCTGCTTTCCACTACCATAATCATCATTTTTTGCTTTCCACTATCCTAATCATCACTTTCTGCTTTCCACTATCCTAATCATCATTTTCTGCTTTCCACTATCCTAATCATCACTTTCTGCTTTCCACTACCCTAATCATCACTTTCTGCTTTCCACTATCCTAATCATCACTTTCTGCTTTCCACTATCCTAATCATCACTTTCTGCTTTCCACTACCCTAATCATCACTTTCTGCTTTCCACTACCATAATCATCATTTTTTGCTTTCCACTATCCTAATCATCACTTTCTGCTTTCCACTATCCTAATCATCACTTTCTGCTTTCCACTACCCTAATCATCAATTTCTGCTTTCCACTATCCTAATCATCACTTTCTGCTTTCCACTACCCTAATCATCACTTTCTGCTTTCCACTATCCTAATCATTACTTTCTGCTTTCCACTATCCTAATCATCACTTTCTGCTTTCCACTATCCTAATCATCACTTTCTGCTTTCCACCACCCTAAATCATCACTTTCTGCTTTCCACTACCCTAATCATCACTTTCTGCTTTCCACTACCCTAAATCATCACTTTCTGCTTTCCACTATCCTAATCATCACGTTCTGCTTTTCACCACCCTAAATCATCACTTTCTGCTTTCCACTACCCTAATCATCACTTTCTGCTTTCCACTATCCTAATCCTCACTTTCTGCTTTCCACTATCCTAATCATCAATTTCTGCTTTCCACTATCCTAATCATCACTTTCTGCTTTCCACTATCCTAATCATCACTTTCTGATTTCCACTACCCTAATCATCACTTTCTGCTTTCCACTACCCTAATCATCATTTTCTGCTTTCCACTATCCTAATCATCACTTTCTGCTTTCCACTATCCTAATCTTCACTTTCTGCTTTCCATGATCCTAATCATCACTTTCTGCTTTCCACTACCCTAATCATCATTTTCTGCTTTCCAAAATCCTAATCATAACTTTCTGCTTTCCACTACCCTAATCATCACTTTCTGCTTTCCACTACCCTAATCATCACTTTCTGCTTTCCACTATCCTAATCATCACTCTCTGCTTTCCACCACCCTAATCATCACTTTCTGCTTTCCACTATCCTAATCATCACTTTCTGCTTTCCACTATCCTAATCATCACTTTCTGCTTTCCACTATCCTAATCATCACTTTCTGCTTTCCACTACCCTAATCATCACTTTCTGCTTTCCACTATCCTAATCATCATTTTCTGCTTTCCAATATCCTAATCATCACTTTCTGCTTTCCACTACCCTAATCATAATTTTCTGCTTTCCATTATCCTAATCATCACTTTCTGCTTTCCACTACCCTAATCATCACTTTCTGCTTTCCACTACCCTAATCATCACTTTCTGCTTTCCACCACCCTAATCATCACTTTCTGCTTTACACCACCCTAAATCATCACTTTCTGCTTTCCACTATCCTAATCATCACTTTCTGCTTTCCACTATCCTAATCATCACTTTCTGCTTTCCACTATCCTAATCATAACTTTCTGCTTTCCACTACCCTAATCATCAATTTCTGCTTTCCACTATCCTAATCATCACTTTCTGCTTTCCACTACCCTAATCATCACTTTCTGCTTTCCACTATCCTAATCATCACTTTCTGCTTTCCACTACCCTAATCATCACTTTCTGCTTTCCACTACCCTAATCATCACTTTCTGCTTTCCACCACCCTAAATCATCACTTTCTGCTTTCCACTATTCTAATCATCACTTTCTGCTTTCCACTATCCTGATCATCACTTTCTGCTTTCCACTATCCTAATCATCACTTTCTGCTTTCCACCACCCTAAATCATCACTTTCTGCTTTCCACTACCTTAATCATCATTTTCTGCTTTCCAATATCCTAATCATAACTTTCTGCTTTCCACTACCCTAATCATCACTTTCTGCTTTCCACCACCCTAAATCATCACTTTCTGCTTTCCACTACCCTAATCATCACTGTCTGCTTTCCACCACCCTAAATCATCACTTTCTGCTTTCCACTATCCTAATCATCACTTTCTGCTTTTCACCACCCTAAATCATCACTTTCTGCTTTCCACTATCCTAATCATCACTTTCTGCTTTCCATTATCCTAATCATCACTTTCTGCTTTCCACTATCCTAATCATCACTTTCTGCTTTCCACTATCCTAATCATTACTTTCTGCTTTCCACTACCCTAATCATCACTTTCTGCTTCCCACTATCCTAATCATCACTTTCTGCTTTCCACCACCCTAAATCATCACTTTCTGCTTTCCACTATCCTAATCATCACTTTCTGCTTTCCACTATCCTAATCATTACTTTCTGCTTTCCACCACCCTAAATCATCACTTTCTGCTTTCCACTACCCTAATCATCACTTTCTGCTTTCCACCACCCTAAATCATCACTCTCTGCTTTCCACTACCCTAATCATCACTTTCTGCTTTCCACCACCCTAATCATCACTTTCTGCTTTCCACCACCCTAAGTCATCACTTTCTGCTTTCCACTATCCTAATCATCACTTTCTGCTTTCCACCACCCTAAATCATCACTTTCTGCTTTCCACTATCCTAATCATCACTTTCTGCTTTCCACTATCCTAATCATCACTTTCTGCTTTCCACCACCCTAAATCATCACTTTCTGCTTTCCACTATCCTAATCATCACTTTCTGCTTTCCACCACCCTAAATCATCACTTTCTGCTTTCCACTACCCTAATCATCACTTTCTGCTTTCCACTACCCTAATCATCACTTTCTGCTTTCCACCACCCTAAATCATCACTTTCTGCTTTCCACTATCCTAATCATCACTTTCTGCTTTCCACCACCCTAAATCATCACTTTCTGCTTTCCACTACCCTAATCATCACTTTCTGCTTTCCACTACCCTAATCATCACTTTCTGCTTTCCACCACCCTAAATCATCAATTTCTGCTTTCCACTATCCTTAATCATCACTTTCTGCTTTCCACTATCCTAATCATCACTTTCTGCTTTCCACTATCCTAATCATCACTTTCTGCTTTCCACTATCCTAATCATCACTTTCTGCTTTCCACCACCCTAAATCATCACTTTCTGCTTTCCACTATCCTAATCATCACTTTCTGCTTTCCACCACCCTAAATCATCACTTTCTGCTTTCCACTATCCTAATCATCACTTTCTGCTTTCCACCACCCTAAATCATCACTTTCTGCTTTCCACTACCCTAATCATCACTTTCTGCTTTCCACTATCCTTAATCATCACTTTCTGCTTTCCACTATCCTAATCATCACTTTCTGCTTTCCACCACCCTAAATCATCACTTTCTGCTTTCCACTATCCTAATCATCACTTTCTGCTTTCCACTACCCTAAATCATCACTTTCTGCTTTCCACCACCCTAAATCATCACTTTCTGCTTTCCACTATCCTAATCATCACTTTCTGCTTTCCACCACCCTAAATCATCACTTTCCAGCAGCCCCCTCCTCCCTCAAAAAGAGCTACAATCATCTCGTGTGGGGAGGTGAATTACGAGATGCGTCCCTCCTTTTGTGTGGCGGGCATCCTGTAGGTAGACATTTTTGTTCTAATACAAAAAGAGCCAGGGACCGTCAAAAGTCTTCCCTCTCCCTGTGTTGTTTCCATACATTTCTCATGACCAGACTATAGTATTTTTTCTTTAGACTTCCTCTGTGTGTACATATGTGGATGTTGCATACAGCATGTTGCAGTGAACCTTGTATGATAAAAGTAATTATTGAAATAACGCTATGTCCTTTTCAAGCTGAATCCATGGCTAAATTAATGCATTTCGATGCATACCAAATGGGAGGGACTGTAAAAAGACTGAATGGTGACATAATAATGAGCCAACAACAGGCCGATTGCTGGTGTTCCACTACCTCTAGTGGCATTGGAGAGTTTACTATTATCATGTGTGCACCTCTCTATATTTAACTGAAACAAAACCTCAGGAACTCAATACCTCAATGCAAATTATTACAGCCATGTAAATTGACATGCGAAGAAGAGTATGTGGATTATATATAAGGAGAAGTTGAAGGCCTGAGGAGATTAGCCACGTGAAACTGACTGTATGCAATTTTTCCTGGGAAAGCATTGCACAGTATTACGTTTAGGGAGAGATGCATGTGTACCAGTGTGATGTTGTTCCCCTGGATTATGCACCAAGTTGCACACAAGGACCAGTTCAAATAGGCCAGGTCAAGAGGGAATGTTAATTATTTGATAATAATAATAATTCAGTGTGTTTTTAATTTAATTACAGCTGAATAGCTAATGCTATTTTTTGTGTGCAAACACTTTTTCATATCTATATTGTAAATGCACTTGATTGTAAAAGTTTTGTATATTTTGGTTTGATCCATCGTGGGGTATCTGTGTTACCGAACCCTCCTATTGGTCTCTCTTGCCTGACCTTCAGCTAGCGAGGTATGTTGTCCTTGGCTCTGCTATTTATCAATATAAAACTGTGGTAATGTTACACAATGTGCTGTTATGCAACAATCTGTTTTGTTACAATATGTACAATAAATATTTATGTTACCAAGTTTTACCGAGCTCGCTAGCTAGGGTACCTATTGTAACTTGTGGGTACTTGGGACAGTGTTTGAGTGAGTGTCCATGTGCTCACGCAGGTGCCTGAGAGCTGTGACTGCGCCAAGGGTTAACATATTGTGTGTTGTCTCTTCGTGTGCAGGTGTGTCTTTTATTTTGTCCGAATTATGTTGTATATCATTTTATTTGTATTGTATTGTGTGCACGCAGCACCTGTTATTTATTTTGGGGTTCTCTCTTGCCTGACCTTCAGCTAACGAGGTGCCTGAGAGCTGTGACTGCACCAAAGGGCTAACATATTGTGCGTTGTCTCTTCGTGTGCAGGGCAAATAAAAAGCCAACAAGCAGACCTCCAGTTGTGGCAGTGTCCTCGTTAAATTACACAAAGCAGAACGAACCACGCTACAAACTGGTGCCACGACCTGCCGACTGGTCAACTCAAGCCGACCACCGGAGCTGTGCATGTGGATGAGATGCGCGATCTGCGCATGTGCACTTGTTGATTGTTTAAGTGTAAATCGTGTAAATACTGTAAATAGTGAAGGTGAATGTAGCATATTCACTAGATAAGGGTATTTGTGTTTATTTGTGTTTTGGAGGAATTTGTTAACTGCAATTTTTTTGTATTTAAATGCAGTGAATGACATTGTATTTTAGTGCTCTATTGAGCCATTGCAGACTCTCAAGTCCATAAAATGAGTTATGCCTGGGATTGTGGGTAGAGGGAGGGGTGTCCTTGCATTTACACCAATTGTACAGTTTGCTCCTGGGAGTAGAGTGTTTGCTAGTCCTGAGTTTACAAGCACTGGGAGGGGTAGGCTGTTTATTCCACCTGACCAGGGAATCCCACCTCTGTCTTTTGATGTACCATCATGCCCAGTCCTCAGTAATAATGGGACACCTCCGAGTCAGCTCAGTGACCTTATTAAGCAGATTTGGTCAGAGATATGAGAATCTATCAGAGCAAGTTCACTGCAGCCTGGGGCTTCCAAGACTTTCTCCTGCCCATCCCCCTCACTAACCCCAGCAGTTTCCCCTGTCTGATCAATGTGGGTTAACTTTTATTGATGCAACCAAGCTGAATCTGTTTGTGAAGTCAGATGTTAGTGTTCCACCTTTCTGTAGGGTTGATGGCTCAGATAAGTACTCTGTCCTGGAGTGGGAGGAGCTAATGGGAGTCTACCTAGAGAAGAGGGGTTACACAGGGTCTGAGAATGTTGGGGAGGTGATGTCAAATCAAATGTATTTGTCACATACACATGGTTAGCAGGTGTTAATGCAAGTGTATCGAAATGCTTGTGCTTCTCGTTCCGACCATGCAGTAATATATAACAAGTAATATAACCTAACAATTTCACAACAACTACCTTGTACACACAAGTGTAAAGGAATGAATACGAATTTGTAGATAAATATATATAAATGAGTGATGGCCGAACGGCATAGGCAAGATGCAGTAGATGGTATAGAGTACAGTATATACATATGAGATGAGTAATGTAGGGTATGAAAACATTATATGAAGTGGCATTGTTTAAAGTGGCTAGTGATACATTACATCAAGATGCAGTAGATGGTATAGCGTACAGTATATACATATGAGATGAGTAATGTAGGGTATGAGAACATTACATAACGTGGCATTGTTTAATGTGGCTAGTGATACATTTAATTACATCAAGATGGCAAGATGCAGTAGATGGTATAGCGTACAGTATATACATATGAGATGAGTAATGTAGGGTAAGTAAACACTATATAATATAAAGTGGCTAGTGATAAATTGATTACATACATTTTTCCATTATTAAAGTGGCTGGAGTTGAGTCAGTATGTTGGCAGCAGACACTCAATGTTAGTGATGGCTGTTTAACAGTCTGATGACCTTGAGATAGAAGCTGTTTTTCAGTCTCTCGGTCCCCGCTTTGATGCACCTGTACAGACCTCGCCTTCTGGATGATAACAGGGTGAACAGGTAGTGGCTTGGGTGGTTGTTGTCCTTGATGATCTTTTTGGCCTTCCTGTGACATCGGGTGGTGTAGGTGTCCTGGAGGGCAGGTAGTTTGCACCCGGTGATGCGTTGTGCAGACCTCACTACCCTCTGGAGAGCCTTCCGGTTATGGGCGGAGCAGTTGCCGTACCAGGCAGTGATACAGCCCGACAGGATGCTCTCGATTGTGCATCTGTAAAAGTTTGTGAGTGTTTTTGGTGACAAGCCAAATTTCTTCAGCCTCCTGAGGTTGAAGAGGCGCTACTGCGCCTTCTTCACAACGCTGTCTGTGTGGGTGGACCATTTCAGTTTGTCCGTGATGTGTACGCCGAGGAACTTAAAACTCTCCACCCTCTCCACTACTGTCCCGTCAATGTAGATAGGTGGCTGCTCCCTCTGCTGTTTCCTGAAGTTCACCATCATCTCCTTGTTTTGTTGACGTTGAGTGTGAGGTTATTTTCCTGACACCACACTCCGAGGGCCCTCACCTCCTGCCTGTAGGCCGTCTCGTCGTTGTTGGTAATCAAGCCTACCACTGTAGTGTCGTCTGCAAACTTGATGATTGAGTTGGAGGCGTGCATGGCCACGCAGTCGTGGGTGAACAGGGAGTACAGGAGAGGGCTGAGAACGCACCCTTGTGGGGACCCAGTGTTGAGGATCAGCGGGGTGGAGATGTTGTTACCTACCCTCACCACCTGGGGGCGGCCCGTCAGGAAATCCAGGACCAAGTTGCACAGGGCGGGGTCGAGACCCAGGGTCTCGAGCTTAAGGACGAGTTTGGAGGGTGCTATGGTGTTAAATGCTGAGCTGTAGTCGATGAACAGCTTTCTTACATAGGTATTCCTCTTGTCCAGATGGGTTAGGGCAGGGTGCAGTGTGATGGCGATTGCGTCGTCTGTGGACCTATTGGGGTGGTAAGCAAATTGGAGTGGGTCTAGCGTGTCAGATAGGGTGGAGGTGATATGGTCCTTGACTAGTCTCTCAAAGCACTTCATGATGACGGAAGTGAGTGCTACAGGGCGGTAGTCATTTAGCTCAGTTACCTTAGCTTTCTTGGGAACAGGAACAATGGTGGCCCTCTTGAAGCATGTGGGGACAGCAGACAGGGATAAGGATTGATTGAATTTGTCTGTAAACACACCAGCCAGCTGGTCTGCGCATGCTCTGAGGACGAGGCTGGGGATGCCGTCTGGGCATGCCGTCTGGGCCTGCAGCCTTGCGATGGTTAACACATTTAAATGTTTTACTCACGTTGGCTACAGTGAAGGAGAGCCCGCAGGTTTTGGTAGCGGGCCGTGTCAGTGGAACTGTATTGTCCTCAAAGCGAGCAAAAAAGTTGTTTCGTCTGTCTAGGAGCAAGGCATCATGATCCGCGACGGGGTTGGTTTTTCTTTTGTAGTCCGTGATTGACTGTAGACCCTGCCACATACCTCTCGTGTCTGAGCCGTTGAATTGCGACTCCACTTTGTCTCTGTACTGATGCTTAGCTTGTTTGATTGCCTTGCGGAGGGAATAGCTACACTGTTTATATTCGGTCATGTTTCCGGTCACCTTGCCCTGATTAAGAGCAGTGGTTCGCGCGTTCAGTTTTGCGCGAATGCTGCCATCAATCCACGGTTTCTGGTTGGGGAATGTTTTAATAGACGCTGTGGGTACAACATCACTGATGCACTTGTTAATAAACTCGCACACCGAATCAGCGTATTCGTCAATGTTGTTGTTTGCCGCAATGCGGAACATATCCCAGTCCACGTGATCGAAGCAATCTTGAAGCGTGGAATCCGATAGGTCGGACCAGCGTTGGACAGACCTGAGCGTGGGAGCTTCCTGTTTTAGTTTCCGAGGCTCATGGGGAGGGCACGGGATGTGACCAAAGTCACAGATGTTGAGGCAGTGTTCAGTGTTCTCAAGCAACACTTTGGGGATACTGTCTGCTCAGGTATGCCATTAGATGATTTCTATTCAATCAAACCATATGCTAATGAGGGTCCACTAGATTTCTGGATTAGGCTTAACAAAGCTGCATAGGCAGCTGAGCAGTACCTTGTAAGCGAGGGTAGGACTTTGCCCAATCAGTGCCGCAGCTGTCCTGATAAAGAGTTGGCCCAAGTGTTCAAAAGCAAACCCCTACGTGACTGGACAGCCAGTGAGGTACAGGATTGTTTGGACGAACTTTTAAGAGAGTGTGAAGCATGTAGAACACAACTTTCACAGCAGGTGGCTGCCGTCTTTGACTCCCCCAGGAGGAAGTGGATCCTGTGAGCAGACCTAATGTGTCATCTTTTTCTCGATGTGGCCGTGAACCAGAACAGGCCCCATCTGTATCTGAGGGTGGGACATTAGAGAATGTTTTGTGTATGTTAGAGAAGGCACTTGTCAGCAATACTCCATCTGTGAACAGGGGGCCCCATAAACAGTTCCCCAAACGTCAGCTTGAGTGTGCCGTCTGTGGAAGCACTAATCACTGGACCAAAGCTCACTGTCAGATGCACCAGCTGTGTTTTAAGTGCTTCTCTCCTGGTCACATGAGCTTTGACTGTAGTGAGACTGGGCAGCGACAGAGCCCTGGATGTGGACAGCCCGGCAGGTCTCAGGAAAACTAGGAAGCCTCCATTCTGAGGAGGGCAATGTGAGGCAGTCTAATTCTTCCTCCACTTACGATGATATCCAATCTGTTTATTCTTATTTTGGTGAGTCAGTACCCAAGAACAACACAGTAATTTTTCAGAACACAATGAGAATTACTCAGAATGACAGTTTGTTTTACACCACCGTGCTAGTACAGGATAAATTTGAGCTGAAGGTGATGTTAGATAGTGGGTCCATTGCTACTACACACAGATATTGTACCTTGGTTGAGGGAGGCAGTAGTGGTAAAGGGGAACTTTCTAGCTCCTTTAGACATCATCCTGGTTTGTTGTGGTGGGACGCAAACTAGCCCAGTGGGCATGTGTGACTTAAAAATTCAGCTTTATTTAGTCCCAGTGCTTATTCTAGATGGGCAGGTTGATGAACTCATTGTGGGCACTAACGTGTTGAAGTCTCTGAATAGACAGTTCAAATCAAATGACAGCTACTGGCGGGTGGTGGGTACACCAGGTTCTTCTAGCCAGTGTGATGACAGCCACTTCCTGCGTCTCCTATCAAATCTGGAAAGATGGAGAGGAGACTCCATCCCAGATCAAGTGGGCACAGCTAAGTTGAAGAGAGCAGTAATGCTCCAACCCATGAGTGAGCATCTGGTGTGGGGCCGCCTACCCCCAAAGACAAAACTCTCTGTGGGCAGTTCCGTTGTTGTCGAGACAGGATGTCTCGTTGTGTAAATCGACACATATTAGTAGGGAGAGTAGTTATGCCTCTGTGGGGGGATGGATGGCTCCCTGTGAAGATTGTGAATCCAACAACTTCACCAGTTACCCTGAGACGAAATGCTAAAGTGGCGGATGTGTACCCTTGCATTGCATTGGAGGATTTTGATGATGTCAAACAGCAAGCAGCTTACCAGAATGTGGAAAAAGTACAATGTGACAGCTCACATGGCAGTCTGACAGCTAAGAGTTCAGTTGGTGGCAGTGTAGTTAATGGCAACAGTACACTGAGCAATGTTGGACTTCAAGGCCTGTCTGTTGAGGAGTGTCCAGTTTCACAGTTCTGCAAAGATAAACTTGTCAGTTTAATTGAGAGGTATGACACAGTGTTCTCTAGACATAGTCTAGATTGTGGCGAGGCAAAAAAGTTCTGCCATCGCATACGGCTGACTGATGACCGCCCATTCCGATGACCTTATCATGGCTTTCTCCAGCTCATTACCAAAAACTCAGGTAAACACTGGATGATCTGGAGGAAAAGGAAATCGTCATAAAATCCAGCAGCGAGTATGCCTCACCATTGGTGCTGGTATGGAAAAAGAATGGGGACTTGCGCCTATGTACTGACTTTAGGTGGTTAAATGACCGCACAGTAAAGGATGCTCATCCCCTGCCTCATCAGGCTGATGTACTGGCTGCGCTGGGTAATGCCTTCTTCAGCACAATGGATTTGATGTCTGGGTACTACAATGTGCCACTGCATGAAGAGGATAAGAAATACACTGCCTTTTCCTCTCCTTTAGGTCTGCACGAGTACAATTGTTCACCTCAGGGCCTTTGCAACAGCCAAGCCTGGTGCAGGTCTACAATTTTGTTTCTGGTGTCCTTTGACAGCTCTTTGGTCTTGGCCATAGTGGAGTTTGGAGTGTGACTGTTTGAGGTTGTGGACAGGTGTCTTTTATACTGATAACAAGTTCAAACAGGTGCCATTAATACAGGTAACGAGTGGAGGACAGCGGAGCCTCTTAAAGAAGAAGTTACAGGTCTGTGAGAGCCAGAAATCTTGCTTGTTTGTAGGTGACCAAATACTTATTTTCCACCATAATTTGCAAATAAATTCATAAAAAATCCTACAATGTGATTTTCTGGATTTTTTTCCTCATTTTGTCTGTCATAGTTGAAGTGTACCTATGATGAACATTACAGGCCTCTCTCATCTTTTTAAGTGGGAGAACTTGCACAATTGTTGGCTGACTAAATACTTTTTTGCCCCACTATGTTGTCCTTGGCTCTGCTATTTTCAATATAAAACCGTGGTAATGTTACACAATGTGCTGTTATGCAACCATACGTTTTGTTAAAATATGTACAATATAAATATTTATGTTAACAAGTTTTACCGAGCTCACAAGCTAGGGTACCTAATGTAACTTGTGGGTACTTGGGACAGTGTTTGAGTGAGTTTCCATGTGCTCGCGCAGGTGCCTGAGAGCTGTGACTGCGCCAAGGGCTAACATATTGTGCGTTGTCTCTTCGTGTGCAGGGCAAATATAAATCTAACAAGCAGACCTCCAGTTGTGGCAGTGTCCTCATTAAATTACACAACGCAGATGAACCGCGCTACACATGGGGTATGGACACTTGGACAAGGTGGACTGTAGGCAATATTTTCTAATTTATCAGGCGAGACCCAGATGCAGACACAGGAGGCAGATGGTTGGAGTCTTACAATGTTTATTAATCCAAAAAGAGTAGGCAAGAGAGTGGTTGTGGACAGGCAAAAGGTCAAAACCAGATCAGAGTGGCAGACAGGCTCGTGCATATCCTAGCTTCTGGGCCTGAGTAACAGGCAGTTTACTTTGGGCACCTCAGTCATCCAAACTTCCGAATACTGCCGCCTAGTTAACTCACCTCCAAACGAGCTTCAATGCCTTACAACACTCCTTCTGTGGCCTCCAACCGCTCTTAGACGCTAGTAAAACCAAATGCATGCTTTTCAACCGTTCGCTGCCCGCACCCGCCCCCCTCGACTAGCATCACTACTCTGGACGGTTCTGACAACTACAAATACCTAGGTGTCTGGCTAGACTGTAAACTCACCTTCCAGATTCATATAATACATCTCCAATCCAAAATTAAATCTAGAATTGGCTTCCTATTTTGCAACAAAGCCTCCTTCACTCACGCCGCCAAACATACACCCTCGTAAAACTGGCTATCCTACCGATCCTCGACTTCGGCTATGTCATTTACAAAATAGCTTACAAAACTCTACTCAGCAAACTGGATGCAAACTGGATGCAGTCTATCACAGTGCCATGCGTTTTGTCACCAAAGCCCCTTATACCACCCACCACTGCGACCTGTATGCTCTAGTCGGCTGGCCCTCGCTATATATTTGTCGCCAGACCCACTGGCTCCAGGTCATCTACAAGTCTATGCTAGGTAAAGCTCCGCCTTATCTCAGCTCACTGGTCACCACAGCAGCACCCACCCGTAGCCCGCGCTCCAGCAGGTATTGCTCACTGGTCATCCCCAAAGCCAATTCCTCCTTTGGCCGCCTTTCCTTCCAGTTCTCTGCTGCCAATGACTGGAACGAATTGCAAAAATCCCTGAAGCTGGAGACTTATATTTCCCTCACTAACTTTAAACATCAGCTATCTGAGCAGCTAACCGATCGCTGCAGCTGTACATAGCCCATTTGTAAATAGCCCACCCAATCTACCTACCTCATCTCCACATTGTTTTTATTTACTTTTCTGCTCTTTTGCACACCAGCATTTCTAATTGCACATCACCATCTGCTCATCTATCACTCCAGTGTTAATTTGCTAAATTGTAAATACTCCGCTACTATGACCTATTTATTGCCTTACCTCCTCACTCCATTTGCACACACTGTATAGAGACGTACTTTTTTTTCTATTGTGTTATTGACTGTACGCTTGTTTATTCCATGTATAACTCTGTGTTGTTGTTTGTGTCGCACTGCTTTGCATTATCTTGGCCTGGTCGCAGTTGTAAATGAGATCTTGTTCTCAACTAGCTTACCTGGTTAAATAAAGGAGAACACACTGTGCATGTGGCGACTAAGGCAGAGACGTCAGGAACCATTGTGGGCCACCAGAAACATTGTCGGAGGGAGGCTAGTGTACGACGGGACCCTGGATGGCAGGTCAGCCTGGAGGAATGAGCCCATTCCAGGACCCAGGACTGGACTGGGTTAGGGACAAACAGCCGGTTAGCTGGGCCCCCTTCAGGTCCAGGCTGGGAGCGTTGCGCCTCGTGAACCAGGTTCTCAGTACCCCAATCCACAGTGGCAGCAAGGCATGAGGTAACGAGAATGTTTTCAGAGGTCGAGGGTGTGGCAGAGGAACTGTATAGGCGGGAGAGAGCATCAGGCTTCACATTCTTTGACCCTGGGCGGTAGGAGATGGTGAAGTTAAATCTGGTGAACAGGAGGGCCCACCGGGCCTGCCTGGAGTTAAATCTGGTGAACAGGAGGGCCCACCGGGCCTGCCTGGAGTTAAATCTGGTGAACAGGAGGGCCCACCGGGCCTGCCTGGAGTTAAATCTGGTGAACAGGAGGGCCCACCGGGCCTGCCTGGATGTAAATCTGGTGAACAGGAGGGCCCACCGGGCCTGCCTGGAGTTGGGGCGCTTGGCTGTAAGGAGAAATTCCACATTTTTATGGTCGGTGCAGACCAAGAATGGCTGTTCTGCTCCTTCCATTCAGTTACTCCATTCTTCCAACACCATCTTAACCGTGTGTGACTTCCCCTATAGAGCGGACGTCCAGTGCCCTAGTATCCATGGGCACAGAGAGAGGCTGAGTGGGAATACTAAGCTCCGAAGCTATCGTGGCATCCGCTATCGTGGCATCCATCAGCCCCAGAGTCAATGAGCACTCAGAGAGATTTAGATTGGTCTCCCCACAGCACAAGAACAAAAAAGGGTGTGCAGGTGATGGGAATTAAGGAACTCCCAGTCTGACTCACCATACTGCTGGTACCCACTAGAGACAAAGGTTTCCTAATAGGGCAGGTAGCTATAAAATGTCCTGCCCATCCACAGTAGAGACAACAGTTACTGTTCATCCTCTGTGAGCGTTCCCCAACTGATAACCTAGCTCTTCCCAACTGCATAGGCTCAGGAGTATCCAACTCACCCCTCATAGATTCACGAGAGGGTTCGACTGGCTTCGAATTCTCTCGGAAAAACTGCCTTCGGAAACTTCCGGATTCCCTCGAAGGTGAACGAGCCATAGCAGGTGCACGAGTGTGCCCGAGACCAGACCTCCTCTCACTCCTACGTTCCCTTAGGCGTCCATTGATTTTGATGGTTAGGGCAATAAGGGAATCGAGGTCCACCGGCAATTCCCGAGCAGCTAGTTCATCCTTCACATCCTCAGATAATCCATGCAGAAAAGTATCGAAAAGAGACTCCGGATTCCAGGCACTCTCGGCGGCCAACGCGCGAAAATCAACCACGTAGTCTGCCACACTACGGGAGTTCTGACGTAAGTCAAGCAGTTTACTGGCCGCCTTTCTCCCAGATACCGGAGACTCAAATACCTTTCTCACCTCTGCCATAAATTCCTCCAGATGACCACAAATGGCAGATTATTGCTCCCAAACTGCCGTAGCCCAGGAGAGCGCCCAGGAGAGCGCTCCCTGCAGGGAGATGGCCAGTTCGTACTATACAGGCACAAGGCGAGACCCAGATGCAGACACAGCAGGCAGATGGTTGGAGTCTTACACTGTTTATTAATCCAAAAGGAGTAGGCAAGAGAATGGTCATGGACAGGCAAAAAGGTCAAAACCAGATCAGAGTCCAGGAGGTACAGAGTGGCAGACAGGCTCGAGGTCATGGCAGGCAGAATGGTCAGGCAGGCAGGTACAGAGTCCAGAAACAGGCAAGGGTCAAAACCGGGAGGACTAGAAAAAGGAGAATAGCGAAAAGCAGGAGAACGGGAAAATTGCAGTTTGACTTGGAAAAACATACAAGACGATACAAGACGAACTGGCACAGAGAGACAGGAAACAGGGATAAATACACTGGGGAAAATCAGCGACACCTGGAGGGGGTGGAGACAATCACAAGGACAGGTGAAACAGATCAGGGCGTGACATAATTATGTGGATATTAATGTAATATGATGAAAAGCCTCACATATTCAGACTTTTACCACACACAGCTGTTTTAACACAATGATGAATCTACAATCAATATTACGATGTTACCATCCTATGCAGCCAAATTTCTGAGACTACAGTTAAATCTGTAATTTCCAATTTCCTTTCTGATTCACTAACACCAGCTCATCCGAGACATTTCTGCTGGCCAAAATTGAAATGATCTCTCTATCTCTTTCATCTCCCTATGACCAAGATTAATGTCATTATAATGCAATGAGTATGATGTCCCCCGTCACTCACATAAACCAATCCAGGGCCTATCCCCTGAAAGGTTATGTGATGTGATATTAATCATTGGCCTCTGACTGTATTGAAACACACTTCTCTTAGTCCACAATACCAGGAAAATTCCATCCCCTATTCTTTGCCCATTTGCAATTCTTATTGCAGCAAAAGTTAATCTATCCAAAGCAATAACTCACTTGATGTTACAGCTTAAACGAAGATGTCCTGGTCTTGTCTTGCCTTTCAAGCAGGGCCAAAGAGGTCTGGTACAATTCTCCAAACACAACTGAGCCAACACAGATTTATTACTCCCAGTTTATATAACTCATATTAGGAATTCATGGACCTGGCAAAAGGGATTAGAGCGTTTATTTCAGGCAGGAAGATGATCCTGTCATTAATGGTCGATACTTTCATCATCGTTTAAACCGGAGGAATTTGTCCGGTGACGAGTCGTGGCGGATATATCAGGGTTGTGCAGCTGTACTCGTTATCTGCCGGCGACCCGCTCCGCTTGGTGAACGTGGCGCCCATCAAACGTGGATTAGGCTGTCAATCAGAGAGCCGCCGCATATATTGTGTTACAATTTCTCCCAAATGTCACCAAGATCAGAGTCATTTTTTGGCTAATTGCATCTCGTCTCCCTTTAAAGCTGCACGTTTAATGGTTTTGTTACATTGCGTGACAAGCCACTGTTTCTTGGTATTGCCTGTGTGATGAGCAGAAAGAGGGCACAGCTTTTGTTTAGAGAGTAAAATGAAATAATAAATGACTGGTAAAGTTCACAGGGCGTATTTCTGAAATGACAGCACACAAATACAGGAACACTAAGAAACAATCTCAATCTTGCCTTAGAGTGACACCAATTACACTATATTCTCATTAGAGGGGTTTCTCTATAGTCAGGAGTCCTGAGTATACATATTTCACTGAGAAGAGCTTGTTATGTTTAAGATCTATGTCGAAGCCAATCTCTTTTTCTTCTCCTTTACCCATTTTCTCTACAACACTGTTCCAGTTCTCACATGAGACATGTAATTTCAAAATCTAAACTATCACTTCACTGCTTCACCCCTAACTCACAATGGTGGATCATAGTAGTTGCATCAACAATACAGGAATGAATATGTTTCTAAGGCCAACCTCTGTAGGCATGCTGGCTTTATTAACCATGTTGCCAATCCAATGTGAATGGGAACACACTAAAGTAGTGAAAAGTATATGTTTTCATTTTAATAGTCCATTGAGTATTTTCTTGACAAAATTACATTTACAATATGTCAAGTTTAGGGACTCACGAGCAAATAATTATCAATATGTCATTTTTTTTTATTCTCCAAGGGCTATGAACGTGAAAAATATTTTCAGAAACATAATATTCCAAATAAAAATAGAGTACAATACCTTACTATATCTTTGTCCAAGGATAAACCATGGAGCTAACATAATATTTTCTCTCTTTCACAAGCCTCAATGAGAAATACTAGGATTCTATGTAGTTTGAGGGGAAATTTTGAAAGTATTAAGCAGTTTATAAGTATAGCGCTAATCTGTTTGAGATTTACCATCTACATGACATTCCACTTATTTCTTGTGGTACTGCTTTATCATGTAAGGCAATATTGAGGCATAAGCCCTATTGACTGGGCTTTTGAAAGGGCCTATCTCAGTTATGGCAAGCCTAATACAATTTGCACTTGCAATAAACATTTGAGTTTTACAGGTTTAGGTGCATATTTTTGCTGGTTATGGTTGTATAGTACTCTTTGAAATGTAAGAGCTGTGAATTTCAGTGCTAGTAGAATTGGAGGGTGTTATTGTAAATTCAGGTAATACCATTCTCTCCAGTGGCCTGATAAGGATGTTTTTCTGGTTTAAAAGACCAATGTCATACAATATACAGCATTGGTATTACTGGTTCCAATCATGCATTGTTAAAATATACTTTTTGTTTTGTCTGCAGTCCAATTTCAGTATTTCAGGAGCTGTGATGTAACTATTGAAGCAATTTCATGGACATTTTATGAATTATATGTATATTGCAAACACATTTTTGTTTGCTCTTCTAAATATATTCATTGTAACCAAGCTTTTGAAAACATAAAGCGACACTAATACAAACAACAGTTTCAGAGCTTCTGATAGGGAAGGCGGATACCTAGGCAGTTGTACAACTGAATGCCTTCAACGGAAATGTGTCTTCCGCATTTAACCCAACCCCTCTGATTCAGAGAGGTGCAGGGGGCTGCCTTAATCGACATCAGGGGCAGAACAACACATTTTTACCTTGTCAGCTCATGAATTTGATCCAGCAACCTTTAAGTTACTGGCCCAGCGCTCAAACCACTAGGCTACCTGCCACCCCATAACATCTATCTGTATTCATTTACTCATGGTAAGTACATCACATGTTCACTGCATGGCATATTTGCTTATACACCATCAATAACGGAATCAATTTCCTGAACCACTGCTTTTGACCAAAACCAGACCATACCTTGAATGAACAAATTACACTAAGTGTATTTTTTAGGCTCATCCTAGGGTCAAATGCCCACCTTCCTGAATCTGATCACATATGATAACTTACCCTTGAGTTGGTCACGTTTCCAATTCAAGTAGATAAATGTGTGCTTCTTTATAGAACGAGGGGACATTTACAGTGGCCCTCTGTCTGCTGGGTGAGCAAATGGTGCAATTAGCTTGTTCTTTGTAGTAGAATAGGTGTTTTAAATAGGTGTTTTTCCATCAACAAAGATTTTTATGGCTACTGCTGAATGCAAGTGGACAGTTTGTCCACGGTATATAATATTACAGCGGAAGATAATAGCCCATTTATGCTGGATTTTTCAAGGATGATTTAACCAAAAAATCGAAGAGGAAGATACTTTGACACTATTACTGTCATCATTTGAAATGTATACATAACGCAAGTGAGCATTCATCCAACACCCCTCAAAAAATGTAGCCAAAAAAAACCTGAAGATTAAGCTAAAATGGATCTCCAGTCTTACCTTGCTACTGTGTGTGAGAGTGTCGTTAGTAATGACAGTAGCTGCCATGTGATTTGTGTCTGACGTAAACAAGAGGTGTAGAGGTGAGCACCTTGAGAAAGTTATACAGTCAAGATGACAATATTATTTCGCAGAGGCGATATCATAGCCTATGAAGTCCATCTGAGGCGTGATTATTGCAACAAAAAAAAAACATATTTTTATTTTTTAAAAGATGACAATATTGAGCAGCATCATCTTATGGTTTCAGCCTGACAGTTGAGGTGACATACTGCTAAATAATAAGCACCGTATCTGTAAGGATTAGTTCTGCATTAAAAATAGTGTACAAAAATAGCTAGTGTAATTGTCCAGTAATGATGTCTGCGTGTGTGTGTGTGTGTACGTGTCTGTGTGTGTGTACGTGTGTGTGTACGTGCCCGTGTGTGTACGTGTACTGTATGTGTAGCCTGTGTGTGTGTCATTACAACAAGCACTACTGTACTGAAGGAGTTGCATCCACAAGCAAAATGGCCGCAGCATAATTGGCACTGCCCATGACATGGTGCTCACTGTGGCTGCTGTTTCTGCATGTTGCCCAGACTCTCTAATTACCAGGGTTTCAGCGGGAGGGGAGGTAGAGAAGGCGGTTGGAAGACAGCCCCTGTACCACGTGATGATTCTGTCAACTGGCGGTTTGTTCCGTCTGTTACACAGCCAGCCAGCCCAGAATCCCTGGAGACAGTTTGGAGAGACCCGGGGACTGTTCATATCAACAAATCCTAATCAAAAGCCTGAAATTGTCAGCTGTCATACACTTTGTGTGATCTTTGATACCTTGCCCCTCCCTCCCCTGGCCCGCCAAATAACACACACACACACACACACACACACACACACACACACACACACACACACACACACACACACACACACACACACACACACACACACACACACACACACACACACACACACACACACACACACACACACACACACACACACACACACACACACACACACACACACACACACACAAAGCCTAGGTCAATTACATTTTCATTCAGTTGGTTTTATGGTTAGGCCTGGCTAGGTCATGATGACAGCAGCAGTTCCTTTTTACTGTTCTTTATATATATATATTATATATATATTTACTGTTTTTATACTTTCTTTATATTATTGGTGTAATTCAATTGTCGAAATAATATTAGAACTGTTTTCATGAAAACATTCATCCTTGTAGATGTGTTTACTGACTATAGCGGGTTTCACTAGGTGTCATGACAATAGGTATGTGGGATCTAAAAGCTCATAAGGTGACTTTGATAACATGGGTTTATCTTTAGATAGGAGCTAAGGGGTTCTACTGGACAATACTACTTCTAATGCCAGTAACTGGAGGTCACATGGTGTGTAGCCTGGCTTTGTGCTTTAAACCATAGATTATGGTGAACGGTTTAGATCTGGTTCAAAACATTCAAATAGGATCCTTTAAAAGACCTATAATACGATTGAAGAAAACAATTCTAAAGTCTACACAGTGTTCGTGCTTCAGTTCAAGAATAACACATTTGGTTTATTGAGTCAGGTCAGAGGCAAACATACCATTTTATTGTGTCCTACTCTCCTTTCAGACAATCCTAAACTTGTGCTCCAATTCAGGAGCGGCTCGGTGGGCTGCGTGGCTTTGATCGACCAATTGTTACTAAGAAGCTTTAAGGGGTTTGAAAATACCTAAAACGTAGAAAATGGAAGGATCAAGTGCAAGAGAAATTTGCCGGTTCAGAGCCAGGTTAGACGTCAGAAAGTAAGAGCATTCCCATACAATATATACATCCAGTTAGGGCATATTAGCAGCTGAGGGATGACCAAATATATCTTACAGCCGATTAGTACCATATTTAACCCCTTCACATGAGATGAAAAAAAATAGCTTCATCCCACTCCACGTGTAGGCTACCTCTGTAAGCCATGTATGTTTATATTTGTGAGGGGCTGTCCACAGGGTAAACACAGATCCAAGAGTTTCTAAAACAGGCTTTTTAATCCAGCGAGGAGAAGCCCCTGGAACCAAAGCATGCCCAACGCTTTAGACTAGTGAACAGTTTAAAGAGAGGCTTTAAAGGAGAGGGGGGAGAGCCCTTTATGTCTAGATGTGAAGAAAGTGGGGTGGAGGGGTACGTGTGAGAATCTAATACTGTACATGGTAGTATTGAACCATTAGATTCGTCCTGATTTCCCTTATATACATTCTGAAAAACAGTATGTAAAATGTAACTACAATGTTTTGCATTGACAGCTATTACTATTTCTTCATCTATTATTGTTTATAGATCATTCTGTAATATTTATGTTTTAATTGTATAGTATTTTTGTAATGTCTTTATCGTTATGTGTTGGACTCCAGGAAGACTGGCTGTCGCCATTGGCCATTTCCTGAACCCCCCGCCCCCCCACCCAGCTCTGACTTTCTGATAACTACTTTGAGGAAAAGTGTACTTACTATGTCTGTGATATGTGGTTGTCCTACCTAGCCATCTTAAAATGAATTCACTCTAAGTAAGAGCGTATTCTAAACGACTAAAATGTAAATGTGAAATTGTCTAATTGGGATTCTAATAAAAAAATCATAAATCATACTCTCATACGACGATA
The DNA here is from genome assembly GCF_045679555.1 of Salvelinus alpinus. Classification (NCBI taxonomy): domain Eukaryota; kingdom Metazoa; phylum Chordata; class Actinopteri; order Salmoniformes; family Salmonidae; genus Salvelinus; species Salvelinus alpinus. The sequence continues at coordinate 23,507,332 of NC_092119.1, forward strand.
ACCTGAAGAATCTATCTGGACAAGGTTAAACTGCCAACATTGACATGCAGATTGGCTGTATGTCTGCACACTGCAGAATTGTAAACAACAGCTTTGATTGGTAATCCAGTCATTAAAAACACATTTCTATTTCGCCGAGACACTTGAACAGTTGGACTGACCTCTGTAATGAAATACACTGGCGCTGATGACGATAATTGTTATTTATCCCTCTGCAGCTCAGGTTTATTTGGGGCATGGTGGAACTGTGAACCCTTCTCATTTTTGGTAATTAAGCCTGTTGATACTATAGGATGCTTACCTGCAATTATACCATTATAATGAGCAGCAGTGGTAGAGAGGCAAGGCGAGGTCAGAGAGAGGCAGCCAAGCATAGGTGTTTTAATAGACGCTAAATACTCGTAATGAAGCTCCCAGTAATGGAGAAGCTGGCTGGAAATATCCCCAGTTTCAGGCACGGCAGGTCGGTGGTTACTGGGTGAGAGGGCTTTGGGAGTGTAAGCCAACATTTCTGTGTGTGTTTTCTTTTGTCAGAGACAGTTGCTGTATACTGCCAAGAGGAATATCCCAGCATCTTGTCCTCATTAGCTGCAGAGTTTTTGGCAGCTCCTCACCTCCCTAGACTGACGATGGGTTTGGGCAACAGCTTGGCAGGTTCTCAGCTGCTCTCTCTGCCAATGTGTATCGACGGCATTGTGGTTGAGCGCTGAGTTCAATCTGAAGAGATCTAAAGATTGAGAGAAAGATGGGCTATCCGTTAGGTCTGCCAATGGTCAATTCAGCACTATTGCCACTCTAGTTCCACTAACCCTACAATAGTTGGTGCCACCAACACCTGCCTGTGCCAGGTATGTCAATTCTCCTTACAATGTGCCATTCGAGACAGTGTGAGATAATTTTCCTTCCTATGTCTTCTTCCTGTTCAGTACTTACCATGGTTGGTAGGTGGCACAATGACATGTTGGTTTTTGCTCACACATTCCTTGCATCCTGTGTCACCTGCACACAGTGCTAGCTAGGTTATTACAACTCCTCGACTGGGCTTTGAGATAGTGGGGTGATAACAGTCATTAGGAAGGCTGTGGGAGGAAAGCCATCCTTATTATAGAGGAGCATGGACACTAGGTGGAAAACAAATGCACTAACAGGTGACAGTGCTATGCAAATACATAAACACATATTGAGCATCATGCTATTATACACCTGTGAGTAAAAAACAGCTGCTGAACACAGCGATAACTGTTTCCAGATTTATTCACTGGTACTCAAATTAGTTTGGCAGATGTCTGAATCCTGATTGAACCCTAGATACACGCAGGACTATCCTTGGAAACGATGCACTTGTGTGGGTGAAATGTGCATTTGAAGAATAAACAAATTCAATCTCTTTATTGGTTTGAGCAATGAGACATTACCTTAGTGCGACCCCAAAATATATTCTAGTTTCATGTGATCCTAGCCCTATGACTCATGTCAAAACATATATCCATTATTTTCTAGCACATCTTCTCTAAGACCAGGTTGGATTTTCTTTCATTTTCAGTTTGACTGAGTGAGAATTAACTGGATCCATCTAGATTTTGTGATGAAGAAAATAGTAAAATTAGATTTACTGTAGTAGTTTTTGGACCATGCGTGCAGATATATAATGATGGAATGGCTAAAAGTAGTCAATGAATCATGTTTGTGAATGTTATATGTTGACCGGCATTTATGAAAACAGACTCATGCAAGCATATCCTGGGCCAAAAAAAACATGAGGTTCACCTTTCAAAGACTCACTGATGTATCCTTGACTCATTCAATGTCTTACATTAAAGTACAATTGAACCCGGAATAGACAACAAACCACACAGACTTGAAAAAACCATTCTGACAGAAACAGGAAGTAAACACAGTTCACAACTCACACTAGAAGACAGATTTGTATGCATGATTTAATAAAAAATGGACACAGACATAAGGGCAGTTATATTCTTCATTGTGTTTAGTGCTTGAATTCTTACAAGTTAAATGCTACTATACTTAAAAGCCAAGTCAAATGCTACTATACTTAAGCAATAAGTCCTGAGGAGGTATGGTATATGGACAATATACCATGGCTAAGGACTGTTCATATGCACAACACAACTGGCATCCAGGGCTCAAACCACCCAGTTTACAATACCAGATTTATAATGGCTGTATTCATAATCAGTGACATTAGTTCATTACGGTATCATCTATAATGTTCTTATCAGTAGTTAATAAACAGATGAATGCATTTCCCCTCTAAGCCCCCTAGCATGCTAGACTACAACACTATAGTCAAGTCCATCTCTGAATCTCTCCTTATCTCTCTCTCCCCGTCTCCCTCTCATCCCTCGGCTTTTAATGAAACCAGCACAAACAGACGGTACCGGCAGGGTCTGGAGTCAAATGGATCAGAAAACACTTTTCTATGTGACACATTTAGTGCATAACATGTTTCCAGTGAGAGCTCTTCGAATGGTTGGAATTGTGAAATCTGCCAGAGTGGCTCCCCACTGTGCAGTAAGCTAGGTCTTTGATGTATTGCGCTGTAATGTGGTTGTTATCCATAATCGGCTTGAATTCAAGAGGGTCCGACTGAATGTGAGGTAAAGCCAGTAACATGGGCTCCGGTGCATAAAAATGCGAAGACACACACATCACTAAACACACATACACACACCTACACACCCACACACATACACCACCCACCACCACACACCCCAAAACCTGACCACCCTGAAACATACAGAGAAACACCAAGCCCACCACGTATGGATTGTATGCCCAAAAATGGAATAAGAAAGTAGTTTATAATAAAAAGCATTGGAATAAGTTATGGAGTATATCTTATATTTATATATTTTCTCCACCCTGTGAACCCCTATCATGATGTGTCAGGAGTTAGATGATACTTATGCAAATAATCTGTTTCTGTGTGTTTACAATAACACAAGTTTAAACAGGAAGTAATCCTAATGCTGTGGTATTAAGCGGTGATAGGAAAAGTTGAAAGCAGACAATTGTGTGCAATAAGTATCGCTTTAAAGGTTCTTGTGGAAATAAGGAATATATTAAAGTGCATGAATACTTAAAATGACAAAACAGATGGAGGAAGGAACAAAGACGTGGCTGGAAATATTTTACCGTGAATCACAATGACACCCAGTAATGGTGTTTTGATGTTGCAGAGAAAGTATTGAATATAATACAACATGAGAGGATACCTAGATGCACATAAAGCTTATCTTACCAAGCTCCTAGGGTATTATTGGAATCATAACATTTTAATCAGCATCCCCAATGTAACATAAGAACTTTCTATAATTCATTGTCATACTTACCTATACAAGTTCCATGAACATTAGGCCTGAAATAGCTGAAATATGTTTTTGATAATGGTATAGCATTCAGAAAGGAACGTCTGCATAGAGGGGGATTACACTAAGCACACAGATTGTGATTATTACCACGAAGCTCAGCTCTGGGTTTTAATTTACGGCTGATAATTAGAGTTCTTTGTTGCACCAACAGTTTTTAATATAGTGTGAATTACCCACTGTGCTTGTTTTTACCACCCGATCAGGGATGGAAACAGCGGCAACATACCCAGGGTGAAATTAAAGGGAATGGAATGGGCATAGAGGGAGATGGAGAGAGAGGGGGGAAGAGAGAGAGAGATGGAAGAGAGAGAGAGAGAGAGAGAGAGAGAGAGAGAGAGAGAGAGAGAGAGAGAGAGAGGTGCTAGGGTGTTTGTGAAGGAGCCTAATCAAAAAGAGACCAAAATATAACATTGAATGCCAGTGACATTAGCGCGACTGTAATGGGTACGTTTGAGGCCTCGCTCATTGAGTCTCCCAAGACTGAATGTAAGTTATGCTTCATTATACCAGGAAGAGCTGTCCACTACCTGCTGTGAGGCAGTGCCCTCTGTTTTCAGTCTAAGCAGAGTAGTTCAGAAATAACAACATGCTGAATGTTTGAGTCCCTTTTTAAAACAGAAGCCTTACGAGGAGTCCATGTAAAGGGTTAAACTCATATTTTTGAAACGTCCCCAGTAACACCCTGACGATGAATGCACAGTGTGGCGATGCTACACTACATCGTCGAACATCTCAAAATCATGGGCATTAATATGCAGTTGATCCACCCTTTGCTGCTATAACAGCCTCCACTCTCCTGGGAGGATTTTCCACTAGATGTTGGAACAGTGCTGCGGGGACTTGCTTCCATTCAGCCACAAGAGTATTAGTAAGGTCGGGCACTGATGTTTGGCGATTAGGCCTGGCTTACAGTCGGTGTTTCAATTCATCCCAAAGGTGTTCGATGGGGTTGAGGTCAGGGCTCTGTGCTGGCCAGTCAAGTTCTTCCACACCTATCTAAACAAACCATATATGGACCTCACTTTGTGCACGGGGCCATTGTCTTGCTGAAACAGGAAAGGGTCTTCCCCAAACTGTTGCCACAGCATTGGAAGCACATAATGTAGATGTAATTGTAATCTAGAATGTAATTGTATGCTGCAGCATTAAGATTTCCCTTCACTGGAACTAAGGGGCCTAGGCTGAACTGTGAAAAACAGCCCCAGACCATTATTCCTCCTCCACCAAACTTTACTGTTAGCACTATGCATTGGGGCAGGTAGCGTTCTCCTGGTATCTGCCAAACCAAGCATTTAGCTGTAAGCATTTCACTCTAAGGTCTACACCTGTTGTATTCAGCGCACGTGACAAATAAACTTTGATTTGAAACCCAGATTCGTCCGTGGGACTGCGGATGGTGAAGCTTGATTTTTACTCACTTCAGCACTCGGCAGCCCCATTCTGTGAGCTTGTGTGGCCTACCACCTCATAGCTGAGCCGTTGTTGCTCCTAGACGTTTCCACTTCACAATAACACCACCTACAGTTGACCGGGGAAGCTCTAGCAGGGCAGAAATATGACACACTGACTTGTTGGAAAGGTGGCATCCTATAACGTTGAAAGTCACTGAGCTCTTCAGTAAGGCCATTCTACTGCCAATGTTTGTCTATGGAGATTGCATGGCGGTGTGCTCAATTTTATACACTTGTCAGCAGCGTTTGTGGCTGAAATAGCCGAATCCACTATTTTGAAGGGGTGTCCAAATACTTTTGTATATATAGTGTATCTTAATGCTGTGCATTAAGGCAGATGTAAGTACTTAGGGTTAAACTAAAATATAGAATGTATGTGGACCAACAGTGAATGCGAAATTTAGTTTTTGAGCTCATATAAAAATGTAATGATGACATTGTCATAGTGTTTACTACATAATGTGCTGTAAAACACCACACACAACAATTTTTTTAGCATTCTACAAAACCTTAAACAACAGAAAATAAATACAGTGTAGTTAGTCTTTTAAATAGTACATTTCAACTTCTTTAGGGTCTTGCACATCTGATTAACCTCTCAGTCCGTCTGCGAGATCCAGACTGGAGTGCAGTGGGTTTTCAGCAGCATTGAGCAGTACTGTATTTCTAATCTGCTCTGTCTATGAGCATTCTTGTCAATAGTGTTTACCCTGAGCTCCTCCTCACAGTCCCAGACACAATGTGACATTAAGGAGAGTAAAACCACATCAGCCCTGTTGATCTTTCCATGTTTCACATTTTATCTAGGCAGGCAGTAGTTTCAGGGGTTATTGAATAGCCCTGCTAGCCTACACCATTATTTACCAATGGACCAGAATGTCAGGCTTATTCCAGCCCTGCTTTTATCCTCTCAATACTGTTTGCTTTTCGCCTTTGTGAAAGGGTTCTTGATGGAGGTGAATGAGAGAGAAAATATTTCTATCTCTCCATCGCATCAATGGAGATGTGTTTACCTGCCCGAGGACACAATGTTCACTCCATAATAATGGATCTTAAATGGATTGTTAACCCAAAGCTTTTGTCCTGGTCACTTGTCAATCTATCAAGCCACTGGCCTGCTGGCCAAGTGGGACATTTGTGGGCTTAGAGGCACTCTATGTGAAATGGCATCCATCAAGTTCTGGGGCGTGTTGGTCAGCAAGGTCCTCACACACAAAAGGGGACTTGTCAAGCCAGTGAGATTTTCAGTAATTAAACTGAAAGGGGTAATTTTAAGTGCAAACTGTGAACCCCTTAAGGTTTAAGTGGGGGACCCTGGCCTTTGCACGCATGGCTAGATTAGTCCTCCAAAGGACAAGAGAACTGAGTAAAAGGTAGATAAAGGTGTCTGTGTTGGGAGATGGATGGCCAAAGCAAAATGTGTTTTTGGACAGGCTTCTACGATGTAAGACAATGTTCTGAATTAGTTTGTTCACCTCTTAAATTTGTTCACCTAACTATTTTTTAATTGAAAAGCTTTAGGTGAAGCAGAATAGTCAGCTAATCCTACTCTAAATGAACTTTCTGTCATCATCCCCTACATACATACACCTACTCTATACACTACAGTATGCTTCCCTGTCTAGCTAACAACCTTCTCCTGTTTGCATTTCGCTACACCCGCAATAACATCTGCTAAATATGTGTATGTGACCAATAAAATTTGATTTGATTTGCAGTGCAATTTTTATGCCTACTTCAATAAAGTCAGTGCCCTGGTCAGAGTGCAACCATTAAGGTGCTTTGGGAAATCTAAATTATAGTTAGACAGGCAGGCAGACCAGGCAGAGCAGACAGACAAACAGGCAGGCAGGCAGACCGACAGACATACATGTAGACAGAAAGGTAGACAGACAGGCAGGCAGACCAGGCAGAGCAGACCAAGCAGGCAGACAGACAGGTAGACAGACAGGCAGGCAGGCAGGCAAGCAGACCAGGCAGGCAGACCAGGCAGAGCAGACCAAGCAGGCAGACAGACAGGTAGACAGACAGGCAGACCAGGCAAGCAGGCAGACAGCAGATTAAAAAGGCAGGGTTTGTTTTACATAAAGGCTCTTCTCATCGGGCAGGACTCAGCAGGACAGGCTGAGAGGGGCTCTTTAGGCCTGATAAATCATGACCTGTATTCATTCAGCACATTCAGGGCCAGACACACATTTCTCACTCTCTCTACCAGCCAGCTCTCTCTCTCTTTCGCGCGCTCTCTCTCTCTCTCTCTCTGCTGACTCTTCATTTTTGCCCCCTTTTTTAACATGTGACCTTACTGTGAGATTTTACTAGTTGAGGGAAAAAGCGAGAGGACTGACAATGAAGAGTGTGCTTTGACTTTGCACTGGGTGAGGGATTTTTTGTGGGAGGAAAACAAAAGATAATTCTCTCTCTCCTATTTTGTAATGTATATTGGTAATGCCATATGTGTGACTCTTGTAAATAAGGATGCTAGCACTAAAGACAACAAATGATAAAACCAGGAAACTGTTGTATTCAGTAAATAATGATGGACATTGTGTGACAAACTGTAAACACTATGGATAGACACATATTACATTTGATCTGTAAAATGCCTATGCATTTTTCATACAAGTCCACTTCTAGACTGATACTGTATCTGGTTTCTTTAAGGTAATATTTGGTTTCTTTAAGGTAGTATACTACCTTATGGGGTGTCATTAGCCTAGCAGTTAGAGTGTTGGATCAGTAACCGAAAGGTTTGAATCCCCGAGCTGACAAGGTGAAAAATCAGTTATTGTGCCCTTGAGCAAGGCACGTAACCCTAATTGCTCCAGGGTCACCGTTGATAATGGCAGACCCTGGCCGTAACCCCACTCACCGAGGATATCTCAGGGAGGGTTGGGATATGCAAATGTACCATTCACACATGCCTATGAATACACAGTTGTACATGTGTGAAATAGGACAAATATAAGCACCCACCTAATAGTAATAATTATTATTTCTGCCTGATGATTTAATAGAATTCAAGTGAGGACAAGGCTTGAATCGATAGACTGGAGAAATGGGAAGGTGAAAATAACATTATGGGAACAGGAGAGAGAGGGGGGTAGCTACTTGGGAGCTGACAATCTCCACTCTTCTCCCTGTAAGAGGCATGAGGGAATAGGCCCATTAGATACAGGGGCCTGTATTCAATCCACTGGACATTGACCCTCTCTGGACATTTTCCTTTTGTATGATTTGGCTGCAGTGGTTTGTGATGGTAATCCTAAAACAATTTTGGCTAATTACCAAACATATGTTAATGTGGACAGCGACATTAAGCTTTAAAATGGATAAACAGTAGTCTATTAAATATAGTTGTTTTTTTATACTGCAGTACATCTTAAGTATTCCACCCACAAGAGTACAGAAGAAATAAGTCAAAATAAAATGAATAAACTATTGATAAATAAAGACGGCGACTTTTCTCACATTCTGTGGATAGAAGATGAGAAAAAACGTGTGGGCTGGGCCTTGTGTATGGTGACTGTATGGTGACTGTGTTGAACACCGTGGTGAGCTGTGTTGTGAACACTAGCTAATGTAGTTCTCCAGTTTGAAGGGAGCCAGAGCTGATTGGACTGTGACTGCAGTCCCCTCTCTCATCATCAGACCCCCTCTCTCATCATCAGACTCCCTCTCTCATCACCAGACCCCCTCTCTCATTACCAGACCCCCTCTCTCATTACCAGGCCCCCTCTCTCATCACCAGACCCCCTCTATCATTACCAGACCCCTTCTATCATTACCAGACCCCCTCTCTCATTACCAGACCCCCTCTCTCATTACCAGACCCCCTTTATCATTACCAGACCCCCTCTATCATTACCAGACCCCCTCTATCATTACCAGCCCCCCTCTCTCATTACCAGACCCCCTCTCTCATCATCAGACCCCCTCTCTCATCACCAGACCCCCTCTTTCATTACCAGACCCCCTCTCTCATTAGCAGACCCCCTCTCTCATTAGCAGACCCCCTCTCTCATTACCAGACCCCCTCTATCATTACCAGGCCCCCTCTCTCATCATCAGACCCCCTCTCTCATCATCAGACCCCCTCTCTCATTACCAGACCCCCTCTCTCATCACCAGACCCCCTCTATCATTACCAGACCCCCTCTATCATTAGCAGACCCCCTCTATCATTAGCAGACCCCTCTCTCATCACCAGACCCCTCTCTCATTACCAGACCCCCTCTCTCATCATCAGACCCCCTCTCTCATCATCAGACCCCCTCTCATCACCAGACCCCCTCTCTCATTACCAGACCCCCTCTCTCATTACCAGACCCCCTCTCTCATTAGCAGACCCCCTCTATCATTAGCAGACCCCCTCTATCATTACCAGACCCCCTCTCATTAGCATTTTCTCAGAGTAGTAGAACATGTGAAAGCCTCACCACTTTGGCCAGGGATAATTGTGTTATGAGTTAAAGAAATTACTACGCTATCCTCAGCCAAATAATGACACTGACCAGTAAATGTCAGTAAATAATAACATTAATGTTACGGTCCATATTCTCAGAAAATTAAATGAAAATAGGAGGCTACGACACATTTGAAATAGGTATTTACAAAAAGGGTATTTTTCTAATGGAAGATGGTTGCCATAGTTCCAGGAGATCTAATAAACATGTTATATGTTGAAGGAAGGATGACTGGCACCAGTCTGGAGTCTTGAAACACTGAGTAGACAACAGTCCACCAATAGCGCAGGCATGCTTTGTTATTCATTTGTTGTTTTTCATCTGTTAGGTTGCTGGCTAGATTATCATTTTTAACACACAGTCGGAAATCCATTGTAAACATTTACAATGAATCTTCTCACCGGTGGCTCCCAGAAGACGGGCTGCTTTACATAAAGCTGATCAAGTGAAGTTGTTTTTGGCCAGACGCAGTGTTGTCACTCCGTCTGGAAGTGTTACAACATAACAGTCATTTAACTGAGAGCACACATGTATTTCTTTGTTATTGGTTGAAACCATCATAAACCCTTGTGTATTGTGGGTATTTCTCTGGCATGTTATTTCACTCTCTCTGTGTGTGTAATTCCAGTGACATGCCCAGTCAGAGCTTTGAACCTGCCAGAAAGGGGGTGCACAACAGCAAACAGCCAGCCTGATTTGTATTAGAGTAATCCTTTAATTGCTTCATGGCAAAATGTCTATAACATATTAAGTAATTCAATACAGCCAGTTAATGGAAAGGCGGAGAGATATCATGTTTTGCATAAAACCTTTAAAGCCATGCAGGCCTTGCAACACGCTCTCTTCTCATTTTGATCATATTCACATCCCAAATAATCCGGCATCTAATTCAAAGCCACATATTCCGGGGCTCTGAGAAGGCCATGTAAAATGTACAAAACCACTTTTCCATTTGAATGGAGTTTCATGGTTAAAATAAATGAACACCATGTTTATTGTATTGTCGATATAGCAGCTGGCATTAAATGATATAGCACACAGTCTGAGCGTTATGAGAGGACGGGAATTCATCAAGCTGTAAATGAAAACCTAATACAAATGCATTTAATATTTAAGAATGCTACATTTCTATATCAAAGCTAATCTAGCTAAGTTAGTTGGCTAGCGTTGATGGTGTTTATGACGGTATGTCACTATTATGACAGTGTTATGTAGCCCTTATGACAGTTTAAATAAAGAGCTATGTATTCCATATCCTTCCAAAGATACAGACTGAGATTGATCATTAAAGGAGATCCAGGAATCTGTCAAAGTGAGAAAGTCATGTTAGGCCCCTAATGATGGCCTGAGGAACATGGTGACTGACTGACTGGCTGCTCATGAAGACATCACCAACCCTATTCACTAATACTCTCTTTGATACAGCTAGTGAGCTCTGAGGATGAGGATAAATTACAAAAATACATATTCCAATGGGCGGGACCAGGTCTTTAAAATACTGCTTACCTGTATCTGCATAGCGGACCCCAAACCATCAAATGTAAGTTTCTGAAAATATTCAAAGCAGACATGATGGAAACCAGTAAACCGTGAACACTGTTTGAATATGCATTATGGTCTCCTGGGAGAAAGCTGGCTGTCGTGGAGGTTGGGTTTTAGACATACCTTCTTGTTGACACTGTTCTGAGGGACCAGACTCTTTTAGGAATCATTCACTTTTCAAATGCATGCATAAGTATGCATAATGAGCACCAATTAGAGTGTTTTCCTGCCATAGGCCTGATTTCACTTGCTTTTGTTATATCAAGGAGCGAGGAATCAAACAATGAATTGGGAGTTCCAAATTGCCCTTATTCTGTTGCCTAGTAACATAATGAGACTAATAAAAAAGACAGTTATGGAATTAAGTAGAAGGGATTGAATGATGAGCCGATGGCATGTTTGTAATAAACCCAAAAGCAAACTGGGTGAGTGGGATGGCTTCTTGACAACATTTGACTGCAGACCACAATAGCCCTTCATTGTCAAGGCCAACAGGCGGCCTTACCTACGGCTGTATTGATCACCATGTGAAACCAGTTGAGAGAGGAGCCCCACCAGCACCAGCCTCTCTCATCAATGGCTGTCCTCCGCTCACTGCAGAGTTAAAGGTCACAGAGGTTGCAGCCAGGGTAACTCGGTCAAAAAGCCAGGGTCAGTGGAGTCTCAAGTTCACAGCCTCATAAAGGGAGAGGACAGAAAAGGGGACTGAGAAGGATTTACAGGGTCACATGGATTACTGAGGTCTCCTCCTTGTTGTGTTTCAGCTTTAATCCTCCATGAAAACGGTCAGTGTTGCCTTGCCTTCATTCCAGCAGAGAACCAAACTGAGAGAGCTTTGACTGGGGGAGAATTCATCTCTCCTTCTTACAATGTGTTGCTTTGAGGATTATAGGTATGTCGCTATGTGGGTTTTTTTCATATAAACTACACTAGCTACGGAGTGGCACAGTGGTCTAAGGCACTGTATCTCAGTGCAAGAGGGGTCACTACAGTCCCTGGGTCGAATCCAGGCAGAATCACATCTGGTTGTGATTGGGAGTCCCATAGGGCGGTGCACAATTGTCCCAGCATTGTCCGGGGTAGGCAGTCATTGTAAATAAGAA